>NC_057842.1:921900-1229200 GCF_910594005.1 Cervus elaphus | reverse complement strand
TGGACCAAAAATCAACTCGAGATGAGAGGTTAGACCCTGGCTTCGACTCCAGAGGAATACCACCTTACCACAAGCACCTCAAGAGGAGGCTTCTCTCATCTCTAGCTATGTGAGAGGGACCCTGAATTTGCGGCCTCAAGTGGAATGGACACCGCGATGCACTGACTCGAAATAAGGCCGGATATCCCTGCAGTGACTTGAATGCAGGCTCGTCTTGCATCTCCCAAGGCGAAAGGATGTCTGAATCCCCTGTGGAGACCTCAGAGAAAGATCTAGTTCCCCACCTCATCGCGACCGGAGGCCTCACATCCCTTCAAAACGCCAGAGGTACGCGGAGATCAGTGCCTTCAAAGGAGGCGATGCCTGACTCCTCGTGAAACTTGATACGAGTCCCAGGATTCATGTGGCACATGGAAAGGGACCCTTGGTCTCCCGCCTCAGCTGGAGAGGCGGCCCAATTGCCCAGCCAAGCCTCGAGGAGAATTCCGAGTTGTTCCTCGCAACTAGGCAGGAATCCTGACGTCGCTGAACAAACACGTGCCTGGAAGGGCCATCCCCGTCATAACTCGAGAATATACCCCAGGTTCCCGCAGCAACTCGAGAAAAACCATGAGACTTCCCCCTCGCCGCGAGATGAGGCCCGATTCCCCTGCACTGCATGCAGAGCAATTCCGTGTTGCACATCAAACATGGAAGGAGCCTTGATTTCCTTGATGGCACTCCAGAGAAACCCCAAGAACACTGTTTCAAGGCTAGAGGGAACCTGAGGTCACTGTAGCAACACGAAAGAGCTCCATGGCTCAAAAATCACCTCGCGATGAGAGGTTAGTCCCTGGCTTCGACTCCAGAGGAATACCACCTTAACACAAGCACCTCAAGAGGAGGCTTCTCTCAGCTTTAGGTATGTGAGAGGGACCCTGATTTTGCGGCCTCAAGTGGAATGGACACTGCGATGAACTGACGCGAAATAAGGCCGGATATCCCTGCAGTGACTTGAATGCAGGCTCGTCTTGCATCTCCCAAGATGAAAGGATGTCTGAATCCCCTGTGGAGACCACAGAGAAAGACCTAGTTCCCCACCTCTTCGCGACTGGAGGCCTCAAATCCTTTGAAAACTCCAGAGGTACGCGGAGATCAGTGCCTCCAAAGAAGACGATGCCTGACTCCTCGTGAAACTTGATAGGAGTCCCAGGATTCCTGTGGCACGTGGAAAGGGAAACTTGGTCTTCCGCCTCAGCTGGAAAGGCGTCCCAATTGCCCTGCCAAGCCTCGAGGAGAATCCCGAGTTGTCCCTCGCAACTAGGCAGGAGTCCTGACGTCGCTGAACAAACACGTGGGTGGAAGGGCCATCCGCGTCGTAACTCGAGAATATACCCCAGGTTCCCGCCGCTACTCGAGAAAAACCATGAGACTGCCCCCTCGCCACGAGATGAGGCCCGATTCCCCTGCACTGCGTGCAGGGCAATTCCGTGTTGCACATCACACATGAAAGGAGCCTTAATTTCCTTGATGGCACTCCAGAGAAACTCCAAGAACACTGTTTCAAGGCTAGAGGGATCCTGAGGTCACTGTAGCCACACGAAAGAGCTCCGTGGGCCAAAAATCAACTCGAGATGAGAGGTTAGTCCGTTGCTTCGACTCCAGAGGAATACCACCTTACCACAAGCACCTCAAGAGGAGGCTTCTCTCAGCTCATGTATGTGAGAGGGACCCTGAGTTTGCGGCCTCAAGTGGAATAGACACCGTGATGCCCTGACTCGAAATAAGGCCAGATATCTTTGCAGTGACTTGAATGCAGGCTCGTCTTGCATCTCCCAAGACGAAAGGATGTCTGAATCCCCTGTGGAGACCACAGAGAAAGACCTAGTTCCCCACCTCATCGCGACCGGAGGCCTCACATCCTTTGAAAACTTCAGAGGTACGCGGAGATCAGTGCCTCCAAAGGGGACGATGCCTGACTCCTCGTGAAACTTGATAGGAGTCCCAGGATTCCTGTGGCACGTGGAAAGGGACCCTTGGTTTCCCGCCTGAGCTGGAGAGGCATGCCAATTGCCCTGCCAAGCCTCGAGGAGAATCCCGAGTTGTCCCTGGAAACTAGGCAGGAGTCCTGATGTCGCTGAACAAACACGTGGGTTGAAGGGCTATCCCCGTCTTAACTCGAGAATATACCCCAGGTCCCCACCGCAAATCGAGAAAACCATGAGACTTCCCCCTCGCCGCAAAATGAGGCCCGATACCCTGCACTGCGTGCAGAGCAATACCATGTTGCACATCACACATGAAAGGAGCCTTGATTTCCTTGATGGCACTCCAGAGAAACCCCAAGAACACTGTTTCAAGGCTAGAGGGATCCTGAGGTCACTGTAGCAACACAAAAGAGCTCCGTGGACCACACATCAACTCGAGATGAAAGGTTAGTCCCTGGCTTCGACTCCAGAGGAATACCACCTTACCACAAGCACCTCAAGAGCAGGCTTCTCTCAGCTCTAGGTATGTGAGAGGGACCCTGAGTTTGCGGCCTCAAGTGGAATGGACACCGCGATGCCCTGACTCGGAATAAGGCCGGATATCCCTGCAGTGACTTGAATGCAGGCTCGTCTTGCATCTCCCAAGACGAAAGGATGTCTGAATCCCCTGTGGAGACCATAGAGAAAGACCTAGTTCCCCACCTCATCGCGACCGGAGGCCTCACATCCTTTGAAAACTCCAGAGGTACGCGCAGATCAGTGCCTCCAAAGGAGACGATGCCTGACTCCTCGTGAAACTTGATAGGAGTCCCAGGATTCCTGTGGCATGAGGAAAGGGACCCTTGGTCTCCCGCCTCAGCTGGAGAGGCGTCCCAATTTCCCTGCCAAGCCTCAAGGAGAATCCCGAGTTGTCCCTCGCAACTAGGCAGGAGTCCTGACGTGGCTGAACAAACACGTGGGTGGAAGGGCCATCCCCGTCGTAACTCGAGAATATACCCCAGGTTCCCGCCGCAACTCGAGAAAAACCATGAGACTTCCCTCTCGCCGCGAGATGAGGCCCGATTCCCCTGCACTGCCTGCAGAGCAATTCTGTGTTGCACATCACACATGAAAGGAGCCTTAATTTCCTTGATGGCACTCCAGAGAAACCCCAAGAACACTGTTTCCAGGCCAGAGGGATCCTGAGGTCACTGTAGCAACACGAAAGAGCTCCGTGGACCAAAAATCAACTCGAGATGAGAGGTTAGTTCCTGGCTTCGACTCCAGAGGAAACAATCTTATCACAAGCACCTCAAGCGGAGGCTTCTCCCAGCTTTAGGTATGTGAGAGGGACCCTGAGTTTGCAGCCTCAAGTGGAATGGACACCGCGATGCCCTGACTCGAAATAAGGCCGCATATCCCTGCAGTGACTTGAATGCAGGCTCGTCTTGCATCTCCCAAGACGAAAGGATGTCTGAATCCCCTGTGGAGACCACAGAGAAAGACCTAGTATCCCCACCTCATCGCGACAGGAGGCCTCACATACTTTGAAACCGCCAGAGGTACACGGAGATCAGTGCCTCCAAAGGAGACGATGCCTGACTCCTCGTGAAACTTGATAGGAGTCCCAGGATTCCTGTGGCACGTGGAAAGGGAACCTTGGTCTCCCGCCTCAGCTGGAGAGGCGTCCCAATTGCCCTGCCAAGCCTCGAGGAGAATCCCGAGTTGTCCCTCGCAACTAGGCAGGAGTCCTGACGTCGCTGAACAAACACGTGGTTGGAAGGGCCATCCCCGTCGTAACTCGAGAATATACCCCAGGTTCCCGCCGAAACTCGAGAAAAACCATGAGACTACCCCCTCGCCGAGAGATGACGCCCGATTCCCCTGCACTGCGTGCAGAGCAATTCCGTCTTGCACATCACACATGAAAGGAGCCTTAATTTCCTTGATGGCACGACAGAGAAACCCCAAGAACACTGTTTCAAGGCTAGAGGGATCCTGAGGTCACTGTAGCAACACGAAAGAGCTCCGTGGACCAAAAATCAAGTCGAGATGAGAGGTTAGTCCCTGGCTTCGACTCCAGAGGAATATTACCTCACCACGAGTACCTCAAGAGGGGGCTTCTCTCAGCTCTAGGTATGTGAGAGGGACCCTGAGTTTGCAGCCTAGAGTGGAATGGACACCGCAATGCCCTGACTCGAAATAAGGCCGGATATCCCTGCAGTGACTTGAATGCAGGCTCGTCTTCCATCTCCCAAGACGAAAGGATGTCTGAATCCCCTGTGGAGACCACAGAGAAAGACTTAGTTCCCCACCTCATCGCGACCGGAAGCCTCAGATCCTTTGAAAACTGCAGAGGTACGCGGAGATCAGTGCCTCCAAAGGAGACGATGCCTGACTCCTCGTGAAACATGATAGGAGTCCCAGGATTCCTGTGGCACGAGGAAAGGGACCCTTGGTCTCCCGCCTCAGCTGGAGAGGCGTCGCAATTGCCCTGCCAAGCCTCGAGGAGAATCCCGAGTTGTCCCTCGCAACTAGGCAGGAGTCCTGACGTGGCTGAAGAAACACGTAGTTGGATGGGCCATCCCCGTCGTAACTCGAGAATATACCCCAGGCTCCCGCTGCAACTCGAGAAAAACCATGAGACTTCCCCCTCGCCACGATATGAGGCCCGATACCCCTTCACTGCGTGCAGAGCAATTCCATGTTGCACATCACACATGAAAGGAGCCTTGATTTCCTTGATGGCACTCCAGAGAAACCCCAAGAACACTGTTTCAAGGCTAGAAGGAAACTGAGGTCACTGTAACCACACGAAAGAGCTCTGTGGACCAAAAATCAACTCGAGATGAGAGGTTAGTCCCTGGCTTCGACTCCAGAGGTATACCACCTTACCACAAGCACCTCAAGAGGAGGCTTCTCTCAGCTCTAGGTATGTGAGAGGGACCCTGAATTTGAGGCCTCAAGTAGAATGGACACCACGATGCCCTGACTCGAAATAAGGCCGGATATCCCTGCAGTGACTTGAATGCAGGCTCGTCTTCCATTTCCCATGACGAAAGGATGTCTGAATCCCCTGTGGAGACCACAGAGAAAGACCTAGGTCCCCACCTCATCGCGACCGGAGGCCTCACATCCTTTGAAACCTCCAGAGGTACACGGAGATCAGTGCCTCCAAAGGAGACGATGCCTGACTCCTCGTGAAACTTGATAGGAGTCCCAGGATTCCTGTGGCACGTGGAAAGGGACCCTTGGTCTCCCGCCTCAGCTGGAGAGGCGTCCCAATTGCCCTGCCAATCCTCGAGGAGAATCCCGAGTTGTCCCTCGCAACTAGGCAGGAGTCCTGACGTCGCTGAACAAACACGTGTGTGGAAGGGCCTTCCCCGTCGTAACTCGAGAATATACCCAAGGTTCCCGCCGCACTTCACGAAAAACCATGAGACTTCCCCCTCGCCGCGAGATGAGGCCCGATTCCCCTGCACTGCGTGCAGAGCCATTCCGTGTTGCACTTCACACATGAAAGGAGCCTTGATTTCCTTGATGGCACTCCAGAGAAACCCCAAGAACACTGTTTCAAGGCTAGAGGGATCCTGAGGTCACTGTAGCATCACGAAAGAGTTCCGTGGACCAAAAATCAACTCGAGATGAGAGGTTAGTCCCTGGCTTCGATTCCAGAGGAATACCACCTTACCACAAGCACCTCAAGAGGAGGCTTCTCTCAGCTCTAGGTATGTGAGCGGGACCCTGAGTTTGCGGCCTCAAGTGGAATGGACACCGCGATGCCCTGACTCGAAATAAGGCCGGATATCCCTGCAGTGACTTGAATGCAGGCTCGTCTTGCATCTCCCAAGGCGAAAGGATGTCTGAATCCCCTGTGGAGACCTCAGAGAAAGATCTAGTTCCCCACCTCATTGCGACCTTAGGCCTCACATCCTTTGAAAACTCCAGAGGTACGCGGAGATCAGTGCCTCCAAAGGAGACGATGCCTGATGCCTCATGAAACTTGATAGGAGTGCCAGGATTCCTGTGGCACGAGGAAAGGGACCCTTGGTCTCCCGCCTCAGCTGGTGAGGCGTCCCAATTGCCCTGCCAAGCCTCAAGGAGAATCCCGAGTTGTCCCTCGCAACTAGGCAGGAGTCCTGACGTGGCTGAACAAACACGTGGGTGGAAGGGCCATCCCCGTCGTAACTCGAGAATATAGCCCAGGTTCCCGCCGCAACTCGAGAAAAACCATGAGACTTCCCCCTCGCCGCGAGATGAGGCCCGATTCCCCTGCACTGCCTGCAGAGCAATTCTGTGTTGCACATCACACATGAAAGGAGCCTTAATTTCCTTGATGGCACTCCAGAGAAACCCCAAGAACACTGTTTCCAGGCCAGAGGGATCCTGAGGTCACTGTAGCAACGCGAAAGAGCTCCGTGGACCAAAAATCAACTCGAGATGAGAGGTTAGTTCCTGGCTTCGACTCCAGAGGAAACAACCTTATCACAAGCACCTCAAGCGGAGGCTTCTCCCAGCTTTAGGTATGTGAGAGGGACCCTGAGTTTGCAGCCTCAAGTTGAATGGACACCGCGATGCCCTGACTCGAAATAAGGCCGCATATCCCTGCAGTGACTTGAATGCAGGCTCGTCTTGCATCTCCCAAGACGAAAGGATGTCTGAATCCCCTGTGGAGACCACAGAGAAAGACCTAGTATCCCCACCTCATCGCGACAGGAGGCCTCACATACTTTGAAACCGCCAGAGGTACACGGAGATCAGTGCCTCCAAAGGAGACGATGCCTGACTCCTCGTGAAACTTGATAGGAGTCCCAGGATTCTGGTGGCACGTGGAAAGGGACCCTTGGTCTCCCCCCTCAGCTGGAGAGGCGTCCCAATTGCCCTGCCAAGCCCCGAGGAGAAATCCGAGTTCTCCCTCACAACTAGGCAGGAGTCCTGCCGTCGCTGAACAAACACGTGGTTGGAAGGGCCATCCCCGTCGTAACTCGAGAATATACCCAAGGTTCCCGCCGAAACTCGAGAAAAACCATGAGACTACCCCCTCGCCGAGAGATGACGCCCGATTCCCCTGCACTGCGTGCAGAGCAATTCCGTCTTGCCCATCACACATGAAAGGAGCCTTAATTTCCTTGATGGCACTCCAGAGAAACCCCAAGAACACTGTTTCAAGGCTAGAGGGATCCTGAGGTCACTGTAGCATCACGAAAGACTTCCGTGGACCAAAAATCAACTCGAGATGAGAGGTTAGTCCCTGGCTTCGATTCCAGAGGAATACCACCTTACCACAAGCACCTCAAGAGGAGGCTTCTGTCAGCTCTAGGTATGTGAGCGGGACCCTGAGTTTGTGGCCTCAAGTTGAATGGACACCGCGATGCCCTGACTCGAAATAAGGCCGGATATCCCTGCAGTGACTTGAATGCAGGCTCGTCTTGCATCTCCCAAGACGAAAGGATGTCTGAATCCCCTGTGGAGACCACAGAGAAAGACCTAGTTTCCCACCTCATCGCGACCAGAGGCCTCACATCCTTTGAAAATTCCAGAGGTACTCGGAGATCAGTGCCTCCAAAGGAGACGATGCCTGACTCCTCGTGAAACTTGATAGGAGTCCCAGGATTCCTGTGGCACGTGGAAAGGGACCCTTGGTCTCCCCCCTCAGCTGGAGAGGCGTCCCAATTGCCCTGCCAAGCCTCGAGGAGAATTCCGAGTTGTCCCTCACAACTAGGCAGGAGTCCTGCCGTAGCTGAACAAACACGTGGTTGGAAGGGCCATCCCCGTCGTAACTCGAGAATATACCCAAGGTTCCCGCTGAAACTCGAGAAAAACCATGAGACTACCCCCTCGCCGAGAGATGACGCCCGATTCCCCTGCACTGCGTGCAGAGAAATTCCGTCTTGCCCATCACACATGAAAGGAGCCTTAATTTCCTTGATGGCACTCCAGAGAAACCCCAAGAACACTGTTTCAAGGCTAGAGGGATCCTGAGGTCACTGTAGCAACACGAAAGAGCTCCGTGGACCAAAAATCAACTCGAGATGAGAGGTTAGTCCCTGGCTTCGACTCCAGAGGAATATTACCTCACCACGAGTACCTCAAGAGGAGGCTTCTCTCAGCTCTAGGTATGTGAGAGGGACCCTGAGTTTGCAGCCTAGAGTGGAATGAACACCGCGATGTCCTGACTCGAAATAAGGCCGGATATCCCTGCAGTGACTTGAATGCAGGCTCGTCTTGCATCTCCCAAGACGAAAGGATGTCTGAATCCCCTGTGGAGACCACAGAGAAAGACCTAGTTCCCCACCTCATCGCGACCGGAGGCCTCAGATCCTTTGAAAACTGCAGAGGTACGCGGAGATCATTGCCTCCAAAGGGGACGATGCCTGACTCCTCGTGAAACATGAGAGGAGTCCCAGGATTCCTGTGGCACGAGGAAAGGGACCCTTGGTCTCCCGCCTCAGCTGGAGAGGCGTCGCAATTGCCCTGCCAAGCCTCGAGGAGAATCCCGAGTTGTCCCTCGCAACTAGGCAGGAGTCCTGACGTGGCTGAAGAAACACGTAGTTGGATGGGCCATCCCCGTCGTAACTCGAGAAAATACCCCAGGTTCCCGCTGCAACTCGAGAAAAACCAGGAGACTTCCCCCTCGCCACGATATGAGGCCCGATACCCCTTCACTGCGTGCAGAGCAATTCCATGTTGCACATCACACATGAAAGGAGCCTTGATTTCCTTGATGGCACTCCAGAGAAACCCCAAGAACACTGTTTCAAGGCTAGAAGGAACCTGAGGTCACTGTAGCCACACGAAAGAGCTCTGTGGACCAAAAATCAACTCGAGATGAGAGGTTAGTCCCTGGCTTCGACTCCAGAGGTATACCACCTTACCACAAGCACCTCAAGAGGAGGCTTCTCTCAGCTCTAGGTATGTGAGAGGGACCCTGAATTTGCGGCCTCAAGTAGAATGGACACCGCGATGCCCTGACTCGAAATAAGGCCGGATATCCCTGCAGTGACTTGAATGCAGGCTCGTCTTCCATTTCCCATGACGAAAGGATGTCTGAATCCCCTGTGGAGACCACAGAGAAAGACCTAGGTCCCCACCTCATCGCGACCGGAGGCCTCACATCCTTTGAAACCTCCAGAGGTACACGGAGATCAGTGCCTCCAAAGGAGACGATGCCTGACTCCTCGTGAAACTTGATAGGAGTCCCAGGATTTCTGTGGCACGTGGAAAGGGACCCTTGGTCTCCCGCCTCAGCTGGAGAGGCGTCCCAATTGCCCTGCCAAGCCTCGAGGAGAATCCCGAGTTGTCCCTCGCAACTAGGCAGGAGTCCTGATGTCGCTGAACAAACACGTGGGTTGAAGGGCTATCCCCGTCTTAACTCGAGAATATACCCCAGGTCCCCACCGCAAATCGAGAAAACCATGAGACTTCCCCCTCGCCGCAAAATGAGGCCCGATACCCTGCACTGCGTGCAGAGCAATACCATGTTGCACATCACACATGAAAGGAGCCTTGATTTCCTTGATGGCACTCCAGAGAAACCCCAAGACCACTGTTTCAAGGCTAGAGGGATTCTGAGGTCACTGTAGCAACACGAAAGAGCTCCGTGGACCACAAATCAACTCGAGATGAGAGGTTAGTCCCTGGCTTCGACTCCAGAGGAATACCACCTTACCACAAGCACCTCAAGAGCAGGCTTCTCTCAGCTCTAGGTATGTGAGAGGGACCCTGAGTTTGCGGCCTCAAGTGGAATGGACACCGCGATGCCCTGACTCGGAATAAGGCCGGATATCCC
This sequence comes from Cervus elaphus, assembly GCF_910594005.1. NCBI lineage: Eukaryota > Metazoa > Chordata > Mammalia > Artiodactyla > Cervidae > Cervus > Cervus elaphus. The sequence goes on along the minus strand of NC_057842.1, from coordinate 1,219,465 downwards.
TGCAGTGACTTGAATGCAGGCTCGTCTTGCATCTCCCAAGACGAAAGGATGTCTGAATCCCCTGTGGAGACCACAGAGAAAGACCTAGTTCCCCACCTCATCGCGACCGGAGGCCTCACATCCTTTGAAAACTCCAGAGGTACGCGGAGATCAGTGCCTCCAAAGGAGACGATGCCTGACTCCTCGTGAAACTTGATAAGAGTCCCAGGATTCCTGTGGCACCTGGAAAGGGACCCTTGTTCTCCCGCCTCAGCTGGAGAGGCGTCCCAATTGCCCTGCCAAGCCTCGAGGAGAATCCCGAGTTGTCCCTCGCAACTAGGCAGGAGTCCTGACGTCGCTGAACAAACACGTGGGTGGAAGGGCCATCCCCGTCGTAACTCGAGAATATACCCCAGGTTCCCGCCGCAACTCGAGAAAAACCATGAGACTTCCCCCTCGCCGCGAGATGAGGCCCGATTCCCCTGCACTGCGTGCAGAGCAATTCCGTGTTGCACATCACACATGAAAGGAGCCTTGATTTCCTTGATGGCACTCCAGAGAAACCCCAAGAACACTGTTTCCAGGCTAGAGGTATCCTGAGGTCACTGTAGCAACACGAAAGAGCTCCGTGGACCAAAAATCAACTCGAGATGAGAGGTTAGACCCTGGCTTCGACTCCAGAGGAATACCACCTTACCACAAGCACCTCAAGAGGAGGCTTCTCTCATCTCTAGCTATGTGAGAGGGACCCTGAATTTGCGGCCTCAAGTGGAATGGACACCGCGATGCACTGACTCGAAATAAGGCCGGATATCCCTGCAGTGACTTGAATGCAGGCTCGTCTTGCATCTCCCAAGGCGAAAGGATGTCTGAATCCCCTGTGGAGACCTCAGAGAAAGATCTAGTTCCCCACCTCATCGCGACCGGAGGCCTCACATCCCTTCAAAACGCCAGAGGTACGCGGAGATCAGTGCCTTCAAAGGAGGCGATGCCTGACTCCTCGTGAAACTTGATACGAGTCCCAGGATTCATGTGGCACATGGAAAGGGACCCTTGGTCTCCCGCCTCAGCTGGAGAGGCGGCCCAATTGCCCAGCCAAGCCTCGAGGAGAATTCCGAGTTGTTCCTCGCAACTAGGCAGGAATCCTGACGTCGCTGAACAAACACGTGCCTGGAAGGGCCATCCCCGTCATAACTCGAGAATATACCCCAGGTTCCCGCAGCAACTCGAGAAAAACCATGAGACTTCCCCCTCGCCGCGAGATGAGGCCCGATTCCCCTGCACTGCATGCAGAGCAATTCCGTGTTGCACATCAAACATGGAAGGAGCCTTGATTTCCTTGATGGCACTCCAGAGAAACCCCAAGAACACTGTTTCAAGGCTAGAGGGAACCTGAGGTCACTGTAGCAACACGAAAGAGCTCCATGGCTCAAAAATCACCTCGCGATGAGAGGTTAGTCCCTGGCTTCGACTCCAGAGGAATACCACCTTAACACAAGCACCTCAAGAGGAGGCTTCTCTCAGCTTTAGGTATGTGAGAGGGACCCTGATTTTGCGGCCTCAAGTGGAATGGACACTGCGATGAACTGACGCGAAATAAGGCCGGATATCCCTGCAGTGACTTGAATGCAGGCTCGTCTTGCATCTCCCAAGATGAAAGGATGTCTGAATCCCCTGTGGAGACCACAGAGAAAGACCTAGTTCCCCACCTCTTCGCGACTGGAGGCCTCAAATCCTTTGAAAACTCCAGAGGTACGCGGAGATCAGTGCCTCCAAAGAAGACGATGCCTGACTCCTCGTGAAACTTGATAGGAGTCCCAGGATTCCTGTGGCACGTGGAAAGGGAAACTTGGTCTTCCGCCTCAGCTGGAAAGGCGTCCCAATTGCCCTGCCAAGCCTCGAGGAGAATCCCGAGTTGTCCCTCGCAACTAGGCAGGAGTCCTGACGTCGCTGAACAAACACGTGGGTGGAAGGGCCATCCGCGTCGTAACTCGAGAATATACCCCAGGTTCCCGCCGCTACTCGAGAAAAACCATGAGACTGCCCCCTCGCCACGAGATGAGGCCCGATTCCCCTGCACTGCGTGCAGGGCAATTCCGTGTTGCACATCACACATGAAAGGAGCCTTGATTTCCTTGATGGCACTCCAGAGAAACTCCAAGAACACTGTTTCAAGGCTAGAGGGATCCTGAGGTCACTGTAGCCACACGAAAGAGCTCCGTGGGCCAAAAATCAACTCGAGATGAGAGGTTAGTCCGTTGCTTCGACTCCAGAGGAATACCACCTTACCACAAGCACCTCAAGAGGAGGCTTCTCTCAGCTCATGTATGTGAGAGGGACCCTGAGTTTGCGGCCTCAAGTGGAATAGACACCGCGATGCCCTGACTCGAAATAAGGCCAGATATCTTTGCAGTGACTTGAATGCAGGCTCGTCTTGCATCTCCCAAGACGAAAGGATGTCTGAATCCCCTGTGGAGACCACAGAGAAAGACCTAGTTCCCCACCTCATCGCGACCGGAGGCCTCACATCCTTTGAAAACTTCAGAGGTACGCGGAGATCAGTGCCTCCAAAGGGGACGATGCCTGACTCCTCGTGAAACTTGATAGGAGTCCCAGGATTCCTGTGGCACGTGGAAAGGGACCCTTGGTTTCCCGCCTGAGCTGGAGAGGCATGCCAATTGCCCTGCCAAGCCTCGAGGAGAATCCCGAGTTGTCCCTGGAAACTAGGCAGGAGTCCTGATGTCGCTGAACAAACACGTGGGTTGAAGGGCTATCCCCGTCTTAACTCGAGAATATACCCCAGGTCCCCACCGCAAATCGAGAAAACCATGAGACTTCCCCCTCGCCGCAAAATGAGGCCCGATACCCTGCACTGCGTGCAGAGCAATACCATGTTGCACATCACACATGAAAGGAGCCTTGATTTCCTTGATGGCACTCCAGAGAAACCCCAAGAACACTGTTTCAAGGCTAGAGGGATCCTGAGGTCACTGTAGCAACACAAAAGAGCTCCGTGGACCACACATCAACTCGAGATGAAAGGTTAGTCCCTGGCTTCGACTCCAGAGGAATACCACCTTACCACAAGCACCTCAAGAGCAGGCTTCTCTCAGCTCTAGGTATGTGAGAGGGACCCTGAGTTTGCGGCCTCAAGTGGAATGGACACCGCGATGCCCTGACTCGGAATAAGGCCGGATATCCCTGCAGTGACTTGAATGCAGGCTCGTCTTGCATCTCCCAAGACGAAAGGATGTCTGAATCCCCTGTGGAGACCATAGAGAAAGACCTAGTTCCCCACCTCATCGCGACCGGAGGCCTCACATCCTTTGAAAACTCCAGAGGTACGCGCAGATCAGTGCCTCCAAAGGAGACGATGCCTGACTCCTCGTGAAACTTGATAGGAGTCCCAGGATTCCTGTGGCATGAGGAAAGGGACCCTTGGTCTCCCGCCTCAGCTGGAGAGGCGTCCCAATTTCCCTGCCAAGCCTCAAGGAGAATCCCGAGTTGTCCCTCGCAACTAGGCAGGAGTCCTGACGTGGCTGAACAAACACGTGGGTGGAAGGGCCATCCCCGTCGTAACTCGAGAATATACCCCAGGTTCCCGCCGCAACTCGAGAAAAACCATGAGACTTCCCTCTCGCCGCGAGATGAGGCCCGATTCCCCTGCACTGCCTGCAGAGCAATTCTGTGTTGCACATCACACATGAAAGGAGCCTTAATTTCCTTGATGGCACTCCAGAGAAACCCCAAGAACACTGTTTCCAGGCCAGAGGGATCCTGAGGTCACTGTAGCAACACGAAAGAGCTCCGTGGACCAAAAATCAACTCGAGATGAGAGGTTAGTTCCTGGCTTCGACTCCAGAGGAAACAATCTTATCACAAGCACCTCAAGCGGAGGCTTCTCCCAGCTTTAGGTATGTGAGAGGGACCCTGAGTTTGCAGCCTCAAGTGGAATGGACACCGCGATGCCCTGACTCGAAATAAGGCCGCATATCCCTGCAGTGACTTGAATGCAGGCTCGTCTTGCATCTCCCAAGACGAAAGGATGTCTGAATCCCCTGTGGAGACCACAGAGAAAGACCTAGTATCCCCACCTCATCGCGACAGGAGGCCTCACATACTTTGAAACCGCCAGAGGTACACGGAGATCAGTGCCTCCAAAGGAGACGATGCCTGACTCCTCGTGAAACTTGATAGGAGTCCCAGGATTCCTGTGGCACGTGGAAAGGGAACCTTGGTCTCCCGCCTCAGCTGGAGAGGCGTCCCAATTGCCCTGCCAAGCCTCGAGGAGAATCCCGAGTTGTCCCTCGCAACTAGGCAGGAGTCCTGACGTCGCTGAACAAACACGTGGTTGGAAGGGCCATCCCCGTCGTAACTCGAGAATATACCCCAGGTTCCCGCCGAAACTCGAGAAAAACCATGAGACTACCCCCTCGCCGAGAGATGACGCCCGATTCCCCTGCACTGCGTGCAGAGCAATTCCGTCTTGCACATCACACATGAAAGGAGCCTTAATTTCCTTGATGGCACGACAGAGAAACCCCAAGAACACTGTTTCAAGGCTAGAGGGATCCTGAGGTCACTGTAGCAACACGAAAGAGCTCCGTGGACCAAAAATCAAGTCGAGATGAGAGGTTAGTCCCTGGCTTCGACTCCAGAGGAATATTACCTCACCACGAGTACCTCAAGAGGGGGCTTCTCTCAGCTCTAGGTATGTGAGAGGGACCCTGAGTTTGCAGCCTAGAGTGGAATGGACACCGCAATGCCCTGACTCGAAATAAGGCCGGATATCCCTGCAGTGACTTGAATGCAGGCTCGTCTTCCATCTCCCAAGACGAAAGGATGTCTGAATCCCCTGTGGAGACCACAGAGAAAGACTTAGTTCCCCACCTCATCGCGACCGGAAGCCTCAGATCCTTTGAAAACTGCAGAGGTACGCGGAGATCAGTGCCTCCAAAGGAGACGATGCCTGACTCCTCGTGAAACATGATAGGAGTCCCAGGATTCCTGTGGCTCGAGGAAAGGGACCCTTGGTCTCCCGCCTCAGCTGGAGAGGCGTCGCAATTGCCCTGCCAAGCCTCGAGGAGAATCCCGAGTTGTCCCTCGCAACTAGGCAGGAGTCCTGACGTGGCTGAAGAAACACGTAGTTGGATGGGCCATCCCCGTCGTAACTCGAGAATATACCCCAGGCTCCCGCTGCAACTCGAGAAAAACCATGAGACTTCCCCCTCGCCACGATATGAGGCCCGATACCCCTTCACTGCGTGCAGAGCAATTCCATGTTGCACATCACACATGAAAGGAGCCTTGATTTCCTTGATGGCACTCCAGAGAAACCCCAAGAACACTGTTTCAAGGCTAGAAGGAAACTGAGGTCACTGTAACCACACGAAAGAGCTCTGTGGACCAAAAATCAACTCGAGATGAGAGGTTAGTCCCTGGCTTCGACTCCAGAGGTATACCACCTTACCACAAGCACCTCAAGAGGAGGCTTCTCTCAGCTCTAGGTATGTGAGAGGGACCCTGAATTTGAGGCCTCAAGTAGAATGGACACCACGATGCCCTGACTCGAAATAAGGCCGGATATCCCTGCAGTGACTTGAATGCAGGCTCGTCTTCCATTTCCCATGACGAAAGGATGTCTGAATCCCCTGTGGAGACCACAGAGAAAGACCTAGGTCCCCACCTCATCGCGACCGGAGGCCTCACATCCTTTGAAACCTCCAGAGGTACACGGAGATCAGTGCCTCCAAAGGAGACGATGCCTGACTCCTCGTGAAACTTGATAGGAGTCCCAGGATTCCTGTGGCACGTGGAAAGGGACCCTTGGTCTCCCGCCTCAGCTGGAGAGGCGTCCCAATTGCCCTGCCAATCCTCGAGGAGAATCCCGAGTTGTCCCTCGCAACTAGGCAGGAGTCCTGACGTCGCTGAACAAACACGTGTGTGGAAGGGCCTTCCCCGTCGTAACTCGAGAATATACCCAAGGTTCCCGCCGCACTTCACGAAAAACCATGAGACTTCCCCCTCGCCGCGAGATGAGGCCCGATTCCCCTGCACTGCGTGCAGAGCCATTCCGTGTTGCACTTCACACATGAAAGGAGCCTTGATTTCCTTGATGGCACTCCAGAGAAACCCAAAGAACACTGTTTCAAGGCTAGAGGGATCCTGAGGTCACTGTAGCATCACGAAAGAGTTCCGTGGACCAAAAATCAACTCGAGATGAGAGGTTAGTCCCTGGCTTCGATTCCAGAGGAATACCACCTTACCACAAGCACCTCAAGAGGAGGCTTCTCTCAGCTCTAGGTATGTGAGCGGGACCCTGAGTTTGCGGCCTCAAGTGGAATGGACACCGCGATGCCCTGACTCGAAATCAGGCCGGATATCCCTGCAGTGACTTGAATGCAGGCTCGTCTTGCATCTCCCAAGACGAAAGGATGTCTGAATCCCCTGTGGAGACCACAGAGAAAGACCTACTTCCCCACCTCATCGCGACCGAAGGCCTCACATCCTTTGAAAACTCCAGAGGTACGCGGAGATCAGTGCCTCCAAAGGAGACGATGCCTGACTCCTCGTGAAACTTGTTAGGAGTCCCAGGAATCCTGTGGCACGTGGAAAGGGACCCTTGGTCTCCCGCCTCAGCTGGAGAGGCGTCCCAATTGCCCTGCCATGCCTCGAGGAGATTCCCGAGTTGTCCCTCGAAACTGGGCAGGAGTCCTGACGTCGCTGAACAAACACGTGGGTGTAAGGGCCATCCCCGTCGTAACTCGAGAATATACCCCAGGTTACCGCCGCAACTCGAGAAAAACCATGAGACTGCCCCCTCGCTGCGAGATGAGGCCCGATTCCCCTGCAATGCATGCAGAGCAATTCCGTCTTGCACATCACACATGAAAGGAGCCTTGATTTCCTTGATGGCACTCCAGAGAAACCCCAAGAACACTGTTTCAAGGCTAGAGGGATCCTGAGGTCACTGTAGCAACAGGAAAGAGCTCCGTGGACCAAAAATCAACTCGAGATGAGAGGTTAGTCCCTGGCTTCGACTGCAGAGGACTACCACCTTACCACAAGCACCTCAAGAGGAGGCTTCTCTCAGCTCTAGGTATGGGAGAGGGACCCTGAGTTTGCGGCCTCAAGTGGAATGGACACCGCGATGCCCTGACTCGAAATAAGGCCAGATATCTTTGCAGTGACTTGAATGCAGGCTCGTCTTGCATCTCCCATGAGGAAAGGATGTCTGAATCCCCTGTGGAGACCACAGAGAAAGACCTAGTTCCCCACCTCATCGCGACCGGAGGCCTCACATCCTTTGAATACTCCAGTGGTACGCAGAGATCAGTGACTCCAAAGGAGACGATGCCTGATTCCTCGTGAAACTTGATAGGAGTCCCGGGATTCCTGTGGCACGTGGAAAGGGACCCTTGGTTTCCCGCCTGAGCTGGAGAGGCATGCCAATTGCCCTGCCAAGCCTCGAGGAGAATCCCGAGTTGTCCCTCGCAACTAGGCAGGAGTCCTGATGTCGCTGAACAAACACGTGGGTTGAAGGGCTATCCCCGTCTTAACTCGAGAATATACCCCAGGTCCCCACCGCAAATCGAGAAAACCATGAGACTTCCCCCTCGTCGCAAAATGAGGCCCGATACCCTGCACTGCGTGCAGAGCAATACCGTGTTGCACATCACACATGAAAGGAGCCTTGATTTCCTTGATGGCACTCCAGAGTAACACCAAGAACACTGTTTCAATGCTAGAGGGATCCTGAGGTCACTGTAGCAACACAAAAGAGCTCCGTGGACCACAAATCAACTCGAGATGAGAGGTTAGTCCCTGGCTTCGACTCCAGAGGAATACCACCTTACCACAAGCACCTCAAGAGCAGGCTTCTCTCAGCTCTAGGTATGTGAGAGGGACCCTGAGTTTGCGGCCTCAAGTGGAATGGACACCGCGATGCCCTGACTCGGAATAAGGCCGGATATCCTTGCAGTGACTTGAATGCAGGCTCGTCTTGCATCTCCCAAGACGAAAGGATGTCTGAATCCCCTGTGGAGACCACAGAGAAAGACCTAGTTCCCCACCTCATCGCGACCGAAGGCCTCACATCCTTTGAAAACTCCAGAGGTACGCGGAGATCAGTGCCTCCAAAGGAGACGATGCCTGACTCCTCGTGAAACTTGATAGGAGTCCCAGGATTCCTGTGGCACGAGGAAAGGGACCCTTGGTCTCCCGCCTCAGCTGGAGAGGCGTCCCAATTTCCCTGCCAAGCCTCAAGGAGAATCCCGAGTTGTCCCTCACAACTAGGCAGGAGTCCTGACGTGGCTGAACAAACACGTGGTTGGAAGGGCCATCCCCGTCGTAACTCGAGAATATAGCCCAGGTTCCCGCCGCAACTCGAGAAAAACCATGAGACTTCCCCCTCGTCGCGAGATGAGGCCCGATTCCCCTGCACTGCCTGCAGAGCAATTCTGTGTTGCACATCACACATGAAAGGAGCCTTAATTTCCTTGATGGCACTCCAGAGAAACCCCAAGAACACTGTTTCAAGGCCAGAGGGATCCTGAAGTCACTGTAGCAACACGAAAGAGCTCCGTGGACCAAAAATCAACTCGAGATGAGAGGTTAGTCCCTAGCTTCGACTCCAGAGGAATATTACCTCACCACGAATACCTCAAGAGGAGGCTTCTCTCAGCTCTAGGTATGTGAGAGGGACCCTGAGTTTGCGGCCTCAAGTGGAATGGACACCGCGATGCCCTGACTCGAAATAAGGCCGGATATCCCTGCAGTGACTTGAATGCAGGCTCGTCTTGCATCTCCCAAGACGAAAGGATGTCTGAATTCCCTGTGGAGACCACAGAGAAAGACCTAGTTCCCCACCTCATTGCGACCTTAGGCCTCACATCCTTTGAAAACTCCAGAGGTACGCGCAGATCAGTGCCTCCAAAGGAGACGATGCCTGACTCCTCGTGAAACTTGATAGGAGTGCCAGGATTCCTGTGGCACGAGGAAAGGGACCCTTGGTCTCCCGCCTCAGCTGGAGAGGCGTCCCAATTGCCCTGCCAAGCCTCAAGGAGAATCCCGAGTTGTCCCTCGCAACTAGGCAGGAGTCCTGACGTGGCTGAACAAACACGTGGGTGGATGGGCCATCCCCGTCGTAACTCGAGAATATACCCCAGGTTCCCGCCGCAACTCGAGAAAAACCATGAGACTTCCCCCTCGCCGCGAGATGAGGCCCGATTCCCCTGCACTGCCTGCAGAGCAATTCTGTGTTGCACATCACACATGAAAGGAGCCTTAATTTCCTTGATGGCACTCCAGAGAAACCCCAAGAACACTGTTTCAAGGCCAGAGGGATCCTGAGGTCACTGTAGCAACATGAAAGAGCTCCGTGGACCAAAAATCAACTCGAGATGAGCGGTTAGTTCCTGGCTTCGACTCCAGAGGAAACAACCTTATCACAAGCACCTCAAGCGGAGGCTTCTCCCAGCTTTAGGTATGTGAGAGGGACCCTGAGTTTGCAGCCTCAAGTTGAATGGACACCGCGATGCCCTGACTCGAAATAAGGCCGCATATCCCTGCAGTGACTTGAATGCAGGCTCGTCTTGCATCTCCCAAGACGAAAGGATGTCTGAATCCCCTGTGGAGACCACAGTGAAAGACCTAGTATCCCCACCTCATCGCGACAGGAGGCCTCACATACTTTGAAACCGCCAGAGGTACACGGAGATCAGTGCCTCCAAAGGAGACGATGCCTGACTCCTCGTGAAACTTGATAGGAGTCCCAGGATTCCTGTGGCACGAGGAAAGGGAACCTTGGTCTCCCGCCTCAGCTGGAGAGGCGTCCCAATTGCCCTGCCAAGCCTCGAGGAGAATCCCGAGTTGTCCCTCGCAACTAGGCAGGAGTCCTGACGTCGCTCAACAAACACGTGTGTGGAAGGGCCATCCCCGTCGTAACTCGAGAAAATACCCCAGGTTCCCGCTGCAACTCGAGAAAAACCAGGAGACTTCCCCCTCGCCACGATATGAGGCCCGATACCCCTTCACTGCGTGCAGAGCAATTCCATGTTGCACATCACACATGAAAGGAGCCTTGATTTCCTTGATGGCACTCCAGAGAAACCCCAAGAACACTGTTTCAAGGCTAGAAGGAACCTGAGGTCACTGTAGCCACACGAAAGAGCTCTGTGGACCAAAAATCAACTCGAGATGAGAGGTTAGTCCCTGGCTTCGACTCCAGAGGTATACCACCTTACCACAAGCACCTCAAGAGGAGGCTTCTCTCAGCTCTAGGTATGTGAGAGGGACCCTGAATTTGCGGCCTCAAGTAGAATGGACACCGCGATGCCCTGACTCGAAATAAGGCCGGATATCCCTGCAGTGACTTGAATGCAGGCTCGTCTTCCATTTCCCATGACGAAAGGATGTCTGAATCCCCTGTGGAGACCACAGAGAAAGACCTAGGTCCCCACCTCATCGCGACCGGAGGCCTCACATCCTTTGAAACCTCCAGAGGTACACGGAGATCAGTGCCTCCAAAGGAGACGATGCCTGACTCCTCGTGAAACTTGATAGGAGTCCCAGGATTTCTGTGGCACGTGGAAAGGGACCCTTGGTCTCCCGCCTCAGCTGGAGAGGCGTCCCAATTGCCCTGCCAAGCCTCGAGGAGAATCCCGAGTTGTCCCTCGCAACTAGGCAGGAGTCCTGATGTCGCTGAACAAACACGTGGGTTGAAGGGCTATCCCCGTCTTAACTCGAGAATATACCCCAGGTCCCCACCGCAAATCGAGAAAACCATGAGACTTCCCCCTCGCCGCAAAATGAGGCCCGATACCCTGCACTGCGTGCAGAGCAATACCATGTTGCACATCACACATGAAAGGAGCCTTGATTTCCTTGATGGCACTCCAGAGAAACCCCAAGACCACTGTTTCAAGGCTAGAGGGATTCTGAGGTCACTGTAGCAACACGAAAGAGCTCCGTGGACCACAAATCAACTCGAGATGAGAGGTTAGTCCCTGGCTTCGACTCCAGAGGAATACCACCTTACCACAAGCACCTCAAGAGCAGGCTTCTCTCAGCTCTAGGTATGTGAGAGGGACCCTGAGTTTGCGGCCTCAAGTGGAATGGACACCGCGATGCCCTGACTCGGAATAAGGCCGGATATCCCTGCAGTGACTTGAATGCAGGCTCGTCTTGCATCTCCCAAGACGAAAGGATGTCTGAATCCCCTGTGGAGACCACAGAGAAAGACCTAGTTCCCCACCTCATCGCGACCGGAGGCCTCACATCCTTTGAAAACTCCAGAGGTACGCGGAGATCAGTGCCTCCAAAGGAGACGATGCCTGACTCCTCGTGAAACTTGATAAGAGTCCCAGGATTCCTGTGGCACCTGGAAAGGGACCCTTGTTCTCCCGCCTCAGCTGGAGAGGCGTCCCAATTGCCCTGCCAAGCCTCGAGGAGAATCCCGAGTTGTCCCTCGCAACTAGGCAGGAGTCCTGACGTCGCTGAACAAACACGTGGGTGGAAGGGCCATCCCCGTCGTAACTCGAGAATATACCCCAGGTTCCCGCCGCAACTCGAGAAAAACCATGAGACTTCCCCCTCGCCGCGAGATGAGGCCCGATTCCCCTGCACTGCGTGCAGAGCAATTCCGTGTTGCACATCACACATGAAAGGAGCCTTGATTTCCTTGATGGCACTCCAGAGAAACCCCAAGAACACTGTTTCCAGGCTAGAGGTATCCTGAGGTCACTGTAGCAACACGAAAGAGCTCCGTGGACCAAAAATCAACTCGAGATGAGAGGTTAGACCCTGGCTTCGACTCCAGAGGAATACCACCTTACCACAAGCACCTCAAGAGGAGGCTTCTCTCATCTCTAGCTATGTGAGAGGGACCCTGAATTTGCGGCCTCAAGTGGAATGGACACCGCGATGCACTGACTCGAAATAAGGCCGGATATCCCTGCAGTGACTTGAATGCAGGCTCGTCTTGCATCTCCCAAGGCGAAAGGATGTCTGAATCCCCTGTGGAGACCTCAGAGAAAGATCTAGTTCCCCACCTCATCGCGACCGGAGGCCTCACATCCCTTCAAAACGCCAGAGGTACGCGGAGATCAGTGCCTTCAAAGGAGGCGATGCCTGACTCCTCGTGAAACTTGATACGAGTCCCAGGATTCATGTGGCACATGGAAAGGGACCCTTGGTCTCCCGCCTCAGCTGGAGAGGCGGCCCAATTGCCCAGCCAAGCCTCGAGGAGAATTCCGAGTTGTTCCTCGCAACTAGGCAGGAATCCTGACGTCGCTGAACAAACACGTGCCTGGAAGGGCCATCCCCGTCATAACTCGAGAATATACCCCAGGTTCCCGCAGCAACTCGAGAAAAACCATGAGACTTCCCCCTCGCCGCGAGATGAGGCCCGATTCCCCTGCACTGCATGCAGAGCAATTCCGTGTTGCACATCAAACATGGAAGGAGCCTTGATTTCCTTGATGGCACTCCAGAGAAACCCCAAGAACACTGTTTCAAGGCTAGAGGGAACCTGAGGTCACTGTAGCAACACGAAAGAGCTCCATGGCTCAAAAATCACCTCGCGATGAGAGGTTAGTCCCTGGCTTCGACTCCAGAGGAATACCACCTTAACACAAGCACCTCAAGAGGAGGCTTCTCTCAGCTTTAGGTATGTGAGAGGGACCCTGATTTTGCGGCCTCAAGTGGAATGGACACTGCGATGAACTGACGCGAAATAAGGCCGGATATCCCTGCAGTGACTTGAATGCAGGCTCGTCTTGCATCTCCCAAGATGAAAGGATGTCTGAATCCCCTGTGGAGACCACAGAGAAAGACCTAGTTCCCCACCTCTTCGCGACTGGAGGCCTCAAATCCTTTGAAAACTCCAGAGGTACGCGGAGATCAGTGCCTCCAAAGAAGACGATGCCTGACTCCTCGTGAAACTTGATAGGAGTCCCAGGATTCCTGTGGCACGTGGAAAGGGAAACTTGGTCTTCCGCCTCAGCTGGAAAGGCGTCCCAATTGCCCTGCCAAGCCTCGAGGAGAATCCCGAGTTGTCCCTCGCAACTAGGCAGGAGTCCTGACGTCGCTGAACAAACACGTGGGTGGAAGGGCCATCCGCGTCGTAACTCGAGAATATACCCCAGGTTCCCGCCGCTACTCGAGAAAAACCATGAGACTGCCCCCTCGCCACGAGATGAGGCCCGATTCCCCTGCACTGCGTGCAGGGCAATTCCGTGTTGCACATCACACATGAAAGGAGCCTTGATTTCCTTGATGGCACTCCAGAGAAACTCCAAGAACACTGTTTCAAGGCTAGAGGGATCCTGAGGTCACTGTAGCCACACGAAAGAGCTCCGTGGGCCAAAAATCAACTCGAGATGAGAGGTTAGTCCGTTGCTTCGACTCCAGAGGAATACCACCTTACCACAAGCACCTCAAGAGGAGGCTTCTCTCAGCTCATGTATGTGAGAGGGACCCTGAGTTTGCGGCCTCAAGTGGAATAGACACCGCGATGCCCTGACTCGAAATAAGGCCAGATATCTTTGCAGTGACTTGAATGCAGGCTCGTCTTGCATCTCCCAAGACGAAAGGATGTCTGAATCCCCTGTGGAGACCACAGAGAAAGACCTAGTTCCCCACCTCATCGCGACCGGAGGCCTCACATCCTTTGAAAACTTCAGAGGTACGCGGAGATCAGTGCCTCCAAAGGGGACGATGCCTGACTCCTCGTGAAACTTGATAGGAGTCCCAGGATTCCTGTGGCACGTGGAAAGGGACCCTTGGTTTCCCGCCTGAGCTGGAGAGGCATGCCAATTGCCCTGCCAAGCCTCGAGGAGAATCCCGAGTTGTCCCTGGAAACTAGGCAGGAGTCCTGATGTCGCTGAACAAACACGTGGGTTGAAGGGCTATCCCCGTCTTAACTCGAGAATATACCCCAGGTCCCCACCGCAAATCGAGAAAACCATGAGACTTCCCCCTCGCCGCAAAATGAGGCCCGATACCCTGCACTGCGTGCAGAGCAATACCATGTTGCACATCACACATGAAAGGAGCCTTGATTTCCTTGATGGCACTCCAGAGAAACCCCAAGAACACTGTTTCAAGGCTAGAGGGATCCTGAGGTCACTGTAGCAACACAAAAGAGCTCCGTGGACCACACATCAACTCGAGATGAAAGGTTAGTCCCTGGCTTCGACTCCAGAGGAATACCACCTTACCACAAGCACCTCAAGAGCAGGCTTCTCTCAGCTCTAGGTATGTGAGAGGGACCCTGAGTTTGCGGCCTCAAGTGGAATGGACACCGCGATGCCCTGACTCGGAATAAGGCCGGATATCCCTGCAGTGACTTGAATGCAGGCTCGTCTTGCATCTCCCAAGACGAAAGGATGTCTGAATCCCCTGTGGAGACCATAGAGAAAGACCTAGTTCCCCACCTCATCGCGACCGGAGGCCTCACATCCTTTGAAAACTCCAGAGGTACGCGCAGATCAGTGCCTCCAAAGGAGACGATGCCTGACTCCTCGTGAAACTTGATAGGAGTCCCAGGATTCCTGTGGCATGAGGAAAGGGACCCTTGGTCTCCCGCCTCAGCTGGAGAGGCGTCCCAATTTCCCTGCCAAGCCTCAAGGAGAATCCCGAGTTGTCCCTCGCAACTAGGCAGGAGTCCTGACGTGGCTGAACAAACACGTGGGTGGAAGGGCCATCCCCGTCGTAACTCGAGAATATACCCCAGGTTCCCGCCGCAACTCGAGAAAAACCATGAGACTTCCCTCTCGCCGCGAGATGAGGCCCGATTCCCCTGCACTGCCTGCAGAGCAATTCTGTGTTGCACATCACACATGAAAGGAGCCTTAATTTCCTTGATGGCACTCCAGAGAAACCCCAAGAACACTGTTTCCAGGCCAGAGGGATCCTGAGGTCACTGTAGCAACACGAAAGAGCTCCGTGGACCAAAAATCAACTCGAGATGAGAGGTTAGTTCCTGGCTTCGACTCCAGAGGAAACAATCTTATCACAAGCACCTCAAGCGGAGGCTTCTCCCAGCTTTAGGTATGTGAGAGGGACCCTGAGTTTGCAGCCTCAAGTGGAATGGACACCGCGATGCCCTGACTCGAAATAAGGCCGCATATCCCTGCAGTGACTTGAATGCAGGCTCGTCTTGCATCTCCCAAGACGAAAGGATGTCTGAATCCCCTGTGGAGACCACAGAGAAAGACCTAGTATCCCCACCTCATCGCGACAGGAGGCCTCACATACTTTGAAACCGCCAGAGGTACACGGAGATCAGTGCCTCCAAAGGAGACGATGCCTGACTCCTCGTGAAACTTGATAGGAGTCCCAGGATTCCTGTGGCACGTGGAAAGGGAACCTTGGTCTCCCGCCTCAGCTGGAGAGGCGTCCCAATTGCCCTGCCAAGCCTCGAGGAGAATCCCGAGTTGTCCCTCGCAACTAGGCAGGAGTCCTGACGTCGCTGAACAAACACGTGGTTGGAAGGGCCATCCCCGTCGTAACTCGAGAATATACCCCAGGTTCCCGCCGAAACTCGAGAAAAACCATGAGACTACCCCCTCGCCGAGAGATGACGCCCGATTCCCCTGCACTGCGTGCAGAGCAATTCCGTCTTGCACATCACACATGAAAGGAGCCTTAATTTCCTTGATGGCACGACAGAGAAACCCCAAGAACACTGTTTCAAGGCTAGAGGGATCCTGAGGTCACTGTAGCAACACGAAAGAGCTCCGTGGACCAAAAATCAAGTCGAGATGAGAGGTTAGTCCCTGGCTTCGACTCCAGAGGAATATTACCTCACCACGAGTACCTCAAGAGGGGGCTTCTCTCAGCTCTAGGTATGTGAGAGGGACCCTGAGTTTGCAGCCTAGAGTGGAATGGACACCGCAATGCCCTGACTCGAAATAAGGCCGGATATCCCTGCAGTGACTTGAATGCAGGCTCGTCTTCCATCTCCCAAGACGAAAGGATGTCTGAATCCCCTGTGGAGACCACAGAGAAAGACTTAGTTCCCCACTTCATCGCGACCGGAAGCCTCAGATCCTTTGAAAACTGCAGAGGTACGCGGAGATCAGTGCCTCCAAAGGAGACGATGCCTGACTCCTCGTGAAACATGATAGGAGTCCCAGGATTCCTGTGGCACGAGGAAAGGGACCCTTGGTCTCCCGCCTCAGCTGGAGAGGCGTCGCAATTGCCCTGCCAAGCCTCGAGGAGAATCCCGAGTTGTCCCTCGCAACTAGGCAGGAGTCCTGACGTGGCTGAAGAAACACGTAGTTGGATGGGCCATCCCCATCGTAACTCGAGAATATACCCCAGGCTCCCGCTGCAACTCGAGAAAAACCATGAGACTTCCCCCTCGCCACGATATGAGGCCCGATACCCCTTCACTGCGTGCAGAGCAATTCCATGTTGCACATCACACATGAAAGGAGCCTTGATTTCCTTGATGGCACTCCAGAGAAACCCCAAGAACACTGTTTCAAGGCTAGAAGGAAACTGAGGTCACTGTAACCACACGAAAGAGCTCTGTGGACCAAAAATCAACTCGAGATGAGAGGTTAGTCCCTGGCTTCGACTCCAGAGGTATACCACCTTACCACAAGCACCTCAAGAGGAGGCTTCTCTCAGCTCTAGGTATGTGAGAGGGACCCTGAATTTGAGGCCTCAAGTAGAATGGACACCACGATGCCCTGACTCGAAATAAGGCCGGATATCCCTGCAGTGACTTGAATGCAGGCTCGTCTTCCATTTCCCATGACGAAAGGATGTCTGAATCCCCTGTGGAGACCACAGAGAAAGACCTAGGTCCCCACCTCATCGCGACCGGAGGCCTCACATCCTTTGAAACCTCCAGAGGTACACGGAGATCAGTGCCTCCAAAGGAGACGATGCCTGACTCCTCGTGAAACTTGATAGGAGTCCCAGGATTCCTGTGGCACGTGGAAAGGGACCCTTGGTCTCCCGCCTCAGCTGGAGAGGCGTCCCAATTGCCCTGCCAATCCTCGAGGAGAATCCCGAGTTGTCCCTCGCAACTAGGCAGGAGTCCTGACGTCGCTGAACAAACACGTGTGTGGAAGGGCCTTCCCCGTCGTAACTCGAGAATATACCCAAGGTTCCCGCCGCACTTCACGAAAAACCATGAGACTTCCCCCTCGCCGCGAGATGAGGCCCGATTCCCCTGCACTGCGTGCAGAGCCATTCCGTGTTGCACTTCACACATGAAAGGAGCCTTGATTTCCTTGATGGCACTCCAGAGAAACCCCAAGAACACTGTTTCAAGGCTAGAGGGATCCTGAGGTCACTGTAGCATCACGAAAGAGTTCCGTGGACCAAAAATCAACTCGAGATGAGAGGTTAGTCCCTGGCTTCGATTCCAGAGGAATACCACCTTACCACAAGCACCTCAAGAGGAGGCTTCTCTCAGCTCTAGGTATGTGAGCGGGACCCTGAGTTTGCGGCCTCAAGTGGAATGGACACCGCGATGCCCTGACTCGAAATCAGGCCGGATATCCCTGCAGTGACTTGAATGCAGGCTCGTCTTGCATCTCCCAAGACGAAAGGATGTCTGAATCCCCTGTGGAGACCACAGAGAAAGACCTACTTCCCCACCTCATCGCGACCGAAGGCCTCACATCCTTTGAAAACTCCAGAGGTACGCGGAGATCAGTGCCTCCAAAGGAGACGATGCCTGACTCCTCGTGAAACTTGTTAGGAGTCCCAGGAATCCTGTGGCACGTGGAAAGGGACCCTTGGTCTCCCGCCTCAGCTGGAGAGGCGTCCCAATTGCCCTGCCATGCCTCGAGGAGATTCCCGAGTTGTCCCTCGAAACTGGGCAGGAGTCCTGACGTCGCTGAACAAACACGTGGGTGTAAGGGCCATCCCCGTCGTAACTCGAGAATATACCCCAGGTTACCGCCGCAACTCGAGAAAAACCATGAGACTGCCCCCTCGCTGCGAGATGAGGCCCGATTCCCCTGCAATGCATGCAGAGCAATTCCGTCTTGCACATCACACATGAAAGGAGCCTTGATTTCCTTGATGGCACTCCAGAGAAACCCCAAGAACACTGTTTCAAGGCTAGAGGGATCCTGAGGTCACTGTAGCAACAGGAAAGAGCTCCGTGGACCAAAAATCAACTCGAGATGAGAGGTTAGTCCCTGGCTTCGACTGCAGAGGACTACCACCTTACCACAAGCACCTCAAGAGGAGGCTTCTCTCAGCTCTAGGTATGGGAGAGGGACCCTGAGTTTGCGGCCTCAAGTGGAATGGACACCGCGATGCCCTGACTCGAAATAAGGCCAGATATCTTTGCAGTGACTTGAATGCAGGCTCGTCTTGCATCTCCCATGAGGAAAGGATGTCTGAATCCCCTGTGGAGACCACAGAGAAAGACCTAGTTCCCCACCTCATCGCGACCGGAGGCCTCACATCCTTTGAATACTCCAGTGGTACGCAGAGATCAGTGACTCCAAAGGAGACGATGCCTGATTCCTCGTGAAACTTGATAGGAGTCCCGGGATTCCTGTGGCACGTGGAAAGGGAACCTTGGTTTCCCGCCTGAGCTGGAGAGGCATGCCAATTGCCCTGCCAAGCCTCGAGGAGAATCCCGAGTTGTCCCTCGCAACTAGGCAGGAGTCCTGATGTCGCTGAACAAACACGTGGGTTGAAGGGCTATCCCCGTCTTAACTCGAGAATATACCCCAGGTCCCCACCGCAAATCGAGAAAACCATGAGACTTCCCCCTCGTCGCAAAATGAGGCCCGATACCCTGCACTGCGTGCAGAGCAATACCGTGTTGCACATCACACATGAAAGGAGCCTTGATTTCCTTGATGGCACTCCAGAGTAACACCAAGAACACTGTTTCAATGCTAGAGGGATCCTGAGGTCACTGTAGCAACACAAAAGAGCTCCGTGGACCACAAATCAACTCGAGATGAGAGGTTAGTCCCTGGCTTCGACTCCAGAGGAATACCACCTTACCACAAGCACCTCAAGAGCAGGCTTCTCTCAGCTCTAGGTATGTGAGAGGGACCCTGAGTTTGCGGCCTCAAGTGGAATGGACACCGCGATGCCCTGACTCGGAATAAGGCCGGATATCCTTGCAGTGACTTGAATGCAGGCTCGTCTTGCATCTCCCAAGACGAAAGGATGTCTGAATCCCCTGTGGAGACCACAGAGAAAGACCTAGTTCCCCACCTCATCGCGACCGAAGGCCTCACATCCTTTGAAAACTCCAGAGGTACGCGGAGATCAGTGCCTCCAAAGGAGACGATGCCTGACTCCTCGTGAAACTTGATAGGAGTCCCAGGATTCCTGTGGCACGAGGAAAGGGACCCTTGGTCTCCCGCCTCAGCTGGAGAGGCGTCCCAATTTCCCTGCCAAGCCTCATGGAGAATCCCGAGTTGTCCCTCACAACTAGGCAGGAGTCCTGACGTGGCTGAACAAACACGTGGTTGGAAGGGCCATCCCCGTCGTAACTCGAGAATATAGCCCAGGTTCCCGCCGCAACTCGAGAAAAACCATGAGACTTCCCCCTCGTCGCGAGATGAGGCCCGATTCCCCTGCACTGCCTGCAGAGCAATTCTGTGTTGCACATCACACATGAAAGGAGCCTTAATTTCCTTGATGGCACTCCAGAGAAACCCCAAGAACACTGTTTCAAGGCCAGAGGGATCCTGAAGTCACTGTAGCAACACGAAAGAGCTCCGTGGACCAAAAATCAACTCGAGATGAGAGGTTAGTCCCTGGCTTCGACTCCAGAGGAATATTACCTCACCACGAATACCTCAAGAGGAGGCTTCTCTCAGCTCTAGGTATGTGAGAGGGACCCTGAGTTTGCGGCCTCAAGTGGAATGGACACCGCGATGCCCTGACTCGAAATAAGGCCGGATATCCCTGCAGTGACTTGAATGCAGGCTCGTCTTGCATCTCCCAAGACGAAAGGATGTCTGAATTCCCTGTGGAGACCACAGAGAAAGACCTAGTTCCCCACCTCATTGCGACCTTAGGCCTCACATCCTTTGAAAACTCCAGAGGTACGCGCAGATCAGTGCCTCCAAAGGAGACGATGCCTGACTCCTCGTGAAACTTGATAGGAGTGCCAGGATTCCTGTGGCACGAGGAAAGGGACCCTTGGTCTCCCGCCTCAGCTGGAGAGGCGTCCCAATTGCCCTGCCAAGCCTCAAGGAGAATCCCGAGTTGTCCCTCGCAACTAGGCAGGAGTCCTGACGTGGCTGAACAAACACGTGGGTGGATGGGCCATCCCCGTCGTAACTCGAGAATATACCCCAGGTTCCCGCCGCAACTCGAGAAAAACCATGAGACTTCCCCCTCGCCGCGAGATGAGGCCCGATTCCCCTGCACTGCCTGCAGAGCAATTCTGTGTTGCACATCACACATGAAAGGAGCCTTAATTTCCTTGATGGCACTCCAGAGAAACCCCAAGAACACTGTTTCAAGGCCAGAGGGATCCTGAGGTCACTGTAGCAACATGAAAGAGCTCCGTGGACCAAAAATCAACTCGAGATGAGCGGTTAGTTCCTGGCTTCGACTCCAGAGGAAACAACCTTATCACAAGCACCTCAAGCGGAGGCTTCTCCCAGCTTTAGGTATGTGAGAGGGACCCTGAGTTTGCAGCCTCAAGTTGAATGGACACCGCGATGCCCTGACTCGAAATAAGGCCGCATATCCCTGCAGTGACTTGAATGCAGGCTCGTCTTGCATCTCCCAAGACGAAAGGATGTCTGAATCCCCTGTGGAGACCACAGTGAAAGACCTAGTATCCCCACCTCATCGCGACAGGAGGCCTCACATACTTTGAAACCGCCAGAGGTACACGGAGATCAGTGCCTCCAAAGGAGACGATGCCTGACTCCTCGTGAAACTTGATAGGAGTCCCAGGATTCCTGTGGCACGAGGAAAGGGAACCTTGGTCTCCCGCCTCAGCTGGAGAGGCGTCCCAATTGCCCTGCCAAGCCTCGAGGAGAATCCCGAGTTGTCCCTCGCAACTAGGCAGGAGTCCTGACGTCGCTCAACAAACACGTGTGTGGAAGGGCCATCCCCGTCGTAACTCGAGAATATACCCAAGGTTCCCGCCGCAACTCGCGAAAAACCATGTGACTTCCCCCTCGCCGCGAGATGAGGCCCGATTCCCCTGCACTGCGTGCAGAGCCATTCCGTGTTGCACTTCACACATGAAAGGAGCCTTGATTTCCTTTATGGCACTCCAGAGAAACCCCAAGAACACTGTTTCAAGGCTAGAGGGATCCTGAGGTCACTGTAGCATCACGAAAGAGTTCCGTGGACCAAAAATCAACTCGAGATGAGAGGTTAGTCCCTGGCTTCGATTCCAGAGGAATACCACCTTACCACAAGCACCTCAAGAGGAGGCTTCTCTCAGCTCTAGGTATGTGAGCGGGACCCTGAGTTTGCGGCCTCAAGTGGAATGGACACCGCGATGCCCTGACTCGAAATCAGGCCGGATATCCCTGCAGTGACTTGAATGCAGGCTCGTCTTGCATCTCCCAAGACGAAAGGATGTCTGAATCCCCTGTGGAGACCACAGAGAAAGACCTAGTTCCCCACCTCATCGCGACCGGAGGCCTCAGATCCTTTGAAAACTGCAGAGGTACGCGGAGATCAGTGCCTCCAAAGGAGACGATGCCTGACTCCTCGTGAAACTTGATAGGAGTCCCAGGATTCCTGTGGCACGAGGAAAGGGACCCTTGGTCTCCCGCCTCAGCTGGAGAGGCGTCGCAATTGCCCTGCCAAGCCTCGAGGAGAATCCCGAGTTGTCCCTCGCAACTAGGCAGGAGTCCTGACGTGGCTGAAGAAACACGTAGTTGGATGGGCCATCCCCGTCGTAACTCGAGAATATACCCCAGGTTCCCGCCGCAACTCGAGCAAAACCATGAGACTTCCCCCTCGCCGCGATATGAGGCCCGATTCCCTTTCACTGCGTGCAGAGCAATTCCATGTTGCACATCACACATGAAAGGAGCCTTGATTTCCTTGATGGCACTCCAGAGAAACCCCAAGAACACTGTTTCAAGGCTAGAGGCATCCTGAGGTCACTGTAGCAACACGAAAGAGCTCAGTGGACCAAAAATCAAGTCGAGATGAGAGGTTAGTCCCTGGCTTCGAATCCAGAGGAATATTACCTCACCACGAGTACCTCAAGAGGAGGCTTCTCTCAGCTCTAGGTATGTGAGAGGGACCCTGATTTTGCGGCCTCAAGTGGAATGGACACCGCAATGACCTGACTCGAAATAAGGCCGGATATCCCTGCAGTGACTTGAATGCAGGCTCGTCTTCGATTTCCCATGACGAAAGGATGTCTGAATCCCCTGTGGAGACCACAGAGAAAGACCTAGTTCCCCAGCTCATTGCGACCGGAGGCCTCACATCCTTTGAAAACTCCAGAGGTACGCGGAGATCAGTGCCTCCAAAGGAGACGATGCCTGACTCCTCGTGAAACTTGATAGGAGTCCCAGGATTCCTGTGGCACGAGGAAAGGGACCCTTGGTCTCCCGCCTCAGCTGGAGAGGCGTCCCAATTTCCCTGCCAAGCCTCAAGGAGAATCCCGAGTTGTCCCTCGCAACTAGGCAGGAGTCCTGACGTGGCTGAACAAACACGTGGGTGGAAGGGCCATCCCCGTCGTAACTCGAGAATATAGCCCAGGTTCCCGCTGCAACTCGAGAAAAACCATGAGACTTCCCCCTCTCCGCGAGATGAGGCCCGATTCCCCTGCACTGCCTGCAGAGCAATTCTGTGTTGCACATCACACATGAAAGGAGCCTTAATTTCCTTGATGGCACTCCAGAGAAACCCCAAGAACACTGTTTCAAGGCCAGAGGGATCCTGAGGTCACTGTAGCAACACGAAAGAGCTCCGTGGACCAAAAATCAACTCGTGATGAGAGGTTAGTTCCTGGCTTCGACTCCAGAGGAAACAACCTTATCACAAGCACCTCAAGCGGAGGCTTCTCCCAGCTTTAGGTATGTGAGAGGGACCCTGAGTTTGCGGCCTCAAGTGGAATGGACACCGCGATGCCCTGACTCGAAATAAGGCCAGATATCTTTGCAGTGACTTGAATGCAGGCTCGTCTTGCATTTCCCAAGACGAAAGGATGTGTGAATCCCCTTTGGAGACCACAGAGAAAGACTTAGTTCCCCACCTCATCGCGACGGGAGGCCTGACATCCTTGAAAACTCCAGAGGTACACGGAAATCATTGCCTTCAAAAAAGACGATGCCTGACTCCTCGTGAAACTTGATAGGAGTCCCAGGATTCCTGTGGCACGTGGAAAGGGACCCTTGGTCTCCCGCCTCAGCTGGAGAGGCGTCCCAATTGCGTTGCCAAGCCTCGAGGAGAATCCCGAGTTGTCACTCGCAACTAGGCTGGAGTTCTGACGAGGCTGAACTAACACGTGGGTAGAAGGGCCATCCCCGTCGTAACTCGAGAATATACCCCAGGTTCCCGCCGCAACTCGAGAAAAACCATGAGCCTTTCCCCTCGCTGCGAGATGAGGCCCGATTCCCCTGCACTGCATGCAGAGCAATTCCGTGTTGCACATCACACATGAAAGGAGCCTTGATTTCCTTGATGGCATTCCAGAGAAACCCCAAGAACACTGTTTCAAGGCTAGAGGGATCCTAAGGTCCCTGTAGCAACACGAAAGAACTCCGTGGACCAAAAATCAACTCGAGATGAGAGGTTAGTCCCTGGCTTCGACTCCAGAGAAATACCACCTTACCACAAGCACCTCAAGAGGAGGCTTCTCTCAGCTCTAGGTATGTGAGAGGGACCCTGGATTTGCGGCCTCAAGTGGAATGGACACCGCGATGCCCTGACTCGAAATAAGGCCGGATATCCCTGCAGTGACTTGAATGCAGGCACGTCTTGCATCTCCCAAGATGAAAGGATGTCTGAGTCCCCTGTGGAGACCACAGAAAAAGACCTAGTTCCCCACCTCATCGCGACCGTAGGCCTCACATTCTTTGAAAACTCCAGAGGTACGCGGAGATCAGTGCCTCCAAAGGAGACGATGCCTGACTTCTCGTGAAACTTGATAGGAGTCCCAGGATTCCTGTGGCACATGGAAAGGGACACTTGGTCTCCCGCCTCAGCTGGAGAGGGGTCCCAATTGCCCTGCCAAGCCTCGAGGAGAATCCCGAGTTGTCCCTCGCAACTAGGCAGGAGTCCTGACGTCGCTGAACAAACACGTGGGTGGAAGGGCCATCCCCGTCGTAACTCGAGAATATACCCCAGGTTCCCGCCGCAACTCGAGAAAAACCATGAGACTTCCCCCTCGCCGCGAGATGAGGCCCGATTCAACTGCACTGCGTGCAGAGCAATTCCGTGTTGCACATCACACATGAAAGGAGCCTTGATTTCCTTGATGGCACTCCAGAGAAACCCCAAGAACACTGTTTCAAGGCTAGAGGGATCCTGAGGTCACTGTAGCAACACGAAAGAGCTCCATGGACCAAAAATCAACTCGAGATGAGAGGTTAGTCCCTGGCTTCGACTCCAGAGGAATAACACCTTACCACAAGCACCTCAAGAGGAGGCTTCTCTCAGCTCTAGGTAAGTGAGAGGGACCCTGAGTTTGCGGCCTCAAGTGGAATGGACACTGCGATGCCCTGACTCGAAATAAGGCCGGATATCCCTGCAGTGACTTGAATGCAGGCTCATCTTGCATCTCCCAAGACGAAAGGATGTCTGAATCCCCTGTGGAGACCACAGAGAAAGACCTAGTTCCCCACCTCATCGCGACCGGAGGCTTCACATTCTTTGAAAACTTCAGAGGTACGCGGAGATCAGTGCCTCCAAAGGAGACGATGCCTGACTCCTCGTGAAACTTGATAGGAGTCCCAGGATTCCTGTGCACGTGGAAAGGAACACTTGGTCTCCCGCCTCAGCTGGAGAGGCGTCCCAATTGCCCTGCCAAGCCTGAAGGAGAATCCCGAGTTGTCCCTCGCAACTAGGCAGGAGTCCTGCCGTCGCTGAACAAACACGTGGTTGGAAGGGCCATCCCCGTCGTAACTCGAGAATATACCACAGGTTCCCGCCGCAACTCGAGAAAAACCATGAGACTTCCCCCTCGCCGCGAGATGAGGCCCGATTCCCCTGCACTGCGTGCAGAGCAATGCCGGGTTGCACATCACACATGAAAGGTGCCTTGATTTCCTTGATGGCACTCCAGAGAATCCCCAAGAACACTGTTTCAAGGCTAGAGGGACCCTGAGGTCACTGTAGCAACACGAAAGAGCTCCGTGGACCAAAAATCAACTCGAGATGAGAGGTTAGTCCCTGGCTT
Source organism: Cervus elaphus (assembly GCF_910594005.1). Taxonomy (NCBI): domain Eukaryota; kingdom Metazoa; phylum Chordata; class Mammalia; order Artiodactyla; family Cervidae; genus Cervus; species Cervus elaphus. The sequence goes on along the minus strand of NC_057842.1, from coordinate 1,194,153 downwards.
CGAATCCAGAGGAATATTACCTCACCACGAATACCTCAAGAGGAGGCTTCTCTCAGCTCTAGGTATGTGAGAGGGACCCTGAGTTTGCGGCCTCAAGTGGAATGGACACCGCGATGCCCTGACTCGAAATAAGGCCGGATATCCCTGCAGTGACTTGAATGCAGGCTCGTCTTGCATCTCCCAAGACGAAAGGATGTCTGAATCCCCTGTGGAGACCACAGAGAAAGACCTAGTTCCCCATCTCATTGCGACCGTAGGCCTCACATCCTTTGAAAACTCCAGAGGTACGCGGAGATCAGTGCCTCCAAAGGAGACGATGCCTGACTCCTCGTGAAACTTGATAGGAGTCCCAGGATTCCTGTGCACGTGGAAAGGGACACTTGGTCTCCCCCCTCAGCTGGAGAGGCGTCCCAATTGAACTGCCAAGCCTCGACGAGAATCCCGAGTTGTCCCTCGCAACTAGGCAGGAGTCCTGACGTCGCTGAACAAACACGTGGGTGGAAGGGCCATCCCCGTCGTAACTCGAGAATATAACCCAGGTTCCCGCCGCAACTCGAGAAAAACCATGAGACTACCCCCTCGCCGAGAGATGACGCCCGATTCCCCTGCACTGTGTGCAGAGCAATTCCGTCTTGCACATCACACATGAAAGGAGCCTTGATATCCTTGATGGCACTCCAGAGAAACCCCAAGAACACTGTTTCAAGGCTAGAGGGATCCTGAGGTCACTGTAGCAACACGAAAGAGCTCCGTGGACCAAAAATCAAGTCGAGATGAGAGGTTAGTCCCTGGCTTCGAATCCAGAGGAATATTACCTCACCACGAATACCTCAAGAGGAGGCTTCTCTCAGCTCTAGGTATGTGAGAGGGACCCTGAGTTTGCGGCCTCAAGTGGAATGGACACCGCGATGCCCTGACTCGAAATAAGGCCGTATATCCCTGCAGTGACTTGAATGCAGGCTCGTCTTGCATCTCCCAAGACGAAAGGATGTCTGAATCCCCTGTGGAGACCACAGAGAAAGACCTAGTTCCCCATCTCATTGCGACCGTAGGCCTCACATCCTTTGAAAACTCCAGAGGTACGCGGAGATCAGTGCCTCCAAAGGAGACAATGCCTGACTCCTCGTGAAACTTGATAGGAGTGCCAGGATTCCTGTGGCACGAGGAAAGGGTCCCTTGGTCTCCCGCCTCAGCTGGAGAGGCGTCCCAATTGCCCTGCCAAGCCTCGAGGAGAATCCCGAGTTGTCCCTCGCAACTAGGCAGGAGTGCTGACGTCGCTGAACAAACACGTGTGTGGAAGGGCCTTCCCCGTCGTAATTCGAGAATATACCCAAGGTTCCCGCCGCAACTCGCGAAAAACCATGAGACTTCCCCCTCGAGGCGAGATGAGGCCCGATTCCCCTGCACTGCGTGCAGAGCCATTCCGTGTTGCACTTCACACATGAAAGGAGCCTTGATTTCCTTGATGGCACTCCAGAGAAACCCCAAGAACACTGTTTCAAGGCTAGAGGGATCCTGAGGTCACTGTAGCATCACGAAAGAGTTCCGTGGACCAAAAATCAACTCGAGATGAGAGGTTAGTCCCTGGCTTCGATTCCAGAGGAATACCACCTTACCACAAGCACCTCAAGAGGAGGCTTCTCTCAGCTCTAGGTATGTGAGCGGGACCCTGAGTTTGCGGCCTCAAGTGGAATGGACACCGCGATGCCCTGACTCGAAATAAGGCCGGATATCCCTGCAGTGACTTGAATGCAGGCTCGTCTTGCATCTCCCAAGACGAAAGGATGTCTGAATCCCCTGTGGAGACCACAGAGAAAGACCTACTTCCCCACCTCATCGCGACCGGAGGCCTCACATCCTTTGAAAACTCCAGAGGTACGCGGAGATCAGTGCCTCTAAAGGAGACGATGCCTGACTCCTCGTGAAACTTGTTAGGAGTCCCAGGAATCCTGTGGCACGTGTAAAGGGACCCTTGGTCTCCCGCCTCAGCTGGAGAGGCGTCCCAATTGCCCTGCCATGCCTCGAGGAGATTCTCGAGTTGTCCCTCGAAACTGGGCAGGAGTCCTGACGTCGCTGAACAAACACGTGGGTGGAAGGGCCATCCCCGTCGTAACTCGAGAATATACCCCAGGTTCCCGCCGCAACTCGAGAAAAACCATGAGACTGCCCCCTCGCTGCGAGATGAGGCCCGATTCCCCTGCACTGCCTGCAGAGCAATTCCGTGTTGCACATCACACATGAAAGGAGCCTTGATTTCCTTGATGGCACTCCAGAGAAACCCCAAGAACACTGTTTCAAGGCTAGAGGGATCCTGAGGTCACTGTAGCAACAGGAAAGAGCTCCGTGGACCAAAAATCAACTCGAGATGAGAGGTTAGTCCCTGGCTTCGACTGCAGAGGACTACCACCTTACCACAAGCACCTCAAGAGGAGGCTTCTCTCAGCTCTAGGTATGGGAGAGGGACCCTGAGTTTGCGGCCTCAAGTGGAATGGACACCGCGATGCCCTGACTCGAAATAAGGCCAGATATCTTTGCAGTGACTTGAATGCAGGCTCGTCTTGCATCTCCCATGAGGAAAGGATGTCTGAATCCCCTGTGGAGACCACAGAGAAAAACCTAGTTCCCCACCTCATCGCGACCGGAGGCCTCACATCCTTTGAATACTCCAGTGGTACGCAGAGATCAGTGCCTCCAAAGGGGACGATGCCTGATTCCTCATGAAACTTGATAGGAGTCCCAGGATTCCTGTGGCACGTGGAAAGGGAACCTTGGTTTCCCGCCTGAGCTGGAGAGGCATGCCAATTGCCCTGCCAAGCCTCGAGGAGAATCCCGAGTTGTCCCTCGCAACTAGGCAGGAGTCCTGATGTCGCTGAACAAACACGTGGGTTGAAGGGCTATCCCCGTCTTAACTCGAGAATATACCCCAGGTCCACACCGCAAATCGAGAAAACCATGAGACTTCCCCCTCGCTGCAAAATGAGGCCCGATACCCTGCACTGCGTGCAGAGCAATACCGTGTTGCACATCACACATGAAAGGAGCCTTGATTTCCTTGATGGCACTCCAGAGTAACACCAAGAACACTGTTTCAAGGCTAGAGGGATCCTGAGGTCACTGTAGCAACACAAAAGAGCTCCGTGGACCACAAATCAACTCGAGATGAGAGGTTAGTCCCTGGCTTCGACTCCAGAGGAATACCACCTTACCACAAGCACCTCAAGAGCAGGCTTCTCTCAGCTCTAGGTATGTGAGAGGGACCCTGAGTTTGCGGCCTCAAGTGGAATGGACACCGCGATGCCCTGACTCGGAATAAGGCCGGATATCCTTGCAGTGACTTGAATGCAGGCTCGTCTTGCATCTCCCAAGACGAAAGGATGTCTGAATCCCCTGTGGAGACCACAGAGAAAGACCTAGTTCCCCACCTCATCGCGACCGGAGGCCTCACATCCTTTGAAAACTCCAGAGGTACGCGGAGATCAGTGCCTCCAAAGGAGACGATGCCTGACTCCTCGTGAAACTTGATAGGAGTCCCAGGATTCCTGTGGCACGAGGAAAGGGACCCTTGGTCTCCCGCCTCAGCTGGAGAGGCGTCCCAATTGCCCTGCCAAGCCTCAAGGAGAATCCCGAGTTGTTCCTCACAACTAGGCAGGAGTCCTGACGTGGCTGAACAAACACGTGCGTGGAAGGGCCATCCCCGTCGTAACTCGAGAATATAGCCCAGGTTCCCGCCGCAACTCGAGAAAAACAATGAGACTTCCCCCTCGTCGCGAGATGAGGCCCGATTCCCCTGCACTGCCTGCAGAGCAATTCTGTGTTGCACATCACACATGAAAGGAGCCTTAATTTCCTTGATGGCACTCCAGAGAAACCCCAAGAACACTGTTTCAAGGCCAGAGGGATCCTGAAGTCACTGTAGCAACACGAAAGAGCTCCGTGGACCAAAAATCAACTCGAGATGAGAGGTTAGTCCCTGGCTTCGACTCCAGAGGAAACCACCTTATCACAAGCACCTCAAGTGGAGGCTTCTCCCAGCTTTAGGTATGTGAGAGGGACCCTGAGTTTGCAGCCTCAAGTGGAATGGACACTGCGATGCCCTGACTCGAAATAAGGCCGCATATCCCTGCAGTGACTTGAATGCAGGCTCGTCTTGCATCTCCCAAGACGAAAGGATGTCTGAATCCCCTGTGGAGACCACAGAGAAAGACCTAGTACCCCAAGTCATCGCGACCGGAGGCCTCACATCCTTTGAAAACTCCAGAGGTACGCGGAGATCAGTGCCTCCAAAGGAGACGATGCCTGACTCCTCGTGAAACTTGATAAGAGTCCCAGGATTCCTGTGGCACGTGGAAAGGGACCCTTGGTCTCCCCCCTCAGCTGGAGAGGCGTCCCAATTGCCCTGCCAAGCCTCGACGAGAATCCCGAGTTGTCACTCGCAACTAGGCAGGAGTCCTGACGTCGCTGAACAAACACGTGGTTGGAAGGGCCATCCCCGTCGTAACTCGAGAATATAACCCAGGTTCCCGCCGCAACTCGAGAAAAACCATGAGACTACCCCCTCGCCGAGAGAAGACGCCCGATTCCCCTGCACTGCGTGCAGAGCAATTCCGTCTTGCACATCACACATGAAAGGAGCCTTGATTTCCTTGATGGCACTCCAGAGAAACCCCAAGAACACTGTTTCAAGGCTAGAGGGATCCTGAGGTCACTGTAGCATCACGAAAGAGTTCCGTGGACCAAAAATCAACTCGAGATGAGAGGTTAGTCCCTGGCTTCGATTCCAGAGGAATACCACCTTACCACAAGCACCTCAAGAGGAGGCTTCTCTCAGCTCTAGGTATGTGAGCGGGACCCTGAGTTTGCGGCCTCAAGTGGAATGGACACCGCGATGCCCTGACTCGAAATAAGGCCGGATATCCCTGCAGTGACTTGAATGCAGGCTCGTCTTGCATCTCCCAAGACGAAAGGATGTCTGAATCCCCTGTGGAGACCACAGAGAAAGACCTACTTCCCCATCTCATCGCGACCGGAGGCCTCACATCCTTTGAAAACTCCAGAGGTACGCGGAGATCAGTGCCTCCAAAGGAGACGATGCCTGACTCCTCGTGAAACTTGTTAGGAGTCCCAGGAATCCTGTGGCACGTGGAAAGGGACCCTTGGTCTCCCGCCTCAGCTGGAGAGGCGTCCCAATTGCCCTGCCATGCCTCGAGGAGATTCTCGAGTTGTCCCTCGAAACTGGGCAGGAGTCCTGACGTCGCTGAACAAACACGTGGGTGGAAGGGCCATCCCCGTCGTAACTCGAGAATATACCCCAGGTTCCCGCCGCAACTCGAGAAAAACCATGAGACTGCCCCCTCGCTGCGAGATGAGGCCCGATTCCCCTGCACTGCATGCAGAGCAATTCCGTGTTGCACATCACACATAAAAGGAGCCTTGATTTCCTTGATGGCACTCCAGAGAAACCCCAAGAACACTGTTTCAAGGCTAGAGGGATCCTGAGGTCACTGTAGCAACAGGAAAGAGCTCCGTGGACCAAAAATCAACTCGAGATGAGAGGTTAGTCCCTGGCTTCGACTGCAGAGGACTACCACCTTACCACAAGCACCTCAAGAGGAGGCTTCTCTCAGCTCAAGTATGTGAGAGGGACCCTGAGTTTGCGGCCTCAAGTGGAATGGACACCGCGATGCCCTGACTCGAAATAAGGCCAGATATCTTTGCAGTGACTTGAATGCAGGCTCGTCTTGCATCTCCCATGAGGAAAGGATGTCTGAATCCCCTGTGGAGACCACAGAGAAAGACCTAGTTCCCCACCTCATCGCGACCGGAGGCCTCACATCCTTTAAATACTCCAGTGATACGCAGAGATCAGTGCCTCCAAAGGGGACGATGCCTGATTCCTCGTGAAACTTGATAGGAGTCCCAGGATTCCTGTGTCACGTGGAAAGGGAACCTTGGTTTCCCGCCTGAGCTGGAGAGGCATGCCAATTGCCCTGCCAAGCCTCGAGGAGAATCCCGAGTTGTCCCTCGCAACTAGGCAGGAGTCCTGATGTCGCTGAACAAACACGTGGGTTGAAGGGCTATCCCCGTCTTAACTCGAGAATATACCCCAGGTCCCCACCGCAAATCGAGAAAACCATGAGACTTCCCCCTCGCCGCAAAATGAGGCCCGATACCCTGCACTGCGTGCAGAGCAATACCGTGTTGCACATCACACATGAAAGGAGCCTTGATTTCCTTGATGGCACTCCAGAGTAACACCAAGAACACTGTTTCAAGGCTAGAGGGATCCTGAGGTCACTGTAGCAACACAAAAGAGCTCCGTGGACCACAAATCAACTCGAGATGAGAGGTTAGTCCCTGGCTTCGACTCCAGAGGAATACCACCTTACCACAAGCACCTCAAGAGCAGGCTTCTCTCAGCTCTAGGTATGTGAGAGGGACCCTGAGTTTGCGGCCTCAAGTGGAATGGACACCGCGATGCCCTGACTCGGAATAAGGCCGGATATCCTTGCAGTGACTTGAATGCAGGCTCGTCTTGCATCTCCCAAGACGAAAGGATGTCTGAATCCCCTGTGGAGACCACAGAGAAAGACCTAGTTCCCCACCTCATCGCGACCGGAGGCCTCACATCCTTTGAAAACTCCAGAGGTACGCGGAGATCAGTGCCTCCAAAGGAGACGATGCCTGACTCCTCGTGAAACTTGATAGGAGTCCCAGGATTCCTGTGGCACGAGGAAAGGGACCCTTGGTCTCCCGCCTCAGCTGGAGAGGCGTCCCAATTGCCCTGCCAAGCCTCAAGGAGAATCCCGAGTTGTCCCTCACAACTAGGCAGGAGTCCTGACGTGGCTGAACAAACACGTGGGTGGAAGGGCCATCCCCGTCGTAACTCGAGAATATAGCCCAGGTTCCCGCCGCAACTCGAGAAAAACAATGAGACTTCCCCCTCGTCGCGAGATGAGGCCCGATTCCCCTGCACTGCCTGCAGAGCAATTCTGTGTTGCACATCACACATGAAAGGAGCCTTAATTTCCTTGATGGCACTCCAGAGAAACCCCAAGAACACTGTTTCAAGGCCAGAGGGATCCTGAAGTCACTGTAGCAACACGAAAGAGCTCCGTGGACCAAAAATCAACTCGAGATGAGAGGTTAGTCCCTGGCTTCGACTCCAGAGGAAACCACCTTATCACAAGCACCTCAAGTGGAGGCTTCTCCCAGCTTTAGGTATGTGAGAGGGACCCTGAGTTTGCAGCCTCAAGTGGAATGGACACTGCGATGCCCTGACTCGAAATAAGGCCGCATATCCCTGCAGTGACTTGAATGCAGGCTCGTCTTGCATCTCCCAAGACGAAAGGATGTCTGAATCCCCTGTGGAGACCACAGAGAAAGACCTAGTACCCCAAGTCATCGCGACCGGAGGCCTCACATCCTTTGAAAACTCCAGAGGTACGCGGAGATCAGTGCCTCCAAAGGAGACGATGCCTGACTCCTCGTGAAACTTGATAAGAGTCCCAGGATTCCTGTGGCACGTGGAAAGGGACCCTTGGTCTCCCCCCTCAGCTGGAGAGGCGTCCCAATTGCCCTGCCAAGCCTCGACGAGAATCCCGAGTTGTCACTCGCAACTAGGCAGGAGTCCTGACGTCGCTGAACAAACACGTGGTTGGAAGGGCCATCCCCGTCGTAACTCGAGAATATAACCCAGGTTCCCGCCGCAACTCGAGAAAAACCATGAGACTACCCCCTCGCCGAGAGAAGACGCCCGATTCCCCTGCACTGCGTGCAGAGCAATTCCGTCTTGCACATCACACATGAAAGGAGCCTTGATTTCCTTGATGGCACTCCAGAGAAACCCCAAGAACACTGTTTCAAGGCTAGAGGGATCCTGAGGTCACTGTAGCATCACGAAAGAGTTCCGTGGACCAAAAATCAACTCGAGATGAGAGGTTAGTCCCTGGCTTCGATTCCAGAGGAATACCACCTTACCACAAGCACCTCAAGAGGAGGCTTCTCTCAGCTCTAGGTATGTGAGCGGGACCCTGAGTTTGCGGCCTCAAGTGGAATGGACACCGCGATGCCCTGACTCGAAATAAGGCCGGATATCCCTGCAGTGACTTGAATGCAGGCTCGTCTTGCATCTCCCAAGACGAAAGGATGTCTGAATCCCCTGTGGAGACCACAGAGAAAGACCTACTTCCCCATCTCATCGCGACCGGAGGCCTCACATCCTTTGAAAACTCCAGAGGTACGCGGAGATCAGTGCCTCCAAAGGAGACGATGCCTGACTCCTCGTGAAACTTGTTAGGAGTCCCAGGAATCCTGTGGCACGTGGAAAGGGACCCTTGGTCTCCCGCCTCAGCTGGAGAGGCGTCCCAATTGCCCTGCCATGCCTCGAGGAGATTCTCGAGTTGTCCCTCGAAACTGGGCAGGAGTCCTGACGTCGCTGAACAAACACGTGGGTGGAAGGGCCATCCCCGTCGTAACTCGAGAATATACCCCAGGTTCCCGCCGCAACTCGAGAAAAACCATGAGACTGCCCCCTCGCTGCGAGATGAGGCCCGATTCCCCTGCACTGCATGCAGAGCAATTCCGTGTTGCACATCACACATGAAAGGAGCCTTGATTTCCTTGATGGCACTCCAGAGAAACCCCAAGAACACTGTTTCAAGGCTAGAGGGATCCTGAGGTCACTGTAGCAACACAAAAGGGCTCCGTGGACCAAAAATCAACTCGAGATGAGAGGTTAGTCCCTGGCTTCGACTGCAGAGGACTACCACCTTACCACAAGCACCTCAAGAGGAGGCTTCTCTCAGCTCAAGTATGTGAGAGGGACCCTGAGTTTGCGGCCTCAAGTGGAATGGACACCGCGATGCCCTGACTCGAAATAAGGCCAGATATCTTTGCAGTGACTTGAATGCAGGCTCGTCTTGCATCTCCCATGAGGAAAGGATGTCTGAATCCCCTGTGGAGACCACAGAGAAAGACCTAGTTCCCCACCTCATCGCGACCGGAGGCCTCACATCCTTTAAATACTCCAGTGGTACGCAGAGATCAGTGCCTCCAAAGGGGACGATGCCTGATTCCTCGTGAAACTTGATAGGAGTCCCAGGATTCCTGTGGCACGTGGAAAGGGAACCTTGGTTTCCCGCCTGAGCTGGAGAGGCATGCCAATTGCCCTGCCAAGCCTCGAGGAGAATCCCGAGTTGTCCCTCGCAACTAGGCAGGAGTCCTGATGTCGCTGAACAAACACGTGGGTTGAAGGGCTATCCCCGTCTTAACTCGAGAATATACCCCAGGTCCCCACCGCAAATCGAGAAAACCATGAGACTTCCCCCTCGCCGCAAAATGAGGCCCGATACCCTGCACTGCGTGCAGAGCAATACCGTGTTGCACATCACACATGAAAGGAGCCTTGATTTCCTTGATGGCACTCCAGAGTAACACCAAGAACACTGTTTCAAGGCTAGAGGGATCCTGAGGTCACTGTAGCAACACAAAAGAGCTCCGTGGACCACAAATCAACTCGAGATGAGAGGTTAGTCCCTGGCTTCGACTCCAGAGGAATACCACCTTACCACAAGCACCTCAAGAGCAGGCTTCTCTCAGCTCTAGGTATGTGAGAGGGACCCTGAGTTTGCGGCCTCAAGTGGAATGGACACCGCGATGCCCTGACTCGGAATAAGGCCGGATATCCTTGCAGTGACTTGAATGCAGGCTCGTCTTGCATCTCCCAAGACGAAAGGATGTCTGAATCCCCTGTGGAGACCACAGAGAAAGACCTAGTTCCCCACCTCATCGCGACCGGAGGCCTCACATCCTTTGAAAACTCCAGAGGTACGCGGAGATCAGTGCCTCCAAAGGAGACGATGCCTGACTCCTCGTGAAACTTGATAGGAGTCCCAGGATTCCTGTGGCACGAGGAAAGGGACCCTTGGTCTCCCGCCTCAGCTGGAGAGGCGTCCCAATTGCCCTGCCAAGCCTCAAGGAGAATCCCGAGTTGTCCCTCACAACTAGGCAGGAGTCCTGACGTGGCTGAACAAACACGTGGGTGGAAGGGCCATCCCCGTCGTAACTCGAGAATATAGCCCAGGTTCCCGCCGCAACTCGAGAAAAACAATGAGACTTCCCCCTCGTCGCGAGATGAGGCCCGATTCCCCTGCACTGCCTGCAGAGCAATTCTGTGTTGCACATCACACATGAAAGGAGCCTTAATTTCCTTGATGGCACTCCAGAGAAACCCCAAGAACACTGTTTCAAGGCCAGAGGGATCCTGAAGTCACTGTAGCAACACGAAAGAGCTCCGTGGACCAAAAATCAACTCGAGATGAGAGGTTAGTCCCTGGCTTCGACTCCAGAGGAAACCACCTTATCACAAGCACCTCAAGTGGAGGCTTCTCCCAGCTTTAGGTATGTGAGAGGGACCCTGAGTTTGCAGCCTCAAGTGGAATGGACACTGCGATGCCCTGACTCGAAATAAGGCCGCATATCCCTGCAGTGACTTGAATGCAGGCTCGTCTTGCATCTCCCAAGACGAAAGGATGTCTGAATCCCCTGTGGAGACCACAGAGAAAGACCTAGTACCCCAAGTCATCGCGACCGGAGGCCTCACATCCTTTGAAAACTCCAGAGGTACGCGGAGATCAGTGCCTCCAAAGGAGACGATGCCTGACTCCTCGTGAAACTTGATAAGAGTCCCAGGATTCCTGTGGCACGTGGAAAGGGACCCTTGGTCTCCCCCCTCAGCTGGAGAGGCGTCCCAATTGCCCTGCCAAGCCTCGACGAGAATCCCGAGTTGTCACTCGCAACTAGGCAGGAGTCCTGACGTCGCTGAACAAACACGTGGTTGGAAGGGCCATCCCCGTCGTAACTCGAGAATATAACCCAGGTTCCCGCCGCAACTCGAGAAAAACCATGAGACTACCCCCTCGCCGAGAGAAGACGCCCGATTCCCCTGCACTGCGTGCAGAGCAATTCCGTCTTGCACATCACACATGAAAGGAGCCTTGATTTCCTTGATGGCACTCCAGAGAAAACCCAAGAACACTGTTTCAAGGCTAGAGGGATCCTGAGGTCACTGTAGTAACACGAAAGAGCTCCGTGGACCAAAAATCAAGTCGAGATGAGAGGTTAGTCCCTGGCTTCGACTCCAGAGGAATATTACCTCACCACGAATACCTCAAGAGGAGGCTTCTCTCAGCTCTAGGTATGTGAGAGGGACCCTGAGTTTGCGGCCTCAAGTGGAATGGACACCGCGATGCCCTGACTCGAAATAAGGCCGGATATCCCTGCAGTGACTTGAATGCAGGCTCGTCTTGCATCTCCCAAGACGAAAGGATGTCTGAATCCCCTGTGGAGACCACAGAGAAAGACCTAGTTCCCCACCTCATTGCGACCGTAGGCCTCACATCCTTTGAAAACTCCAGAGGTACGCGGAGATCAGTGCCTCCAAAGGAGACGATGCCTGACTCCTCGTGAAACTTGATAGGAGTCCCAGGATTTCTGTGGCACGAGGAAAGGGACCCTTGGTCTCCCGCCTCAGCTGGAGAGGCGTCCCAATTGCCCTGCCAAGCCTCAAGGAGAATCCCGAGTTGTCCCTCGCAACTAGGCAGGAGTCCTGACGTGGCTGAACAAACACGTGGGTGGATGGGCCATCCCCGTCGTAACTCGAGAATAAACCCCAGGTTCCCGCCGCAACTCGAGAAAAACCATGAGACTTCCCCCTCGCCGCGAGATGAGGCCCGATTCCCCTGCACTGCCTGCAGAGCAATTCTGTGTTGCACATCACACATGAAAGGAGCCTTAATTTCCTTGATGGCACTCCAGAGAAACCCCAAGAACACTGTTTCAAGGCCAGAGGGATCCTGAGGTCACTTTAGCAACACGAAAGAGCTCCGTGGACCAAAAATCAACTCGAGATGAGAGGTTAGTTCCTGGCTTCGACTCCAGAGGAAACAACCTTATCACAAGCACCTCAAGCGGAGGCTTCTCCCAGCTTTAGGTATGTGAGAGGGACCCTGAGTTTGCAGCCTCAAGTGGAATGGACACCGCGATGCCCTGACTCGAAATAAGGCCGCATATCCCTGCAGTGACTTGAATGCAGGCTCGTCTTGCATCTCCCAAGACGAAAGGATGTTTGAATCCCCTGTGGAGACCACAGAAAAAGACCTAGTTCCCCACCTCATCGCGACCGTAGGCCTCACATCCTTTGAAAATTCCAGAGGTACGCGGAGATCAGTGCCTCCAAAGGAGACGATGCCTGACTTCCCGTGAAACTTGATAGGAGTCCCAGGATTCCTGTGGCACATGGAAAGGGACACTTGGTCTCCCGCCTCAGCTGGAGAGGGGTCCCAATTGCCCTGCCAAGCCTCGAGGAGAATCCCGAGTTGTCCCTCGCAACTAGGCAGGAGTCCGGACGTCGCTGAACAAACACGTGGGTGGAAGGGCCATTCCCGTCGTAACTCAAGAATATACCCCAGGTTCCCGCCGCAACTCGAGAAAAACCATGAAACTTCCCACTCGCCGCGAGATGAGGACCGATTCCCCTGCACTGTGTGCTGAGCAATTCCGTGTTGCACATCACACATGAAAGGAGCCTTGATTTCCTTGATGGCACTCCAGAGAAACCCCAAGAACACTGTTTCAAGGCTAGAGGGATCCTGAGGTCACTGTAGCAACAAGAAAGAGCTCCATGGACCAAAAATCAACTCGAGATGAGAGGTTAGTCCCTGGCTTCGACTCCAGAGGAATACCACCTTACCACAAGCACCTCAAGAGGAGGCTTCTCTCAGCTCTAGGTATGTGAGAGGGACCCTGAGTTTGCGGCCTCAAGTGGAATGGACACTGAAATGCCCTGACTCGAAATAAGGCCGGATATCCCTGCAGTGACTTGAATGTAGCCTCGTCTTGCATCTCCCAAGACGAAAGGATGTCTGAATCCCCTGTGGATACCACAGAGAAAGACCTACTTCCCCACCTCATCGCGACCGGAGGCCTCACATCCTTTGAAAACTTCAGAGGTACGCGGAGATCAGTGCCTCCAAAGGAGACGATGCCTGACTCCTCGTGAAACTTGATAGGAGTCCCAGGATTCCTGTGCATGTGGAACGGGACCCTTGGTCTCCCGCCTCAGCTGGAGAGGCGTCCCAATTGCCCTGCCAAGCCTCGAGGAGAATCCCGAGTTGTCCCTCGCAACTAGGCAGGAGTCCTGACGTCGCTGAACAAACACGTGGGTGGAAGGGCCATCCCCGTCGTAACTCGAGAATATACCCCAGGTTCCCGCCGCAACTCGAGAAAAACCATGAGACTTCCCCCTCGCCGTGATATGAGGCCCGATTCCCCTTCACCGCTAGCAGAGCAATTCCGTGTTGTACATCAAACATGAAAGGAGCCTTGATTTCCTTGGTGGCACTCCAGAGAAACCCCAAGAACACTGTTTCAAGGCTAGAGGCATCCTGAGGTCACTGTAGCAACACGAAAGAGCTCCGTGGACCACAAATCAACTCGAGATGAGAGGTTAGTCCCTGGCTTCGACTCCAGAGGAATACCACCTTACCACAAGCACCTCTAGAGGAGGCTTCTCTCAACTCTAGGTATGTGAGAGGGACCCTGAGTTTGCGGCCTCAAGTGGAATGGACACCGCGATGCCCTGACTCGAAATCAGGCCGGATATCCCTGCAGTGCCTTGAATGCAGGCTCGTCTTGCATCTCCCAAGATGAAAGGATGTCTGAATCCCCTGTGGAGACCACAGAAAAAGACCTAGTTCCCCACCTCATCGCGACCGGAGGCCTCACATACTTTGAAAACTCCAGAGGTACGCGGAGATCAGTGCCTCCAAAGGAGACGATGCCTGACTCTTCGTGAAACTTGATAGGAGTCCCAGGATTCCTGTGGCACGTGGAAAGGGACCCTTGTTCTCCCGCCTCAGCTGGAGAGGCGTCCCAATTGCCCTGCCAAGCCTCGAGGAGAATCCCGAGTTGTCCCTCGCAACTAGGCAGGAGTCCTGACGTCGCTGAACAAACACGTGTGTGGAAGGGCCATCACCGTCGTAACTCGAGAATATACCCCAGGTTCCCGCCGCAACTCGAGAAAAACCATGAGACTTCCCCCTCGCCGCGAGATGAGGCGCGATTCCCCTGCACTGCGTGCAGAGCAATTCCGTGTTGCACATCACACATGAAAGGAGCCTTGATTTCCTTGATGGCACTCCAGAGAAACCCCAAGAACACTGTTTCAAGGCTAGAGGGATCCTAAGGTCCCTGTAGCAACACGAAAGAACTCCGTGGACCAAAAATCAACTCGAGATGAGAGGTTAGTCCCTGGCTTCGACTCCAGAGGAATACCACCTTACCACAAGCACCTCAAGAGGAGGCTTCTCTCAGCTCTAGGTATTTGAGAGGGACCCTGGATTTGCGGCCTCAAGTGGAATGGACACCGCGATGCCCTGACTCGAAATAAGGCCGGATATCCCTGCAGTGACTTGAATGCAGGCACGTCTTGCATCTCCCATGAGGAAAGGATGTCTGAATCCCCTGTGGAGACCACAGAAAAAGACCTAGTTCCCCACCTCATCGCGACCGTAGGCCTCACATCCTTTGAAAATTCCAGAGGTGCGCAGAGATCAGTGCCTCCAAAGGAGACGATGCCTGACTCCTCGTAAAACTTGTTAGGAGTCCCAGGATTCCTGTGGCACGTGGAAAGGGACCGTTGGTCTCCCCCCTAAGCTGGAGAGGCGTCCCAATTGCCCTGCCAAGCCTCGAGGAGAATCCCGAGTTGTCCCTCGCAACTAGGCAGGAGTCCTGACGTCGCTGAACAAACACGGGGTGGAAGGGCCATCCCCGTCGTAACTCGAGAATATACCCCAGGTTCCCGCCGCAACTCGAGGAAAACCATGAGACTTTCCCCTCGCCACGAGATGAGGCCCGATTCCCCTGTACTGCGTGCAGAGCAATTCCGTGTTGCACATCACACATGAAAGGAGCCTTGATTTCCTTGATGGCACTCCAGAGAAACCCCAAGAACACTGTTTAAAGGATTCCGGGATCCTGAGGTCACTGTAGCAACACGAAAGAGCTCCGTGGACCAAAAATCAACTCGAGATGAGAGGTTAGTCCCTGGCTTCGACTCCAGAGGAATACCACTTTACCACAAGGACCTCAAGAGGAGGCTTCTCTCAGCTCTAGGTATGTGAGAGGGACCCTGACTTTGCGGCCTCAAGTGGAATGGACACCGCGATACTCTGACTCGAAATAAGGCCGGATATCCCTGCAGTAACTTGAATGCAGGCACGTCTTGCATCTCCCAAGATGAAAGGATGTCTGAATCCCCTGTGGAGACCACAGAGAAAGACCTAGTTCCCCACCTCATCGTGACCCGAGGCCTCACATCCTTTGAAAACACCAGAGGTTCGCGGAGATCAGTGCCTCCAAAGGAGACGATGCCTGACTCCTCGTGAAACTTGATAGGAGTCCCAGGATTCCTGTGGCACGTGGAAAGGGACACTTGGTCTCCCGCCTCAGCTGGAGAGGCGTCCCAATTGCCCTGCCAAGCCTCAAGGAGAATCCCGAGTTGTCCCTCACATTTAGGCAGGAGTCCTGACGTCGCTGAACAAACACGTGGGTGGAAGGTCCATCCCCGTCGTAACTCGAGAATATACCCCAGGTTCCCGCCGCAACTCGAGAAAAACCATGAGACTGCCCCCTCGCTGCGAGAAGAGGCCCGATTCCACTGCACTGCGTGCAGAGCAATTCCGTGTTCCACATCACACATGAAAGGAGCCTTGATTTCCTTGATGGCACTCCAGAGAAACCCCAAGAAAACTGTTTCAAGGCTCGAGGGATCCTGAGGTCACTGTAGCAACACGAAAGAGCTCCGTGGACCAAAAATCAACTCGAGATGAGAGGTTAGTCCCTGGCTTCGACTCCAGAGGAATATCACCTTACCACAAGCACCTCAGAGGAGGCTTCTCTCAGCTCTAGGTATGTGAGAGGGACCCTGAGTTTGCGGCCTCAAGTGGAATGGACACCCCGATGCCCTGACGGGAAATAAGGCCGGATATCCCTGCAGTGACTTGAATGCAGGCTCGTCTTGCATCTTCCAAGAAGAAAGGATGTCTGAATCCCCTGTGGAGACCACAGAGAAAGACCTAGTCCCCACCTCATCACGACCGGAGGGCTCACATCCTTTGAAAACTCCAGAGGTACGTGGAGATCAGTGCCTCCAAATGAGACGTTGCCTGACTCCTCGTGAAACTTGACAGGAGTCCCAGGATTCCTGTGGCACGTGGAACGGGACCCTTGGTCTCCCGCCTCAGCTGGAGAGGCGTCCCAATTGCCCTGCCCAGCCTCGAGGAGAATCCCGAGTTGTCCCTCGCAACTAGGCAGGAGTCCTGACGTCGCTGAACAAACACGTGGGTGGATAGGCCATCCCCGTAGTAACTCAAGAATATTCCCCAGGTTCCCGCCGCAACTCGAGAAAAAGCATGAGACTTCCTCCTCGCCGCGAGATGAGGCCCGATTCCCCTGCACTGCATGCAGAGCAATTCGGTGTTGCACATCAAACATGGAAGGAGCCTTGATATCCTTGATGGCACTCCAGAGTAACCCCAAGAACACTGTTTCAAGGCTAGGGGGATTCTGAGGTCACTGTAGCAACACAACAGAGCTCCGTGGACCAAAAATCAACTCGAGATGAGAGGTTAGTCCCTGGCTTCGACTCCAGAGGACTACCACCTTACCACAAGCACCTCAAGAGGAGGCTTCTCTCAGCTCTAGGTATGTGAGAGGGACCCTGAATTTGCGGCCTCAAGTGGAATGGACACTGCGATGACCTGACTCGAAATAAGGCCGGATATCCCTGCAGTGACTTGAATGCAGGCTCGTCTTGCATCTCCCAAGACGAAAGGATGTCTGAATCCCCTGTGGAGACCTCAGAGAAAGATCTTTTTCCCCACCTCATCGCGACCGGAGGCCTCACATCCTTTGAAAACTCCAGAGGTACGCGGAGATCAGTGCCTCCAAAGGAGACGATGCCTGACTCCTCGTTAAACTTGATAGGAGTCCCAGGATTCCTGTGGCACATGGAAAGGGACTCTTGGTGTCCCGCCTCAGCTGGAGAGGCGTCCCAATTGCCCTGCCAAGCCTCGAGGAGAATCCCGAGTTGTCCCTCGCAATTAGGCAGGAGTCCTGACGTCGCTGAACAAACACGTGGCTGGAAGGGCCATCCCTGTCATAACTCGAGAATATACGCCAGGGTCCCGCCGCAACTAGAGAAAAACCATGAGACTTCCCCCTCGCCGCGAGATGAGGCTCGATTCTCCTTCACTGCATGCAGAGCAATTCCGTGTTGCACGTGAAACATGACAGGAGCCTTGATTTCCTTGATGGCACTCCAGAGAAACCCCAAGAACACTGTTTCAAGGCTAGAGGGATCCTGAGGTCACTGTAGCAACACGAAAGAGCTCCGTGGACCAAAAATCAACTCGAGATGAGAGGTTAGTCCCTGGCTTCAACTCCAGAGGAATAGCACCTTACCACAAGCACCTCAAGAGAAGACTTCTCTCAGCTCTAGGTATGTGAAAGGGACCCTGAGTTTGCGGCCTCAAGTGGAATGGACACCGCGATGCCCTGACTCAAAATAAGGCCGGATATCCCTGCAGTGACTTGAATGCAGGCTCGTCTTGCATCTTCCAAGACGAAAGGATGTCTGAATCCCCTGTGGAGACCACAGAGAAAGACCTAGTTCCCCACCTCATCGCGACCGGAGGCCTCACATCCTTTGAAAACTCCAGAGGTACGCGGAGATCAGTACCTCCAAAGGAGACGATGCCTGACTCCTCGTGAAACTTGATAGGAGTCCCAGAATTCCTGCGGCACTTGGAAAGGGACCCTTGGTCTCCCGCCTCAGCTGGAGAGGCGTCCCAATTGCCCTGCCAAGCCTCGAGGAGAATCCCGAGTTGTCCCTCGCAACTAGGCAGGAGTCCAGACGTCGCTGAACAAACACGTGGGTGGAAGGGCCATTCCCGTCGTAACTCAAGAATATACCCCAGGTTCCCGCCGCAACTCGAGAAAAACCATGAAACTTCCCAGTCGCCGCGAGATGTGGACCGATTCCCCTACACTGCGTGCAGAGCAATTCCGTGTTGCACATCACACATGAAAGGAGCCTTGATTTCCTTGATGGCACTCCAGAGAAACCCCAAGAACACTGTTTCAAGGCTAGAGGGATCCTGAGGTCACTGTAGCAACACGAAAGAGCTCCATGGACCAAAAATCAACTCGAGATGAGAGGTTAGTCCCTGGCTTCGACTCCAGAGGATTACCACCTTACCACAAGCACCTCAAGAGGAGGCTTCTCTCAGCTCTAGGTATGTGAGAGGGACCCTGAGTTTGTGGCCTCAAGTGGAATGGACACTGTAATGCCCTGACTCGAAATAAGGCCGGATATCCCTGCAGTGACTTGAATGTAGCCTCGTCTTGCATCTCCCAAGAAGAAAGGATGTCTGAATCCCCTGTGGAGACCACAGAGAAAGACCTACTTCCCCACTTCATCGCGACCGGAGGCCTCACATCCTTTGAAAACTTCAGAGGTACGCGGAGATCAGTGCCTCCAAAGGAGACGATGCCTGACTCCTCGTGAAACTTGATAGGAGTCCCAGGATTCCTGTGCATGTGGAACGGGACCCTTGGTCTCCCGCCTCAGCTGGAGAGGCGTCCCAATTTCCCTGCCAAGCCTCGAGGAGAATCCCGAGTTGTCCCTCGCAACTAGGCAGGAGTCCTGACGTCGCTGAACAAACACGTGGGTGGAAGGGCCATCCCCGTCGTAACTCGAGAATATACCCCAGGTTCCCGCCGCAACTCGAGAAAAACCATGAGACTTCCCCCTCGCCGCGAGATGAGGCCCGATTCCCCTTCACTGCATGCAGAGCAATTACGTGTTGTACATCACACATGAAAGGAGCCTTGATTTCCTTGGTGGCACTCCAGAGAAACCCCAAGAACACTGTTTCAAGCCTAGAGGGATCCTGAGGTCACTGTAGCAACACGAAAGAGCTCCGTGGACCACAAATCAACTCGAGATGAGAGGTTAGTCCCTGGCTTCGACTCCAGAGGAATACCACCTTACCACAAGCACCTCTAGAGGAGGCTTCTCTCAGCTCTAGGTATGTGAGAGGGACCCTGAGTTTGCGGCCTCAAGTGGAATGGACACCGCGATGCCCTGACTCGAAATAAGGCCGGATATCCCTGCAGTGACTTGAATGCAGGCTCCTCTTGCATCTCCCAAGACGAAAGGATGTCTGAATCCCCTGTGGAGACCACAGAAAAAGACCTAGTTCCCCACCTCATCGCGACCGGAGGCCTCACATCCTTTGAAAACTCCAGAGGTACGCGGAGATCAGTGCCTCCAAAGGAGACGATGCCTGACTCCTTGTGAAACTTGATAGGAGTCCCAGGATTCCTGTGGCACGTGGAAAGGGACCCTTGGTCTCCCGCCTCAGCTGGAGAGGCGTCCTAATTGCCCTGCCAAGCCTCGAGGAGAATCCCGAGTTGTCCCTCGCAACTAGGCAGGAGTCCTGACGTCGCTGAACAAACACGTGGCTGGAAGGGCCATTCCCGTCGTAACTCGAGAATATACCCCAGGTTCCCGCCGCAACTCGAGAAAAACCATGAGACTTCCCCCTCGCCGCGAAATGAAGCCCGATTCCCCTGCACTGCGTGCAGAGCAATTCCGTGATGCACATCACACATGAAAGGAGCCTTGATTTCCTTGATGGCACTCCAGAGAAACCCCAAGAACACTGTTTCAAGGCTAGAGGGATCCTGAGGTCACTGTAGCAACACGAAAGAGCTCCGTGGACCACAAATCAACTCGAGATGAGAGGTTAGTCCCTGGCTTCGACTCCAGAGGAAGACCACCTTACTGCAAGCACCTCAAGAGGAAGCTTCTCTCAGCTCTAGGTATGTGAGAGGGACCCTGAGTTTCCGGCCTCAAGTGGAATGGACACCGCGATGCCCTGACTCGAAATAAGGCCGGATATCCCTGCAGTGACTTGAATGCAGGCTCGTCTTGCATCTCCCAAGATGAAAGGGTGTCTGAATCCCCTGTGGAGACCACAGAGAAAGACCTAGTTCCCCACCTCATCGCGACCAGAGGCCTCACATCCTTTGAAAACTCCAGAGGTACGCGGAGATCAGTGCCTCCAAAGGAGACGATGCCTGACTCCTCGTGAAACTTGATAGGAGTTCCAGGATTCCTGTGGCACGTGGAAAGGGACCCTTGGTCTCCCTCCTCAGCTGGAGAGGCATCCGAATTGCCCTGCCAAGCCTCGAGGAGAATCCCGAGTTGTCCCTCGCAACTAGGCAGGAGTCCTGACGTCGCTGAACAAACATGTGTGTCGAAGGGCTATCCCCGTCGTAACTCGAGAATATACCCCAGGTTCCCACCGCAACTCGAGAAAAACCATGAGACTTCCCCCTCGCCACAAAAGGAGGCCCGATACCCTGCACTGCGTGCAGAGCAATTCCGTGTTGCACATCACACATGAAAGGAGCCTTGATTTCCTTGATGGCACTCCAGAGAAACCCCAAGAACACTGTTTCAAGGCTAGAGGGATCCTGAGGTCACTGTAGCAACATGAAAGAGATCGGTGGCCCAAAAATCAACTCGAGATGAGAGGTTAGTCCCTGGATTCGACTCCAAGGAATACCACCTTTCCACAAGCACCTCAAGAAGAGGCTTCTCTCAGCTCTAGATATGTGAGAGGGACCCTGAGTTTGCGGCCTCAAGTGGAATGGACACCGCGATGCCCTGACTCGAAATAAGGCCGGATATCCCTGCAGTGACTTGAATGCAGGCTCGTCTTGCATCTCCCAAGACGAAAGGATGTCTGAATCCCCTGTGGAGACCACAGAGAAAGACCTAGTCCCCACCTCATCGCGACCGGAGGCCTCACATCCTTTGAAAAGTCCAGGGGTACGCGGAGATCAGTGCCTCCAAAGGAGACGATGCCTGACTCCTCTTGAAACTTGATAGGAGTCCCAGGATTCCTGTGGCACGTGGAAAGGGACCCTTGGTCTCCCGCCTCAGCTGGAGAGGCGTCCCAATTGCCCTGCCAAGCCTCGAGGAGAATCCCGAGTTGTCCCTCGCAACTAGGCAGGAGTCCTGACGTCGCTGAACAAACACGTGGGTGGAAGGGCCATTCCCGTCGTAACTCAAGAATATACCCCAGGTTCCCGCCGCAACTCGAGGAAAACCATGAGACTTCCCCCTCGCCACGAGATGAGGCCCGATTCCCCTGTACTGCGTGCAGAGTAATTCCGTGTTGCACATCACACATGAAAGGAGCCTTGATTTCCTTGATGGCACTCCAGAGAAACCCCAAGAACACTGTTTAAAGGATTCCGGGATCCTGAGGTCACTGTAGCAACACGAAAGAGCTCCGTGGACCAAAAGTCAACTCGAGATGAGAGGTTAGTCCCTAGCTTCGACTCCAGAGGAATACCACTTTACCACAAGGACCTCAAGAGGAGGCTTCTCTCAGCTCTACGTATGTGAGAGGGACCCTGAGTTTGCGGCCTCAAGTGGAATGGACACCGCGATACTCTGACTCGAAATAAGGCCGGATATCCCTGCAGTAACTTGAATGCAGGCACGTCTTGCATCTCCCAAGATGAAAGGATGTCTGAATCCCCTGTGGAGACCACAGAGAAAGACCTAGTTCCCCACCTCATCGTGACCCGAGGCCTCACATCCTTTGAAAACACCAGAGGTTCGCGGAGATCAGTGCCTCCAAAGGAGACGATGCCTGACTCCTCGTGAAACTTGATAGGAGTCCCAGGATTCCTGTGGCACGTGGAAAGGGACACTTGGTCTCCCGCCTCAGCTGGAGAGGCGTCCCAATTGCCCTGCCAAGCCTCGAGGAGAATCCCGATTTGTCCCTCACATTTAGGCAGGAGTCCGGACGTCGCTGAACAAACACGTGGGTGGAAGGGCCATCCCCGTCGTAACTCGAGAATATACCCCAGGTTCCCGCCGCAACTCGAGAAAAACCATGAGACTGCCCCCTCGCTGCGAGAAGAGGCCCGATTCCACTGCACTGCGTGCAGAGCAATTCCGTGTTCCACATCACACATGAAAGGAGCCTTGATTTCCTTGATGGCACTCCAGAGAAACCCCAAGAACACTGTTTCAAGGCTCGAGGGATCCTGAGGTCACTGGAGCAACACGAAAGAGCTCCGTGGACCAAAAATCAACTCGAGATGAGAGGTTAGTCCCTGGCTTCGACTCCAGAGGAATATCACCTTACCACAAGCACCTCAAGAGGAGGCTTCTCTCAGCTCTAGGTATGTGAGAGGGACCCTGAGTTTGCGGCCTCAAGTGGAATGGACACCCCGATGCCCTGACTGGAAATAAGGCCGGATATCCCTGCAGTGACTTGAATGCAGGCTCGTCTTGCATCTTCCAAGAAGAAAGGATGTCTGAATCCAGTGTGGAGACCACAGAGAAAGACCTAGTTCCCCACCTCATCGCGACCGGAGGGCTCACATCCTTTGAAAACTCCAGAGGTACGTGGAGATCAGTGCCTCCAAATGAGACGTTGCCTGACTCCTCGTGAAACTTGACAGGAGTCCCAGGATTCCTGTGGCACGTGGAACGGGACCCTTGGTCTCCCGCCTCAGCTGGAGAGGCGTCCCAATTGCCCTGCCCAGCCTCGAGGAGAATCCCGAGTTGTCCCTCGCAACTAGGCAGGAGTCCTGACGTCGCTGAACAAACACGTGGGTGGATAGGCCATCCCCGTAGTAACTCAAGAATATTCCCCAGGTTCCCGCCGCAACTCGAGAAAAAGCATGAGACTTCCTCCTCGCCGCGAGATGAGGCCCGATTCCCCTGCACTGCATGCAGAGCAATTCGGTGCTGCACATCAAACATGGAAGGAGCCTTGATATCCTTGATGGCCCTCCAGAGTAACCCCAAGAACACTGTTTCAAGGCTAGAGGGATCCTGAGGTCACTGTAGCAACACAACAGAGCTCCGTGGACCAAAAATCAACTCGAGATGAGAGGTTAGTCCCTGGCTTCGAATCCAGAGGACTACCACCTTACCACAAGCACCTCAAGCGGAGGCTTCTCTCAGCTCTAGGTATGTGAGAGGGACCCTGAATTTGCGGCCTCAAGTGGAATGGACACTGCGATGACCTGACTCGAAATAAGGCCGGATATCCCTGCAGTGACTTGAATGCAGGCTCGTCTTGCATCTCCCAAGACGAAAGGATGTCTGAATCCCCTGTGGAGACCTCAGAGAAAGATCTTTTTCCCCACCTCATCGCAACCGGAGGCCTCACATCCTTTGAAAACTCCAGAGGTACGCGGAGATCAGTGCCTCCAAAGGAGACGATGCCTGACTCCTCGTTAAACTTGATAGGAGTCCCAGGATTCCTGTGGCACGTGGAAAGGGACCCTTGGTGTCCCGCCTCAGCTGGAGAGGCGTCCCAATTGCCCTGCCAAGCCTCGAGGAGAATCCTGAGTTGTCCCTCGCAATTAGGCAGGAGTCCTGACGTCGCTGAACAAACACTTGCGTGGAAGGGCCATCCCTGTCATAACTCGAGAATATACGCCAGGGTCCCGCCGCAACTAGAGACAAACCATGAGACTTCCCCCTCGCCGCGAGATGAGGCTCGTTTCTCCTTCACTTCATGCAGAGCAATTCCGTGTTGCACGTGAAACATGAAAGGAGCCTTGATTTCCTTGATGGCACTCCAGAGAAACCCCAAGAACACTGTTTCAAGGCTAGAGGGATCCTGAGGTCACTGTAGCAACACGAAAGAGCTCCGTGGACCAAAAATCAACTCGAGATGAGAGGTTAGTCCCTGGCTTCGACTCCAGAGGAATACCACCTTACCACAATCACCTCAAGAGGAGGCTTCTCTCAGCTCGAAGTATGTGAGAGGGACCCTGAGTTTGCAGCCTCAAGTGGAATGGACTCCGCGATGCCCTGACTCGAAATAAGGCCAGATATCTCTGAAGTGACTTGAATGCCGGCTCGTCTTGCATCTTCCAAGATGAAAGGATGTTTGAATCCCCTGTTGAGACCACAGAGAAAGACCTAGTTCCCCACCTCATCGCGACCGGAGGCCTCACATCCTTTGAAAACTCCAGAAGTACGCGGAGATCAGTGCCTCCAAAGGAGACGATGCCTGACTCCTCGTGAAACTTGATAGGAGTCCCAGGATTCCTGTGGCACGTGGAAAGGGACCCTTGGTCTCCCGCCTCAGCTGGAGAGGCGTCCCATTTGCCCTGCCAAGCCTTGAGGAGAGTCCCGAGTTGTACCTCGCAACTAGGCAGGAGTCCTGACGTCGCTGAACAAACACGTGGGTGGAAGGGCCATCCCCGTCGTAACTCGAGAATATAATCCAGGTTCCCGCCGCAACTCGAGAAAAACCATGAGACTTCCCCCTCGCCGCGAGATGAGGCCCGATTCCCCTGCACTGCGTGCAGAGCAATTCCGTGTTACACATCACACATGAAAGGAGCCTTGATTTCCTTGATGGCACTCCAGAGAAACGCCAAGAACACCGTTACAAGGCCAGAGGGATTCTGAGGTCACTGTAGCAACAGGAAAGAGCTCCGTGGACCAAGAATCAACTCGAGATGAGAGGTTAGTCCCTGGCTTCGACTCCAGAGGAATACCACCTTACCACAAGCACCTCAAGAGGAGGCTTCTCTCAGCTCTAGCTATGTGAGAGGGACCCTGAGTTTGCGGCCTCAAGTGGAATGGACACCGCGATGCCCTGACTCGATATAAGGCTGGATATCCCTGCAGTGACGTGAATGCAGGCTCGTCTTGCATCTCCCAAGACGAAAGGATGTCTGAATCCCCTGTGGAGACCACAGAGAAAGACCTACTTCCCCACCTCTTCGCGTCCGGAGGCCTCACATCCTTTGAAAACTCCAGAGGTACGCGGAGATCAGTGCCTCCAAAGGAGACGATGCCTGACTCCTCGTGAAACTTGATAGGAGTCCCAGGATTCCTGCGGCACGTGGAAAGGGACCCTTGGTCTCCCGCCTCAGCTGGAGAGGCATCCCAATTGCCCTGCCAAGCCTCGAGGAGAATCCCGATTTGTCCATCCCAACTAGGCAGAAGTCCTGACCTCGCTGAACAAACACGTGTGTGGCAGGGCCATCCCCGTCGTAACTCGAGAATATACCCCATGTTCCCGCCGCAACTCGAGAAAAACCATGAGACTTCCCCCTCGCCGCGAGATGAGGCCCGCTTCCCATGCACTGCGTGCAGAGCAATTCCGTGTTGCACATCACACATGAAAGGAGCCTTGATTTCCTTGATGGCACTCCAGAGAAACCCCAAGAACACTGTTTCAAGGCTAGAGGGATCCTGAGGTCACTGTAGCAACACGAAAGAGCTCCGTGGACCAAAAATCAACTCGAGATGAGAGGTTAGTCCCTGGCTTCAACTCCAGAGGAATAGCACCTTACCACAAGCACCTCAAGAGAAGACTTCTCTCAGCTCTAGGTATGTGAGAGGGACCCTGAGTTTGCGGCCTCAAGTGGAATGGACACCGCGATGCCCTGACTCAAAATAAGGCCGGATATCCCTGCAGTGACTTGAATGCAGGCTCGTCTTGCATCTCCCAAGACGAAAGGATGTCTGAATCCCCTGTGGAGACCACAGAGAAAGACCTAGTTCCCCACCTCATCGCGACCGGAGGCCTCACATCCTTTGAAAACTCCAGAGGTACGCGGAGATCAGTGCCTCCAAAGGAGACGATGCCTGACTCCTCGTGAAACTTGATAGGAGTCCCAGAATTCCTGCGGCACGTGGAAAGGGACCCTTGGTCTCCCGCCTCAGCTGGAGAGGCGTCCCAATTGCCCTGCCAAGCCTCGAGGAGAATCCCGAGTTGTCCCTCGCAACTAGGCAGGAGTCCTGACGTCGCTGAACAAACACGTGGGTGGAAGGGCCATCCCCGTCGTAACTCGAGAATATAATCCAGGTTTCCGCCGTAACTAGAGAAAAACCATGAGACTTCCCACTCGCTGCTAGATGAGGCCCGATTCCCCTGCACTGCGTGCAGAGCAATTCCATGTTGCACATCACACATGAAAGGAGCCTTGATTTCCTTGATGGCACTCCAGAGAAACCCCAAGAACACTGTTTCAAGGCCAGAGGGATCCTGAGGTCACTGTAGCAACACGAAAGAGCTCCGTGGACGAAAAATCAAATCGAGATGAGAGGTTAGTCCGTGGCTTCGACTCCAGAGGAATACCACCTTACAACAAGCACCTCAAGAGGAGGCTTCTCTCTGCTCTGGGAATGTGACAGGGACCCTGAGTTTGCAGCCTCAAGTGGAATGGACACTGCGATGCCCTGACTCGAAATAAGGCCGGATATCCCTGCAGTGACTTAAATGCAGGCTCCTTTTGCATCTCCCAAGACGAAAGGATGTCTGAATCCCCTGTGGAGACCACAGAGAAAGACCTAGTTCCCCACCTCATCGCGACCGGAGGCCTCACATCCTTTGAAAACTCCAGAGGTACGCGGAGATCAGTGCCTCCAAAGGAGACGATGCCTGACTCCTCGTGAAACTTGATAGGAGCCCCAGGATTTCTGTGGCACGTGGAAAGGGACCCTTGGTCTCCCGCCTCAGCTGGAGAGGCGTCCCAACTGCCCTGCCAAGCCTCAAGGAGAATCCCGAGTTGTCCCTCGCAACTAGGCAGGAGTCCTGCCGTCGCTGAACAAACACGTGGTTGGAAGGGCCATCCCCGTCGTAACTCGAGAATATACCCCAGGTTCCCGCCGCAATTCGAGAAAAACCATGAGACTTCCCCCTCGCCAGGAGATGAGGCCCGATTCCCCTGCACTGCGTGCACAGCAATTCCGTGTTGCACATCACACATGAAAGGTGCCTTGATTTCCTTGATGGCACTCCAGAGAATCCCCAAGAACACTGTTTCAAGGCTAGAGGGACCCTGAGGTCACTGTAGCAACACGAAAGAGCTCCGTGGACCAAAAATCAACTCGAGATGAGAGGTTAGTCCCTGGCTTTGACTCCAGAGGAATACCACCTTACCACAAGCACCTCAAGAGGAGGCTTGTCTCAGCTCTAGGTATGTGAGAGGGACCCTGAGTTTACGGCCTCATGTGGAATGAACAGCGCGATACCCTGACTCGAAATAAGGCCGGATATCCCTGCAGTGACTTGAATGCAGGCTCGTCTTGCATCTCCCAAGACGAAAGGATGTCTGAATCCCCTGTGGAGACCACAGAGAGAGACCTAGTTCCCCACCTCATCGCGACCGGAGGCCTCACATCCTTTAAAAATTCCAGAGATGCGCAGAGATCAGTGCCTCCAAAGGAGACGATGCCTGACTCCTCGTGAAACTTGTTAGGAGTCCCAGGATTCCTGTGGCACGTGGAAAGGGACCGTTGGTCTCCCGCCTCAGCTGGAGAGGCGTCCCAATTGCCCTGCCAACCCTCGAGGAGAATCCCGAGTTGTCCCTCGCAACTAGGCAGGAGTCCGGACGTCGCTGAACAAACACGTGGGTGGAAGGGCCATTCCCGTCGTAACTCAAGAATATACCCCAGGTTCCCGCCGCAACTCGAGAAAAACCATGAAACTTCCCACTCGCCGCAAGATGAGGACCGATTCCCCTACACTGCGTGCAGAGCAATTCCGTGTTGCACATGACACATGAAAGGAGCCTTGATTTCCTTGATGGCACTTCAGAGAAACCCCAAGAACACTGTTTCAAGGCTAGAGGGATCCTGAGGTCACTGTAGCAACACGAAAGAGCTCCATGGACCAAAAATCAACTCGAGATGAGAGGTTAGTCCCTGGCTTCGACTCCAGAGGAATACCACCTTACCACAAGCACCTCAAGAGGAGGCTTCTCTCAACTCTAGGTATGTGAGAGGGACCCTGAGTTTGCGGCCTCAAGTGGAATGGACACTGTAATGCCCTGACTCGAAATAAGGCCGGATATCCCTGCAGTGACTTGAATGTAGCCTCGTCTTGCATCTCCCAAGACGAAAGGATGTCTGAATCCCCTGTGGAGACCACAGAGAAAGACCTAGTTCCCCACCTCATCGCGACCGGAGGCCTCACATCCTTTGAAAACTTCAGAGGTACGCGGAGATCAGTGCCTCCAAAGGAGACGATGCCTGACTCCTCGTGAAACTTGATAGGAGTCCCAGGATTCCTGTGCATGTGGAACGGGACCCTTGGTCTCCCGCCTCAGCTGGAGAGGCGTCCCAATTGCCCTGCCAAGCCTCGAGGAGAATCCCGAGTTGTCCCTCGCAACTAGGCAGGAGTCCTGACGTGGCTGAACAAACACGTGTGTGGCAGGGCCATCCCCGTCGTAACTCGAGAATATACCCCAGGTTCCCGCCGCAACTCGAGAAAAACCATGAGACTTCCCCCTCGCCGCGAGATCAGGACCGATTCCCCTGCACTGCCTGCAGAGCAATTCTGTGTTGCACATCATACATGAAAGGAGCGTTAATTTCCTTGATGGCACTCCAGAGAAACCCCAAGAACACTGTTTCAAGGCCAGAGGGATCCTGAGGTCACTGTAGCAACACGAAAGAGCTCCGTGGACCAAAAATCAACTCGAGATGAGAGGTTAGTCCCTGGCTTCGACTCCAGAGGAAACCACCTTATCACAAGCACCTCAAGCGGAGGCTTCTCCCAGCTTTAGGTATGTGAGAGGGACCCTGAGTTTGCAGCCTCAAGTGGAATGGACACTGCGATGCCCTGACTCGAAATATGGCCGCATATCCCTGCAGTGACTTGAATGCAGGCTCGTCTTGCATCTCCCAAGACGAAAGGATGTCTGAATCCCCTGTGGAGACCACAGAGAAAGACCAAGTACCCCACCTCATCGCGACCGGAGGCCTCACATCCTTTGAAAACTCCAGAGGTACGCGGAGATCAGTGCCTCCAAAGGAGACGATGCCTGACTCCTCGTGAAACTTGATAGGAGTCCCAGGATTCCTGTGGCACGAGGAAAGGGACCCTTGGTCTCCCGCCTCAGCTGGAGAGGCGTCACAATTTCCCTGCCAAGCCTCAAGGAGAATCCCGAGTTGTCCCTCGCAACTAGGCAGGAGTCCTGACGTCGCTGAACAAACACGTGTGTGGAAGGGCCATCCCCGTCGTAACTCGAGACTATACCCAAGGTTCCCGCCGCAACTCGCGAAAAACCATGAGA
Source organism: Cervus elaphus (assembly GCF_910594005.1). Lineage (NCBI taxonomy): Eukaryota > Metazoa > Chordata > Mammalia > Artiodactyla > Cervidae > Cervus > Cervus elaphus. Next base: position 1,164,948 of record NC_057842.1, on the reverse strand, counting down.
CTTCCCCCTCGCCGCGAGATGAGGCCCGATTCCCCTGCACTGCGTGCAGAGCCATTCCCTGTTGCACTTCACACATGAAAGGAGCCTTGATTTCCTTGATGGCACTCCAGAGAAACCCCAAGAACACTGTTTCAAGGCGCGAGGGATCCTGAGGTCACTGTAGCAACACGAAAGTGCTCCGTGGACCATAAATCAACTCGAGATGAGCGGTTAGTCCCTGGCTTCGACTCCAGAGGAATACCACCTTACCACAAGCACCTCAAGAGGAGGCTTCTCTCAGCTCTAGGTATGTGAGAGGGACCCTGGATTTGCGGCCTCAAGTGGAATGGACACCGCGATGACATGACTCAAAATAAAGCCGAATTTCCCTGCAGTGACTTGAATGCAGGCTCGTCTTGCATTTCCCAAGACGAAAGGATGTGTGAATCCCCTTTGGAGACCACAGAGAAAGTCTTAGTTCCCCACCTCATCGCGACGGGAGGCCTGACATCCTTGAAAACTCCAGAGGTACACGGAAATCATTGCCTTCAAAAAAGACGATGCCTGACTCCTCGTGAAACTTGATAGGAGTCCCAGGATTCCTGTGGCACGTGGAAAGGGACCCTTGGTCTCCCGCCTCAGCTGGAGAGGCGTCCCAATTGCGTTGCCAAGCCTCGAGGAGAATCCCGAGTTGTCACTCGCAACTAGGCTGGAGTTCTGACGAGGCTGAACAAACACGTGGGTAGAAGGGCCATCCCCGTCGTAACTCGAGAATATACCCCAGGTTCCCGCCGCAACTCGAGAAAAACCATGAGCCTTTCCCCTCGCTGCGAGATGAGGCCCGATTCCCCTGCACTGCATGCAGAGCAATTCCGTGTTGCACATCACACATGAAAGGAGCCTTGATTTCCTTGATGGCACTCCAGAGAATCCCCAAGAACACTATTTCAAGGCTAGAGGGATCCTGAGGTCACTGTAGCAACACGAAAGAGCTCCGTGGACCAAAAATCAACTCGAGATGAGAGGTTAGTCCCTGGCTTCGACTGCAGAGGACTACCACCTTACCACAAGCACCTCAAGAGGAGGCTTCTCTCAGCTCAAGTATGTGAGAGGGACCCTGAGTTTGCAGCCTCAAGTGGAATGGACACCGCGATGCCCTGACTCGAAATAAGGCCAGATATCTTTGCAGTGACTTGAATGCAGGCTCGTCTTGCATCTCCCATGAGGAAAGGATGTCTGAATCCCCTGTGGAGACCACAGAGAAAGACCTAGTTCCCCACGTCATCGCGACCGGAGGCCTCACAGCCTTTGAAAATTCCAGAGGTACGCGGAGATCAGTGCCTCCAAAGAAGACGATGCCTGACTCCTCGTGAAACTTGATATGAGTCCCAGGATTCCTGTGGCACATGGAAAGGGACACTTGGTCTCCCGCCTCAGCTGGAGAGGCGTCCCAATTGCCCTGCCAAGCCTCGAGGAGAATCCCGAGTTGTCCCTCGCAACTAGGCAGGAGTCCTGACGTGGCTGAACAAACACGTGGGTGGAAGGGCCATCACCGTCGTAACTCGAGAATATACCCCAGGTTCCCGCCGCAACTCGAGAAAAACCATGAGACTTGCCCCTCGCCGCGAGATGAGGCGCGATTCCCCTGCACTGCGTGCAGAGCAATTCCGTGTTGCACATCACACATGAAAGGAGCCTTGATTTCCTTGATGGCACTCCAGAGATACCCCAAGAACACTGTTTCAAGGCTAGAGGGATCCTAAGGTCCCTGTAGCAACACGAAAGAGCTCCGTGGACCACAAATCAACTCGAGATGAGAGGTTAGTCCCTGGCTTCGACTCCAGAGGAATACCACCTTACCACAAGCACCTCTAGAGGAGGCTTCTCTCAACTCTAGGTATGTGAGAGGGACCCTGAGTTTGCGGCCTCAAGTGGAATGGACACCGCGATGCCCTGACTCGAAATAAGGCCGGACATCCCTGCAGTGACTTGAATGCAGGCTCGTCTTGCATCTCCCAAGACGAAAGGATGTCTGAATCCCCTGTGGAGCCCACAGAAAAAGACCTAGTTCCCCACCTCATCGCGACCGGAGGCCTCACATCCTTTGAAAACTCCAGAGGTACGCGGAGATCAGTGCCTCCAAAGGAGACGATGCCTGACTCTTCGTGAAACTTGATAGGAGTCCCAGGATTCCTGTGGCACGTGGAAAGGGACCCTTGTTCTCCCGCCTCAGCTGGAGAGGCGTCCTAATTGCCCTGCCAAGCCTCGAGGAGAATCCCGAGTTGTCCCTCGCAACTAGGCAGGAGTCCTGACGTCGCTGAACAAACACGTGGGTGGAAGGGCCATCCCCGTCGTAACTCGAGAATATACCCCAGGTTCCCGCCGCAACTCGAGGAAAACCATGAGACTTTCCCCTCGCCACGAGATGAGGCCCGATTCCCCTGTACTGCGTGCAGAGCAATTCCGTGTTGCACATCACACATGAAAGGAGCCTTGATTTCCTTGATGGCACTCCAGAGAAACCCCAAGAACACTGTTTAAAGGATTCCGGGATCCTGAGGTCACTGTAGCAACACGAAAGAGCTCCGTGGACCAAAAATCAACTCGAGATGAGAGGTTAGTCCCTGGCTTCGACTCCAGAGGAATACCACTTTACCACAAGGACCTCAAGAGGAGGCTTCTCTCAGCTCTAGGTATGTGAGAGGGACCCTGACTTTGCGGCCTCAAGTGGAATGGACACCGCGATACTCTGACTCGAAATAAGGCCGGATATCCCTGCAGTAACTTGAATGCAGGCACGTCTTGCATCTCCCAAGATGAAAGGATGTCTGAATCCCCTGTGGAGACCACAGAGAAAGACCTAGTTCCCCACCTCATCGTGACCCGAGGCCTCACATCCTTTGAAAACACCAGAGGTTCGCGGAGATCAGTGCCTCCAAAGGAGACGATGCCTGACTCCTCGTGAAACTTGATAGGAGTCCCAGGATTCCTGTGGCACGTGGAAAGGGACACTTGGTCTCCCGCCTCAGCTGGAGAGGCGTCCCAATTGCCCTGCCAAGCCTCGAGGAGAATCCCGAGTTGTCCCTCACATTTAGGCAGGAGTCCTGACGTCGCTGAACAAACACGTGGGTGGAAGGTCCATCCCCGTCGTAACTCGAGAATATACCCCAGGTTCCCGCCGCAACTCGAGAAAAACCATGAGACTGCCCCCTCGCTGCGAGAAGAGGCCCGATTCCACTGCACTGCGTGCAGAGCAATTCCGTGTTCCACATCACACATGAAAGGAGCCTTGATTTCCTTGATGGCACTCCAGAGAAACCCCAAGAAAACTGTTTCAAGGCTCGAGGGATCCTGAGGTCACTGTAGCAACACGAAAGAGCTCCGTGGACCAAAAATCAACTCGAGATGAGAGGTTAGTCCCTGGCTTCGACTCCAGAGGAATATCACCTTACCACAAGCACCTCAAGAGGAGGCTTCTCTCAGCTCTAGGTATGTGAGAGGGACCCTGAGTTTGCGGCCTCAAGTGGAATGGACACCCCGATGCCCTGACGGGAAATAAGGCCGGATATCCCTGCAGTGACTTGAATGCAGGCTCGTCTTGCATCTTCCAAGAAGAAAGGATGTCTGAATCCCCTGTGGAGACCACAGAGAAAGACCTAGTCCCCACCTCATCGCGACCGGAGGGCTCACATCCTTTGAAAACTCCAGAGGTACGTGGAGATCAGTGCCTCCAAATGAGACGTTGCCTGACTCCTCGTGAAACTTGACAGGAGTCCCAGGATTCCTGTGGCACGTGGAACGGGACCCTTGGTCTCCCGCCTCAGCTGGAGAGGCGTCCCAATTGCCCTGCCCAGCCTCGAGGAGAATCCCGAGTTGTCCCTCGCAACTAGGCAGGAGTCCTGACGTCGCTGAACAAACACGTGGGTGGATAGGCCATCCCCGTAGTAACTCAAGAATATTCCCCAGGTTCCCGCCGCAACTCGAGAAAAAGCATGAGACTTCCTCCTCGCCGCGAGATGAGGCCCGATTCCCCTGCACTGCATGCAGAGCAATTCGGTGTTGCACATCAAACATGGAAGGAGCCTTGATATCCTTGATGGCACTCCAGAGTAACCCCAAGAACACTGTTTCAAGGCTAGGGGGATCCTGAGGTCACTGTAGCAACACAACAGAGCTCCGTGGACCAAAAATCAACTCGAGATGAGAGGTTAGTCCCTGGCTTCGACTCCAGAGGACTACCACCTTACCACAAGCACCTCAAGAGGAGGCTTCTCTCAGCTCTAGGTATGTGAGAGGGACCCTGAATTTGCGGCCTCAAGTGGAATGGACACTGCGATGACCTGACTCGAAATAAGGCCGGATATCCCTGCAGTGACTTGAATGCAGGCTCGTCTTGCATCTCCCAAGACGAAAGGATGTCTGAATCCCCTGTGGAGACCTCAGAGAAAGATCTTTTTCCCCACCTCATCGCGACCGGAGGCCTCACATCCTTTGAAAACTCCAGAGGTACGCGGAGATCAGTGCCTCCAAAGGAGACGATGCCTGACTCCTCGTTAAACTTGATAGGAGTCCCAGGATTCCTGTGGCACATGGAAAGGGACTCTTGGTGTCCCGCCTCAGCTGGAGAGGCGTCCCAATTGCCCTGCCAAGCCTCGAGGAGAATCCCGAGTTGTCCCTCGCAATTAGGCAGGAGTCCTGACGTCGCTGAACAAACACGTGGCTGGAAGGGCCATCCCTGTCATAACTCGAGAATATACGCCAGGGTCCCGCCGCAACTAGAGAAAAACCATGAGACTTCCCCCTCGCCGCGAGATGAGGCTCGATTCTCCTTCACTGCATGCAGAGCAATTCCGTGTTGCACGTGAAACATGACAGGAGCCTTGATTTCCTTGATGGCACTCCAGAGAAACCCCAAGAACACTGTTTCAAGGCTAGAGGGATCCTGAGGTCACTGTAGCAACACGAAAGAGCTCCGTGGACCAAAAATCAACTCGAGATGAGAGGTTAGTCCCTGGCTTCAACTCCAGAGGAATAGCACCTTACCACAAGCACCTCAAGAGAAGACTTCTCTCAGCTCTAGGTATGTGAGAGGGACCCTGAGTTTGCGGCCTCAAGTGGAATGGACACCGCGATGCCCTGACTCAAAATAAGGCCGGATATCCCTGCAGTGACTTGAATGCAGGCTCGTCTTGCATCTTCCAAGACGAAAGGATGTCTGAATCCCCTGTGGAGACCACAGAGAAAGACCTAGTTCCCCACCTCATCGCGACCGGAGGCCTCACATCCTTTGAAAACTCCAGAGGTACGCGGAGATCAGTGCCTCCAAAGGAGACGATGCCTGACTCCTCGTGAAACTTGATAGGAGTCCCAGAATTCCTGCGGCACTTGGAAAGGGACCCTTGGTCTCCCGTCTCAGCTGGAGAGGCGTCCCAATTGCCCTGACAAGCCTCGAGGAGAATCCCGAGTTGTCCCTCGCAACTAGGCAGGAGTCCAGACGTCGCTGAACAAACACGTGGGTGGAAGGGCCATTCCCGTCGTAACTCAAGAATATACCCCAGGTTCCCGCCGCAACTCGAGAAAAACCATGAAACTTCCCACTCGCCGCGAGATGTGGACCGATTCCCCTACACTGCGTGCAGAGCAATTCCGTGTTGCACATCACACATGAAAGGAGCCTTGATTTCCTTGATGGCACTCCAGAGAAACCCCAAGAACACTGTTTCAAGGCTAGAGGGATCCTGAGGTCACTGTAGCAACACGAAAGAGCTCCATGGACCAAAAATCAACTCGAGATGAGAGGTTAGTCCCTGGCTTCGACTCCAGAGGATTACCACCTTACCACAAGCACCTCAAGAGGAGGCTTCTCTCAGCTCTAGGTATGTGAGAGGGACCCTGAGTTTGTGGCCTCAAGTGGAATGGACACTGTAATGCCCTGACTCGAAATAAGGCCGGATATCCCTGCAGTGACTTGAATGTAGCCTCGTCTTGCATCTCCCAAGAAGAAAGGATGTCTGAATCCCCTGTGGAGACCACAGAGAAAGACCTACTTCCCCACTTCATCGCGACCGGAGGCCTCACATCCTTTGAAAACTTCAGAGGTACGCGGAGATCAGTGCCTCCAAAGGAGACGATGCCTGACTCCTCGTGAAACTTGATAGGAGTCCCAGGATTCCTGTGCATGTGGAACGGGACCCTTGGTCTCCCGCCTCAGCTGGAGAGGCGTCCCAATTTCCCTGCCAAGCCTCGAGGAGAATCCCGAGTTGTCCCTCGCAACTAGGCAGGAGTCCTGACGTCGCTGAACAAACACGTGGGTGGAAGGGCCATCCCCGTCGTAACTCGAGAATATACCCCAGGTTCCCGCCGCAACTCGAGAAAAACCATGAGACTTCCCCCTCGCCGCGAGATGAGGCCCGATTCCCCTTCACTGCATGCAGAGCAATTACGTGTTGTACATCACACATGAAAGGAGCCTTGATTTCCTTCATGGCACTAAAGAGTAACCCCAAGAACACTGTTTCAAGCCTAGAGGGAACCTGAGGTCATTGTAGCAACACGAAAGAGCTCCGTGGACGAAAAATGAACTCGAGATGAGAGGTTAGTCCCTGGCTTCGACTCCAGAGGAATACCACCTTACCACAAGCACCTCAAGAGGAGGCTTCTCTCAGCTCTAGGAATGTGACAGGGACCCTGAGTTTGCAGCCTCAAGTGGAATGGACAGTGCGAAGCCCTGACTCGAAATAAGGCCGGATATCCCTGCAGTGACTAAAATGCAGGCTCCTTTTGCATCTCCCAAGACGAAAGGATGTCTGAATCCCCTGTGGAGACCTCAGAGAAAGACCTAGTTCCCCACCTCATCGCGACCAGAGGCCTCACATCCTTTGAAAACTCCAGAGGTACGCGGAGATCAGTGCCTCCAAATGAGACGATGCCTGACTCCTCGTGAAACTTGATAGGAGTCCCAGGATCCCTGTGGCACGTGGAAAGGGACCCTTGGTCTCCCGCCTCAGCTGGAGAGGCGTCCCAATTGCCCTGTCAAGCCTTGAGGAGAGCCCCGAGTTGTCCCTCGCAACTAGGCAGAAGTCCTGACGTCGCTGACCAAACACGTGGGTGGAAGGGCCATGCCCGTCATAACTCGAGAATATACCCCAGGTTCCCGCCGCAACTGGAGGAAAACCATGAGACTTCCCCCTCGCCACGAGATGAGGCCCGATTCCCCTGCACTGCATGCAGAGCAATTCCGAGTTGCACATCAAACATGAAAGTAGCCTTGATTTCCTTGATGGCACTCCAGAGAAACCCTAAGAACACTGTTTCAAGGCTAGAGGGATCCTGAGGTCACTGTAGCAACACGAAAGAGCTCCGTGGACCCAAAATCAACTCGAGATGAGAGGTTAGTCCCTGGCCTTGACTCCAGAGGAATAACACCTTACCACAAGCACCTCAAGAGGAGGCTTCTCTCAGCTCTAGGTATGTGAGAGGGACCCTGATTTTGCGGCCTCAAGTGGAATGGACACCGCGATGCCCTGACTCGAAATAAGGCCGGATATCCCTGCAGTGACTTGAATGCAGGCTCCTCTTGCATCTCCCAAGATGAAAGGATGTCTGAATCCCCTGTGGAGACCACAGAGAATGACCTAGTTCCCCACCTCATCGCGACCGGAGGCCTCACATCCTTTGAAAACTCTAGAGGTACGCGGAGATCAGTGCCTCCAAAGGAGACGATGCCTGACTACTCGTGAAACTTGATAGGAGTCCCAGGATTCCTGTGGCACGTGGAAAGGGACCCTTCGTCTCCCGCCTCAGCTGGAGAGGCGTCCCAATTGCCCTGCCAATCCTCGAGGAGAATCCCGAGTTGTCCCTCGCAACTAGGCAGGAGTCCTGACGTCGCTGAACAAACACGTGTGTGGAAGGGCCAACCCTGTCGTAACTCGAGAATATACCCCAGGTTCCCACCGCAACTCGAGAAAAACCATGAGACTTTCCCCTCACCGCGAGATAAGGCCCGATTCCCCTGCACTGCGTGCAGAGCAATTCCGTGTTGCACATCACACATGAAAGGAGCCTTGATTTCCTTGATGGCACTCCAGAGAAACCCCAAGAACACTGTTTCAAGGCTAGAGGGATCCTGAGGTCACTGTAGCAACACGAAAGAGCTCCTTGGACCAAAAATCAACTCGAGATGAGAGGTTAGTCCCTGGCTTCAACTCCAGAGGAATACCACCTTACCACAAGCACCTCAAGAGAAGACTTCTCTCAGCTCTAGGTATGTGAGAGGGACCCTGAGTTTGCGGCCTCAAGTGGAATGGATACCGCGATGCCCTGACTCAAAATAAGGCCGGATATCCCTGCAGTGACTTGAATGCCGGCTCGTCTTGCATCTTCCAAGACGAAAGGCTGTCTGAATCCCCTGTGGAGACCACAGAGAAAGACCTAGTTCCCCACCTCATCGCCACCGGAGGCCTCACATCCTTTGAAAACTCCAGAGGTACGCGGAGATCAGTGCCTCCAAAGGAGACGATGCCTGACTTCTCGTGAAACTTGATAGGTGTCCCAGAATTCCTGCGGCACGTGGAAAGGGACCCTTGGTCTCCCGCCTCAGCTGGAGAGGCGTCCCAATTGCCCTGCCAAGCCTCGAGGAGAATCCCGAGTTGTCCCTCGCCACTAGGCAGGAGTCCTGACGTGGCTGAACAAACACGTGGGTGGAAGGGCCATCCCCGTCGTAACTCGAGAATATACCCCAGGTTCCCGCCGCAACTCGGGAAAAACCATGAGACTTCCCCCTCGCTGCTAGATGAGGCCCGATTCCCCTGCACTGCGTGCAGAGCAATTCCATGTTGCACATCACACATGAAAGGAGCCTTGATTTCCTTGATGGCACTCCAGAGAAACGCCAAGAACACTGTTTCAAGGCCAGTGGGATTCTGAGGTCACTGTAGCAACAGGAAAGAGCTCCGTGGACCAAGAATCAATTCGAGATGAGAGGTTAGTCCCTGGCTTCGACTCCAGAGGAATACCACCTTACCACAAGCACCTCAAGAGGAGGCTTTTCTCAGCTCTAGGTATGTGAGAGGGACCTTGAGTTTGCGGCCTCAAGTGGAATGGACACCGCGATGCCCTGACTCGATATAAGGCTGGATATCCCTGCAGTGACGTGAACGCAGGCTCGTCTTGCATCTCCCAAGGAGAAAGGATGCCTGAATCCCCTGTGGCGACCACAGAGAAAGACCTACTTCCCCACCTCTTCGCGTCCGGAGGCCTCACATCCTTTGATAACTCCAGAGGTACGCAGAGATCAGTGCCTCCAAAGGAGACGATGCCTGACTCCTCGTGAAACTTGATAGGAGTCCCAGGATTCCTGTGGCACGTGGAAACGGACTCTTGGTCTCCCGCCTCAGCTGGAGAGGCATCCCAATTGCCCTGCCAAGCCTCGAGGAGATTCCCGAGTTGTCCCTCCCAACTAGGCAGAAGTCCTGACCTCGCTGAACAAACACGTGTGTGGAAGGGCCATCCCCGTCGTAACTCGAGAATATTCCCCATGTTCCCGCCGCAACTAGAGAAAAACCATGAGACTTCCCCCTCGCCGCGAGATGAGGCCCGATTCCCCTGCACTGCGTGCAGAGCAATTCCGTGTTGCACATCACACATGAAAGGAGCCTTGATTTCCTTGATGGCACTCCAGAGAAACCCCAAGAACAATGTTTCAAGGCTAGAGCGATCCTGAGGTCACTGTAGCAACATAAAAGAGCTCCGTGGACCAAAAATCAACTCGAAATGAGAGGATAGTCAATGGCTTCGACTCCAGAGGAATACCACCTTACCACAAGCACCTCAAGAGGAGGCTTCTCTCAGCTCTAGGTATGTGAGAGGGACCCTGAGTTTGCGGCCTCAAGTGGAATGGACACCGCGATGCCCTGACTCGAAATAAGGCCGGATATCCCTGCAGTGATGTGAATGCAGGCTCGTCTTGCATCTCCCAAGATGAAAGGATGTCTGAATCCCGTGTGGAGACCACAGAGAAAGACCTAGTTCCCCACCTCATCGCGACCGGAGGCCTCACATCCTTTGAAAACTCCAGAGGTACTCGGAGATCAGTGCCTCCAAAGGAGACGATGCCTGACTCCTCGCGAAACTTGATAGGAGTCCCAAGATTCCTGTGGCACGTGGAAAGGGTCCCTTGGTCTCCCGCCTCAGCTGGAGAGGCGTCCCAATTTCCCTGCCAAGCCTCGAGGAGAATCCCGAGTTGTCCCTCGCAACTAGGCAGGAGTCCTGACATGGCTGAACAAACACGTGTGTGGAAGGGCCATCCCCGTCATAACTCGAGAATATAACCCAGGTTCCCGCCGCAACTCGAGAAAAACCATGAGACTTCCCCCTCGCCGCGAGATGAGGCCCGATTCCCCTGCACTGCGTGCAGAGCAATTCCGTGTTGCACATCACACATGAAAGGAGCCTTGATTTTCTTGATGGCACTCCAGAGAAACCCCAAGAACACTGTTTCAAGGCTAGAGGGATCCTGAGGTCACTGTAGCAACACGAAAGAGCTCTGTGGACCAAAAATCAACTCGAGATGAGAGGTTAGTTCCTGGCTTCGACTCCAGAGGAATACCACCTTACCACAAGCACCTCAAGAGGAGGCTTCTCTCAGCTCTAGCTATGTGAGAGGGACCCTGAGTTTGCGGCCTCAAGTGGAATGGACACCGCGATGCCCTGACTCGAAATAAGGCCGGATATCCCTGCAGTGACTTGAATGCAGGCTCGTCTTGCATCTCCCACGACGAAAGGATGTCTGAATCCCCTCTGCAGACCACAGAGAAAGATCTAGTTCCCCACCTCATCGCGACCGGAGGCCTCACATCCTTTGAAAACTCCAGAGGTACGCAGAGATCAGTGCCTCCAAAGGAGACGATGCCTGACACCTCGTGAAACTTGATAGGAGACCCAGGATTCCTGTGGCACGTGGAAAGGGACCCTTGGTCTCCCGCCTCAGCTGGAGAGGCATCCCAATTGCCCTCCCAAGCCTCGAGGAGAATCCCGAGTTGTCCATCGCAACTAGGCAGGAGTCTTGACGTCGCTGAACAAACACGTGTGTGGGAGGGCCATCCCCGTCGTAACTCGAGAATATACCCCAGGTTCCCGCCGCAACTCGAGAAAAACCATGAGACTTCCCCCTCGCCACGAGATGAGGCCCGATTCCCCTGCACTGAGTGCAGAGCAATTCCGTGTTGCACATCATACATGAAAGGAGCCTTGATTTCCTTGATGGCACTCCAGAGAAACCCCAAGAACACTATTTCAAGGGTAGAGGGATCCTGAGGTCACTGTAGCAACACGAAAGAGCTCCGTGGGCAAAAAATCAACTCGAGATGAGAGGTTAGTCCCTGGCTTCGACTCCAGAGGAATACCACCTTACCACAAGCACCTCAAGAGCAGGCTTCTCTCAGCTCTAGGTATGTGAGAGGGACCCTGAGTTTGCGGCCTCAAGTGGAATGGACACCGCGATGCCCTGACTCGAAATAAGGCCGGATATCCCTGCAGTGACTTGAATGCAGGCTCGTCTTGCATCTCCCAAGACGAAAGGATGTCTGAATCCCCTGTGGAGACCACAGAGAAAGACCTAGTTCCCCACCTCATCGCGACCGGAGGCCTCACATTCTTTGAAAACTCCAGAGGTACGCGGAGATCAGTGCCTCCAAAGGAGACGATGTCTGACACCTCGTGAAACTTGATAGGAGTCCCAGGATTCCTGTGGCACGTGGAAAGGAACCCTTGGTCTCCCGCCTCAGCTGGAGAGGCGTCCCAATTGCCTTGCCAAGCCTCGAGGAGAATCCCGAGTTGTCCCTCGCAACTAGGTAGGAGTCCTGACGTGGCTGTACAAACACGTGTGTGGGAGGGCCATCCCCCTCGTAACTCGAGAATATACCCCAGGTTCCCGCCGCAACTCGAGAAAAACCATGAGACTTCCCCCTTGCCGCGAGATAAGGCAGGCTTGCCCAGCATTGTGTGCAGCGCAATTCCGTGTTGCACATCATACATGAAAGGATCCTTGATTTTCCTGATGGCACTCCAGAGAAACCCCAAGAACACTGTTTCAAGGCTAGAGGGATCCTGAGGTCACTGTAGCAACACGAAAGAGCTCCGTGGACCACAAATCAACTCGAGATGAGAGGTTAGTCCCTGGCTTCGACACCAGAGGACTACCACCTTACCACAAGCACCTCAAGAGGAGGCTTCTCTCAGCTCTAGGTATGTGAGAGGGACCCTGAGTTTGCGGCCTCAGGTGGAATGGACACCGTGATGCACTCACTCGAAATCAGGTCGGATATCCCTGCAGTGACTTGAATGCAGGCTCGTCTTGCATCTCCCAAGACGAAAGGATGTCTGAATCCCGTGTGGAGACCACAGAGAAAGACCTAGTTCCCCACCTCATCGCAACCGGAGGCCTCACATCCTTTGAAAACTCCAGAGGTACGCGGAGATCAGTGCCTCCAAAAGAGACGATGCCTGACTCCTCGGGAAACTTGATAGGACTCCCAGGATTCCTGTGGCACGTGGAAAGGGACCCTTGGTCTCCCGCCTCAGCTAGAGAGGCGTCCCAATTGCCCTGCCAAGCCTCGAGGAGAATCCCGAGTTGTCCCTCGCAACTAGGCAGGAGTCCTGACGTGGCTGAACAAACACGTGGGTGGAAGGGCCATCCCCGGTGTAACTCGAGAATATACCCCAGGTTCCCGCCGCAACTCGAGAAAAACCATGAGACTTCCCCCTCGCAGCGAGATGAGGCCCGCTTCCCCTGCACTGCGTGCAGAGCAATTCCGTGTTGCATATCATACATGAAAAAATTCTTGATTTCCTCGATGGCACTCCAGAGAAACCCCAAGAACACTGTTTCAAGGCTAGAGGGATCCTGAGGTCACTGTAGCAACAAGAAAGAGATCCGTGGGCAAAAAATCAAGTCGAGATGAGAGGTTAGTCCCTGGCTTCGACTCCAGAGGAATACCACCTTACCACAAGCACCTCAAGAGGAGGCTTCTCTCAGCTCTAGGTATGTGAGAGGGACCCTGAGTTTGCGGCCTCAAGTGGAATGGACACCGGGATGCCCTGATTCGAACTAAGGCCGGATATCCCTGCAGTGACTTGAATGCAGGCTCATCTTGCATCTCCCAAGGCGAAAGGATGTCTGAATCCCCTGTGGAGACCACAGAGAAAGACCTAGTTCCCCACCTCATCGCGACCGGAGGCCTCACATCCTTTGAAAACTCCAGAGGTACGCGGAGATCAGTGCCTCCAAAGGAGACGATGCCTGACTCCTCGTGAAACTTGATAGGAGTCCCGGGATTCCTGTGGCACGTGGAAAGGGACACTTGGTCTCCCGCCTCAGCTGGAGAGGCGTCCCAATTGCCCTGCCAAGCCTCGAGGAGAATCCCGAGTTGTCCCTCGCAACTAGGCAGGAGTCCTGACGTCGCTGAACAAACACGTGGGTGGAAGGACCATCCTCGTTGTAACCCGAGAATATACCCCAGGTTCCTACGGCAACTCGAGAAAAACCATGATACTTCGCCCTCACCGCGAGATGAGGCCCGATTCCCCTTCACTGCATGCAGAGCAAATCCGTGTTGCACATCACACATGAAAGGAGCCTTGATTTCCTTGATGGCACTCCAGAGAAACCCCAAGAACACTGTTTCAAGGCTAGAGGGATCCTGAGGTCACTGTAGCAACATGAAAGAGCCCCGTGGACCAAAAATCAACTCGAGATGAGAGGTTAGTCCCTGGCTTCAACTTCAGAGGAATACCACCTTACCACAAGCACCTCAAGAGAAGGCTTCTTTCAGCTCTAGGTATGTGAGACGGACCCTGAGTTTGGGGCCTCAAGTGGAATGGACACCGCAATGCTCTGACTCGAAATAAGGCCGGATATCCCTGCAGTGACTTGAATGCAGGCTCCTCTTGCATCTCCCAAGACGAAAGGATGTCTGAATCCCCTGTGGAGACCACAGAGAAAGACCTAGTTCCCCACCTCATCGCGACCGGAGGCCTCACATCCTTTGAAAACTCCAGAGGTACGCGGAGATTAGTGCCTCCAAAGGAGACGATGCCTGACTCCTCGTGAAACTTGATAGGAATCCCAGGATCCCTGTGGCACGTGGAAAGGCACCCTTGGTCTCCCGCCTCAGCTGGAGAGGCGTCCCAATTGCCCTGCCAAGCCTCGAGGAGAATCCCTAGTTGTCCCTCGCAACTAGGCAGGAGTCCTGACGTCGCTGAAGAAATACGTGGGTGGAAGGGCCATCCCCGTCGTAACTCGAGAATATACCCCAGGTTCCCGCCGCAACTCGAGAAAAACCATGAGACTTCCCCCTCGCCGCGAGATGAGGCCCGATTCCCCTGCACTTCGTGCAGAGCAATTCCGTGTTGCACATCACACATGAAAGGAGCCTTGATTTCCTTGATGGCACTCCAGAGAAACCCCAAGAACACTGTTTCCAGGCTAGAGGGATCCTGAGGTTACTGTAGCAACACGAAAGAGCTCCGTGGACCAAGAATCAACTCGAGATGAGAGGTTAGTCCCTGGCTTCAACTCCAGAGGAATACCACCTTACCACAAGCACCTCAAGAGGAGGCTTCTCTCAGCTCTAGGTATGTGAGAGGGACCCTGAGTTTGCGGCCTCAAGTGGAATGGACACCGCGATGCCCTGACTTGAAATAAGGCCGGATATCCCTGCAGTGACTTGAATGCAGGCTCGTCTTGCTTCTCCCAAGACGAAAGGTTGTCTGAATCCCCTGTGGAGACCACAGAGAAAGACCTAGTTCCCCACCTCATCGCGACCGGAGGCCTCACATCCTTTGAAAACTCCAGAGGTACGCGGAGATCAGTGCCTCCAAAGGAGACGATGCCTGACTCCTCGTGAAACTTGATAGGAGTCCCAGGATTCCTGTGGCACGTGGAAAGGGACCCTTGGTCTCCCGCCTCAGCTGGAGAGGCGTCCCATTTGCCCTGCCAAGCCTCGAGGAGAATCCCGAGTTGTCCCTCGCAACTAGGCAGGAGTCCTGACGTCGCTGAACAAACACGTGGGTGGAAGGGCCATCCCCGTCGTAACTCGAGAATATACCCCAGGTTACCGCCGCAACTCGAGAAAAACCATGAGACTTTCCCCTCGCCGCGAGATGAGGCCCGATTCCACTGCACTGTGTGCAGAACAATTCAGTGTTGCACATCACACATGAAAGGAGCCTTGATTTCCTTGATGGCACTCCAGAGAAACCCCAAGAACACTGTTTCAAGGCTAGAGGGATCCTGAGGTCACTGTAGCAACACGAAAGAGCTCCGTGGACCAAAAATCAACTCGAGATGAGAGGTTAGTCCCTGACTTCAACTCCAGAGGAATACCACCTTACCACAAGCACCTCAAGAGGAGGCTTCTCTCAGCTCTAGGTATGAGAGGGACCCTGATTTTGCGGCCTCAAGTGGAATGGACAATGCAATGCTCTGACTCGAAATAAGGCCGGATATCCCTGCAGTGACTTGAATGCAGGCTCCTCTTGCATCTCCCAAGACGAAAGGATGTCTGAATCCCCTGTGGAGACCACAGAGAAAGACCTAGTTCCCCACCTCATCGCGACCGGAGGCCTCACATCCTTTGAAAAATCCAGAGGTACGCGGAGATCAGTGCCTCCAAAGGAGACGATGCCTGACTCCTCGTGAAACTTGATAGGAGTCCCAGGATTCCTGTGGCACGTGGAAAGGGACCCTTGGTCTCCCGCCTCAGCTGGAGAGGCGTCCCAATTGCCCTGCCAAGCCTCGAGGAAAATCCCGAGTTGTCCCTCGCAACTAGGCAGGAGTCCTGACGTCGCTGAAGAAATACGTGGGTGGAAGGGCCATCCCCGTCGTAACTCGAGAATATACCCCAGGTTCCCGCCGCAACTCGAGAAAAACCATGAGACTTCCCCCTCGCCGCGATATGAGGCCCGTTTCCCCTGCACTTCGTGCAGAGCAATTCCGTGTTGCACATCACACATGAAAGGAGCCTTGATTTCCTTGATGGCACTCCAGAGAAACCCCAAGAACACTGTTTCCAGGCTAGAGGGATCCTGAGGTTACTGTAGCAACACGAAAGAGCTCCGTGGAACAAAAATCAACTCGAGATGAGAGGTTAGTCCCTGGCTTTACTCCAGAGGAATACCACCTTACCACAAGCACCTCAAGGGGAGGCTTCTCTCAGCTCTAGGTATGTGAGAGGGACCCTGAGTTTGCGGCCTCAAGTGGAATGGACACCGCGATGCCCTGACTTGAAATAAGGCCGGATATCCCTGCAGTGACTTGAATGCAGGCTCGTCTTGCATCTCCCAAGACGAAAGGTTGTCTGAATCCCTTGTGGAGACCACAGAGAAAGACCTAGTTCCCCACCTCATCGCGACCGGAGGCCTCACATCCTTTGAAAACTCAAGAGGTACGCGGAGATCAGTGCCTCCAAAGGAGACGATGCCTGACTCCTCGTGAAACTTGATAGGAGTCCCAGGATTCCTGTGGCACGTGGAAAGGGACCCTTGGTCTCCCGCCTCAGCTGGAGAGGCGTCCCATTTGCCCTGCCAAGCCTCGAGGAGAATCCCGAGTTGTCCCTCGCAACTAGGCAGGAGTCCTGACGTCGCTGAACAAACACGTGGGTGGAAGGGCCATCCCCGTTGTAACTCGAGAATATACCCCAGGTTACCGCCGCAACTCGAGAAAAACCATGAGACTTTCCCCTCGCCGCGAGATGAGGCCCGATTCCACTGCACTGTGTGCAGAACAATTCAGTGTTGCACATCACACATGAAAGGAGCCTTGATTTCCTTGATGGCACTCCAGAGAAACCCCAAGAACACTGTTTCAAGGCTAGAGGGATCCTGAGGTCACTGTAGCAACACGAAAGAGCTCCGTGGACCAAAAATCAACTCGAGATGAGAGGTTAGTCCCTGACTTCGACTCCAGAGGAATACCACCTTACCACAAGCACCTCAAGAGGAGGCTTCTCTCAGCTCTAGGTATGAGAGGGACCCTGACTTTGCGACCCCAAGTGGAATGGACAATGCAATGCTCTGACTCGAAATAAGGCCGGATATCCCTGCAGTGACTTGAATGCAGGCTCCTCTTGCATCTCCCAAGACGAAAGGATGTCTGAATCCCCTGTGGAGACCACAGAGAAAGACCTAGTTCCCCACCTCATTGCGACCGGAGGCCTCACATCCTTTGAAAAATCCAGAGGTACGCGGAGATCAGTGCCTCCAAAGGAGACGATGCCTGACTCCTCGTGAAACTTGATAGGAGTCCCAGGATTCCTGTGGCACGTGGAAAGGCACCCTTGGTCTCCCGCCTCAGCTGGAGAGGCGTCCCAATTGCCCGGCCAAGCCTCGAGGAGAATCCCTAGTTGTCCCTCGCAACTAGGCAGGAGTCCTGACGTCGCTGAAGAAATACGTGGGTGGAAGGGCCATCCCCGTCGTAACTCGAAAATATACCCCAGGTTCCCGCCGCAACTCGAGAAAAACCATGAGACTTCCCCCTCGCCGCGAGATGAGGCCCGATTCCCCTGCACTTCGTGCAGAGCAATTCCGAGTTGCACATCACACATGAAAGGAGCCTTGATTTCCTTGATGGCACTCCAGAGAAACCCCAAGAACACTGTTTCCAGGCTAGAGGGATCCTGAGGTTACTGTAGCAACACGAAAGAGCTCCGTGGACCAAGAATCAACTCGAGATGAGAGGTTAGTCCCTGGCTTCAACTCCAGAGGAATACCACCTTACCACAAGCATCTCAAGAGGAGGCTTCTCTCAGCTCTAGGTATGTGAGAGGGACCCTGAGTTTGCGGCCTCAAGTGGAATGGACACCGCGATGCCCTGACTTGAAATAAGGCCGGATATCCCTGCAGTGACTTGAATGCAGGCTCGTCTTGCATCTCCCAAGACGAAAGGTTGTCTGAATCCCCTGTGGAGACCACAGAGAAAGACCTAGTTCCCCACCTCATCGCGACCGGAGGCCTCACATCCTTTGAAAACGCCAGAGGTACGCGGAGATCAGTGCCTCCAAAGGAGACGATGCCTGACTCCTCGTGAAACTTGATAGGAGTCCCAGGATTCCTGTGGCACGTGGAAAGGGACCCTTGGTCTCCCGCCTCAGCTGGAGAGGCGTCCCATTTGCCCTGCCAAGCCTCGAGGAGAATCCCGAGTTGTCCCTCGCAACTAGGCAGGAGTCCTGATGTCGCTGAACAAACACGTGGGTGGAAGGGCCATCCCCGTCATAACTCGAGAATACACCCCAGGTTCCCGCCACAACTCGAGAAAAACCATGAGACTTCCCCCTCGCCGCGAGATGAGGCCCGATTTCCCTGCACTGCGTGCAGAGCAATTCCGTGTTGCACATCACACATGAAAGGAGGCTTGATTTACTTGATGGCACTCCAGAGAAACCCCAAGAACACTGTTTCAATGCTAGAGGGATCCTGAGGTCACTGTAGCAACACGAAAGAGCTCCGTGGCCCAAAAATCAACTCGAGATGAGAGGTTAGTCCCTGGCTTCGACTCCAGAGGAATACCACCTTACCACCAGCACCTCAAGAGGAGGCTTCTCTCACCTCTAGGAATGTGAGAGGCACCCTGATTTTGCGGCCTCAAGTGGAATGGACATTGCGATGCCCTGACGCGAAATAAGGCCGGATATCCCTGCAGTGACTTGAATGCAGGCTCGTCTTGCATCTCCCAAGACGAAAGGGTGTCTGAATTCCCTGTGGAGACCACAGAGAAAGACCTAGTTCCCCACCTCATCGCGACCGGAGGCCTCACATCCTTTGAAAACTCCAGAGGTACACGGAGATCAGTGCCTCCAAAGAAGACGATGCCTGACTCCTCGTGAAACTTGATAGGAGTCCCAGGATTCCTGTGGCACTTGGAAAGGGACCCTTGGTCTCCCGCCTCAGCTGGACAGGCGTCCCAATTGCCCTGCCAAGCCTCGAGGAGAATCCCGAGTTGTCCCTCGCAACTAGGCAGGAGTCCTGACATCACTGAACAAACACGTGGGTGGAAGGGCCATCCCCGTCGTAACTCGAGAATATACCCCATGTTCCCGCCGCAACTCGAGAAAAACCATGAGACTTCCCCCTCGCCGCGAGATGAGGCCCGCTTCCCATGCACTGCGTGCAGAGCAATTCCGTGTTGCACATCACACATGAAAGGAGCCTTGATTTCCTTGATGGCACTCCAGAGAAACCCCAAGAACACTGTTTCAAGGCTAGAGCGATCCTGAGGTCAATGTAGCAACATAAAAGAGCTCCGTGGACCAAAAATCAACTCGAAATGAGAGGTTAGTCCCTGGCTTCGAATCCAGAGGAACACCACCTTACCACAAGTACCTCAAGAGGAGGCTTCTCTCAGCTCTAGGTATGTGAGAGGGACCCTGAGTTTGCGGCCTCAAGTGGAATGGACACCGCGATGCGCTGACTCAAAATAAGGCCGGATATCCCTGCAGTGACTTGAATGCAGGCTCCTCTTGCATCTTCCAAGACGAAAGGATGTCTGAATCCCCTGTGGAGACCACAGAGAAAGACCTAGTTCCCCACCTCATCGCGACCGGAGGCCTCACATCCTTTGAAAACTCCAGAGGTACGCGGAGATCAGTGCCTCCAAAGGAGACGATGCCTGACTCTTCGTGAAACTTGATAGGAGTCCCAGGATTCCTGCGGCACTTGGAAAGGGACCCTTGGTCTCCCGCCTCAGCTGGAGAGGCGTCCCAATTGCCCTGCCAAGCCTCGAGGAGAATCCCGAGTTGTCCCTCGCAACTAGGCAGGAGTCCTGCCGTCGCTGAACAAACACGTGTGTGGGAGGGCCATCCCCATCGTAACTCGATAATATAGCCCAGGTTCCCGCCGAAACTCGAGAAAAACCATGAGACTTCCCCCTCGCCGCGAGATGAGGCCCGATTCCCCTGCACTGCGTGCAGAGCAATTCCGTGTTGCACATTACACATGAAAGGAGCCTTGATTTCCTTGATGGCACTCCAGAGAAACCCCAAGAACACTGTTTCAAGGCTAGAGGGATACTGAGGTCACTGTAGCAACACGAAAGAGCTCCGTGGACCAAAAATCAACTCGAGATGAGAGGTTAGTCCCTGGCTTCGACTCCAGAGGAATACCACCTTACCACTAGAACCTCAAGAGGAGGCTTCTCTCAGCTCTAGGTATGTGAGAGGGACACTGAGTTTGCGGCCTCAAGTGGAATGGACACCGCGATGCCCTGACTCGAAATAAGGCCGGATATCCCTGCAGTGACTTGAATCTAGGCTCGTTTTGCATCTCCCAAGATGAAAGGATGTCTGAATCCCCTGTGGAGACCACAGAGAAAGACCTAGTTCCCCACCTCTTCGCGACCGGAGGCCTCACATCCTTTGAAAACTCCAGAGGTACGCGGAGATCAGTGCCTCCAAAGGAGACGATGCCTGACTGCTCGTGAAACTTGATAGGAGTCCCAGGATTCCTGTGGCATGTGGAAAGGGACCCTTGGTCTCCCACCTCAGCTGGAGAGGCGTCCCAATTGCCCTGCCAAGCCTCGAGGAGAATCCCGAGTTGTCCCTCGCAACTAGGAAGGAGTCCTGACATGGCTGAACAAACACGTGGGTGGAAGGGCCATCCCCGTCGTAACTCGAAAATATACCCCAGGTTCCCGCCGCAACTCGAGAAAAACCATGAGACTTCCCCCTCGCCGTGAGATGAGGCCCGATTCCAGTGCACTGCATGCAGAGCAATTCCGTGTTATACATCAAACAAGAAAGGAGCCTTGATTTCTTAATGGCACTCCAGAGAAACCCCAAGAACACTGTTTCAAGGCTAGAGGGATCCCGAGGTCACTGTAGCAACACGAAAGAGCTCCGTGGACCAAAAATCAACTCGAGATGAGAGGTTAGTCCCTGGCTTCGACTCCAGAGGAATACCACCTTACCACAAGCACCTCAAGAGGAGGCTTCTCTCAGCTCTAGTTATGTGAGAGGGACCCTGAGTTTGCGGCCTCAAGTGGAATGGAAACCGCGATGCCCTGACGAGAAATAAGGCCGGATATCCCTGCAGTGACTTGAATGCAGGCTCGTCTTGCATCTCCCAAGACGAAAGGTTGTCTGAATCCCCTGTGGAAACCACAGAGAAAGCCCTAGTTCCCCACCTCATCGCGACCCGAGGCCTCACATACTTTGAAAACTCCAGAGGTACGCAGAGATCAGTGCCTCCAAAGGAGACGATGCCTGACTCCTCGTGAAACTTGATAGGAGTCCCAGGATTCCTGTGGCATGGGGAAAGGGACCCTTGGCCTCCCGCCTCAGGTGGAGAGGCGTCCCAATTACCCTGCCAAGCCTCGAGGAGAATCCCGAGTTGTCCCTCGCAACTAGGCAGGAGTCCTGACTTCGTTGAAGAAACACGTGGGTGGAAGGGCCATCCCCGTTGTAACTCGAGAATATACCCCAGGTTTCCGCCGCAACTCGAGAAAAACCATGAGACTTCCCCCTCGCCGCGAGATGAGGCCCGATTCCCCTGCACTGCGTGCAGAGCAATTCAGTGTTGCACATCACACATGAAAGGAGCCTTGATTTCCTTGATGGCACTCCATAGAAACCCCAAGAACTCTGTTTCAAGGCTAGAGGGATCCTGAGGTCACTGTAGCAACACGAAAGAGCTCCCTGGGCCAAAAATCAACTCGAGATGAGAGGTGAGTCCCTGGCTTCGACTCCAGAGGAATACCACCTTACCACAAGCACCTCAAGAGGAGGCTTCTCTCAGCTCTAGGTATGTGAGAGGGACCCTGAGTTTGCGGCCTCAAGTGGATTGGACACCGCGATACCCTGACTCGAAATAAGGCCGGAAATCCCTGCAGTGACTTGAATGCAAGCTCGTCTTGCATCTCCCAAGACGAAAGGATGTCCGAATACCCTGTGGAGACCACAGAGAAAGACCTAGTTCCCCACCTCATCGCGACCGGAGGCCTCACATCCTTTGAAACCTCCAGAGGTACGCGGAGAGCAGTGCCTCCAAAGGAGACGATGCCTGACTCCTCGTGAAAGTTGATAGGAGTTCCAGGATTCCTTTGGCACGTGGAAAGGGACACTTGGTCTCCCGCCTCAGCTGGAGAGGCGTCCCAATTGCCCTGCCAAGCCTCGAGGAGAATCCCAAGTTCTCCCTCGCAACTAGGCAGGAGTCCTGCCGTCGCTGAACAAACACGTGTGTGGGAGGGCGATCCCCGTCGTAACTCGAGAATATACCCCAGGTTCCACCGCAACACGAGAAAAACCATGAGACTTCCCCATCGCCGCGAGATGAGGCCCGATTCCCATGCACTGCGTGCAGAGCAATTCCGTGTTGCACATCACACATGCAAGGAGCCTTGATTTCCTTGATGGCACTCCAGAGAAACCCCAAGAACACTGTTTCAAAGCTAGAGGGAACCTGAGGTCATTGTAGCAACACGAAAGAGCTCCGTGGACGAAAAATGAACTCGAGATGAGAGGTTAGTCCCTGGCTTCGACTCCAGAGGAATACCACCTTACCACAAGCACCTCAAGAGGAGGCTTCTCTCAGCTCTAGGAATGTGACAGGGACCCTGAGTTTGCAGCCTCAAGTGGAATGGACAGTGCGAAGCCCTGACTCGAAATAAGGCCGGATATCCCTGCAGTGACTAAAATGCAGGCTCCTTTTGCATCTCCCAAGACGAAAGGATGTCTGAATCCCCTGTGGAGACCTCAGAGAAAGACCTGTTCCCCACCTCATCGCGACCAGAGGCCTCACATCCTTTGAAAACTCCAGAGGTACGCGGAGATCAGTGCCTCCAAATGAGACGATGCCTGACTCCTCGTGAAACTTGATAGGAGTCCCAGGATCCCTGTGGCACGTGGAAAGGGACCCTTGGTCTCCCGCCTCAGCTGGAGAGGCGTCCCAATTGCCCTGTCAAGCCTTGAGGAGAGCCCCGAGTTGTCCCTCGCAACTAGGCAGGAGTCCTGACGTCGCTGACCAAACACGTGGGTGGAAGGGCCATGCCCGTCATAACTCGAGAATATACCCCAGGTTCCCGCCGCAACTGGAGGAAAACCATGAGACTTCCCCCTCGCCACGAGATGAGGCCCGATTCCCCTGCACTGCATGCAGAGCAATTCCGAGTTGCACATCAAACATGAAAGTAGCCTTGATTTCCTTGATGGCACTCCAGAGAAACCCTAAGAACACTGTTTCAAGGCTAGAGGGATCCTGAGGTCACTGTAGCAACACGAAAGAGCTCCGTGGACCCAAAATCAACTCGAGATGAGAGGTTAGTCCCTGGCCTTGACTCCAGAGGAATAACACCTTACCACAAGCACCTCAAGAGGAGGCTTCTCTCAGCTCTAGGTATGTGAGAGGGACCCTGATTTTGCGGCCTCAATTGGAATGGACACCGCGATGCCCTGACTCGAAATAAGGCCGGATATCCCTGCAGTGACTTGAATGCAGGCTCCTCTTGCATCTCCCAAGATGAAAGGATGTCTGAATCCCCTGTGGAGACCACAGAGAATGACCTAGTTCCCCACCTCATCGCGACCGGAGGCCTCACATCCTTTGAAAACTCTAGAGGTACGCGGAGATCAGTGCCTCCAAAGGAGACGATGCCTGACTCCTCGTGAAACTTGATAGGAGTCCCAGGATTCCTGTGGCACGTGGAAAGGGACCCTTCGTCTCCCGCCTCAGCTGGAGAGGCGTCCCAATTGCCCTGCCAATCCTCGAGGAGAATCCCGAGTTGTCCCTCGCAACTAGGCAGGAGTCCTGACGTCGCTGAACAAACACGTGTGTGGAAGGTCCAACCCGTCGTAACTCGAGAATATACCCCATGTTCCCGCCGCAACTAGAGAAAAACCATGAGACTTCCCCCTCGCCGCGAGATGAGGCCCGCTTCCCCTGCACTGCGTGCAGAGCAATTCCGTGTTGCACATCACACATGAAAGGAGCCTTGATTTCCTTGATGGCACTCCAGAGAAACCCCAAGAACAATGTTTCAAGGCTAGAGCGATTCTGAGGTCACTGTAGCAACATAAAAGAGCTCCGTGGACCAAAAATCAACTCGAAATGAGAGGATAGTCAATGGCTTCGACTCCAGAGGAATACCACCTTACCACAAGCACCTCAAGAGGAGGCTTCTCTCAGCTCTAGGTATGTGAGAGGGACCCTGAGTTTGCGGCCTCAAGTGGAATGGAAACCGCGATGCCCTGACGAGAAATAAGGCCGGATATCCCTGCAGTGATGTGAATGCAGGCTCGTCTTGCATCTCCCAAGATGAAAGGATGTCTGAATCCCGTGTGGAGACCACAGAGAAAGACCTAGTTCCCCACCTCATCGCGACCGGAGGCCTCACATCCTTTGAAAACTCCAGAGGTACTCGGAGATCAGTGCCTCCAAAGGAGACGATGCCTGACTCCTCGCGAAACTTGATAGGAGTCCCAGGATTCCTGTGGCACGTGGAAAGGGTCCCTTGGTCTCCCGCCTCAGCTGGAGAGGCGTCCCAATTTCCCTGCCAAGCCTCGAGGAGAATCCCGAGTTGTCCCTCGCAACTAGGCAGGAGTCCTGACATGGCTGAACAAACACGTGTGTAGAAGGGCCATCCCCGTCATAACTCGAGAATATAACCCAGGTTCCCGCCGCAACTCGAGAAAAACCATGAGACTTCCCCCTCGCAGCGAGATGAGGCCCGATTCCCCTGCACTGCGTGCAGAGCAATTCCGTGTTGCACATCACACATGAAAGGAGCCTTGATTTTCTTGATGGCACTCCAGAGAAACCCCAAGAACACTGTTTCAAGGCTAGAGGGATCCTGAGGTCACTGTAGCAACACGAAAGAGCTCCGTGGACCAAAAATCAACTCGAGATGAGAGGTTAGTCCCTGGCTTCGACTCCAGAGGAATACCACCTTACCACAAGCACCTCAAGAGGAGGCTTCTCTCAGCTCTAGCTATGTGAGAGGGACCCTGAGTTTGCGGCCTCAAGTGGAATGGACACCGCGATGCCCTGACTCGAAATAAGGCCGGATATCCCTGCAGTGACTTGAATGCAGGCTCGTCTTGCATCTCCCACGACGAAAGGATGTCTGAATCCCCTCTGCAGACCACAGAGAAAGATCTAGTTCCCCACCTCATCGCGACCGGAGGCCTCACATCCTTTGAAAACTCCAGAGGTACGCAGAGATCAGTGCCTCCAAAGGAGACGATGCCTGACTCCTCGTGAAACTTGATAGGAGACCCAGGATTCCTGTGGCACGTGGAAAGGGACCCTTGGTCTCCCGCCTCAGCTGGAGAGGCATCCCAATTGCCCTCCCAAGCCTCGAGGAGAATCCCGAGTTGTCCATCGCAACTAGGCAGGAGTCTTGACGTCGCTGAACAAACACGTGTGTGGGAGGGCCATCCCCGTCGTAACTCGAGAATATACCCCAGGTTCCCGCCGCAACTCGAGAAAAACCATGAGACTTCCCCCTCGCCACGAGATGAGGCCCGATTCCCCTGCACTGAG
The DNA here is from genome assembly GCF_910594005.1 of Cervus elaphus. Classification (NCBI taxonomy): domain Eukaryota; kingdom Metazoa; phylum Chordata; class Mammalia; order Artiodactyla; family Cervidae; genus Cervus; species Cervus elaphus. The sequence goes on along the minus strand of NC_057842.1, from coordinate 1,139,445 downwards.
TGCAGAGCAATTCCGTGTTGCACATCATACATGAAAGGAGCCTTGATTTCCTTGATGGCACTCCAGAGAAACCCCAAGAACACTATTTCAAGGGTAGAGGGATCCTGAGGTCACTGTAGCAACACGAAAGAGCTCCGTGGGCAAAAAATCAACTCGAGATGAGAGGTTAGTCCCTGGCTTCGACTCCAGAGGAATACCACCTTACCACAAGCACCTCAAGAGCAGGCTTCTCTCAGCTCTAGGTATGTGAGAGGGACCCTGAGTTTGCGGCCTCAAGTGGAATGGACACCGCGATGCCCTGACTCGAAATAAGGCCGGATATCCCTGCAGTGACTTGAATGCAGGCTCGTCTTGCATCTCCCAAGACGAAAGGATGTCTGAATCCCCTGTGGAGACCACAGAGAAAGACCTAGTTCCCCACCTCATCGCGACCGGAGGCCTCACATCCTTTGAAAACTCCAGAGGTACGCGGAGATCAGTGCCTCCAAAGGAGACGATGTCTGACACCTCGTGAAACTTGATAGGAGTCCCAGGATTCCTGTGGCACGTGGAAAGGAACCCTTGGTCTCCCGCCTCAGCTGGAGAGGCGTCCCAATTGCCTTGCCAAGCCTCGAGGAGAATCCCGAGTTGTCCCTCGCAACTAGGTAGGAGTCCTGACGTGGCTGTACAAACACGTGTGTGGGAGGGCCATCCCCGTCGTAACTCGAGAATATACCCCAGGTTCCCGCCGCAACTCGAGAAAAACCATGAGACTTCCCCCTTGCCGCGAGATAAGGCAGGCTTGCCCAGCATTGTGTGCAGCGCAATTCCGTGTTGCACATCATACATGAAAGGATCCTTGATTTTCCTGATGGCACTCCAGAGAAACCCCAAGAACACTGTTTCCAGGCTAGAGGTATCCTGAGGTCACTGTAGCAACACGAAAGAGCTCCGTGGACCACAAATCAACTCGAGATGAGAGGTTAGTCCCTGGCTTCGACACCAGAGGACTACCACCTTACCACAAGCACCTCAAGAGGAGGCTTCTCTCAGCTCTAGGTATGTGAGAGGGACCCTGAGTTTGCGGCCTCAGGTGGAATGGACACCGTGATGCACTCACTCGAAATCAGATCAGATATCCCTGCAGTGACTTGAATGCAGGCTCGTCTTGCATCTCCCAAGACGAAAGGATGTCTGAATCCCGTGTGGAGACCACAGAGAAAGACCTAGTTCCCCACCTCATCGCAACCGGAGGCCTCACATCCTTTGAAAACTCCAGAGGTACACGGAGATCAGTGCCTCCAAAAGAGACGATGCCTGACTCCTCGGGAAACTTGATAGGACTCCCAGGATTCCTGTGGCACGTGGAAAGGGACCCTTGGTCTCCCGCCTCAGCTAGAGAGGCGTCCCAATTGCCCTGGCAAGCCTCGAGGAGAATCCCGAGTTGTCCCTCGCAACTAGGCAGGAGTCCTGACGTGGCTGAACAAACACGTGGGTGGAAGGGCCATCCCCGGTGTAACTCGAGAATATACCCCAGGTTCCCGCCGCAACTCGAGAAAAACCATGAGACTTCCCCCTCGCAGCGAGATGAGGCCCGCTTCCCCTGCACTGCGTGCAGAGCAATTCCGTGTTGCATATCATACATGAAAAAATTCTTGATTTCCTCGATGGCACTCCAGAGAAACCCCAAGAACACTGTTTCAAGGCTAGAGGGATCCTGAGGTCACTGTAGCAACAAGAAAGAGATCCGTGGGCAAAAAATCAAGTCGAGATGAGAGGTTAGTCCCTGGCTTCGACTCCAGAGGAATACCACCTTACCACAAGCACCTCAAGAGGAGGCTTCTCTCAGCTCTAGGTATGTGAGAGGGACCCTGAATTTGCGGCCTCAAGTGGAATGGACACCGGGATGCCCTGATTCGAACTAAGGCCGGATATCCCTGCAGTGACTTGAATGCAGGCTCATCTTGCATCTCCCAAGGCGAAAGGATGTCTGAATCCCCCGTGGAGACCACAGAGAAAGACCGAGTTCTCCACCTCATCGCGACCGGAGGCCTCACATCGTTTGAAAACTCCAGAGGTACACGGAGATCAGTGCCTCCAAAGAAGACGATGCCTGACTACTCGTGAAACTTGATAGGAGTCCCGGGATTCCTGTGGCACGTGGAAAGGGACACTTGGTCTCCCGCCTCAGCTGGAGAGGCGTCCCAATTGCCCTGCCAAGCCTCGAGGAGAATCCCGAGTTGTCCCTCGCAACTAGGCAGGAGTCCTGACGTCGCTGAACAAACACGTGGGTGGAAGGACCATCCTCGTTGTAACCCGAGAATATACCCCAGGTTCCTACGGCAACTCGAGAAAAACCATGATACTTCGCCCTCACCGCGAGATGAGGCCCGATTCCCCTTCACTGCATGCAGAGCAAATCCGTGTTGCACATCACACATGAAAGGAGCCTTGATTTCCTTGATGGCACTCCAGAGAAACCCCAAGAACACTGTTTCAAGGCTAGAGGGATCCTGGGGTAACTGTAGCAACATGAAAGAGCTCCGTGGACCAAAAATCAACTCGAGATGAGAGGTTAGTCCCTGGCTTCAACTTCAGAGGAATACCACCTTACCACAAGCACCTCAAGAGAAGGCTTCTTTCAGCTCTAGGTATGTGAGACGGACCCTGAGTTTGGGGCCTCACGTGGAATGGACACCGCAATGCTCTGACTCGAAATAAGGCCGGATATCCCTGCAGTGACTTGAATGCAGGCTCCTCTTGCATCTCCCAAGACGAAAGGATGTCTGAATCCCCTGTGGAGACCACAGAGAAAGACCTAGTTCCCCACCTCATCGCGACCGGAGGCCTCACATCCTTTGAAAACTCCAGAGGTACGCGGAGATTAGTGCCTCCAAAGGAGACGATGCCTGACTCCTCGTGAAACTTGATAGGAATCCCAGGATCCCTGTGGCACGTGGAAAGGCACCCTTGGTCTCCCGCCTCAGCTGGAGAGGCGTCCCAATTGCCCTGCCAAGACTCGAGGGGAATCCCTAGTTGTCCCTCGCAACTAGGCAGGAGTCCTGACGTCGCTGAAGAAATACGTGGGTGGAAGGGCCATCCCCGTCGTAACTCGAGAATATACCCCAGGTTCCCGCCGCAACTCGAGAAAAACCATGAGACTTCCCCCTCGCCGCGAGATGAGGCCCGATTCCCCTGCACTGAGTGCAGAGCAATTCCGTGTTGCACATCACACATGAAAGGAGCCTTGATTTCCTTGATGGCACTCCAGAGAAACCCCAAGAACACTGTTTCCAGGCTAGAGGGATCCTGAGGTTACTGTAGTAACACGAAAGAGCTCCGTGGACCAAGAATCAACTCGAGATGAGAGGTTAGTCCCTGGCTTCAACTCCAGAGGAATACCACCTTACCACAAGCACCTCAAGAGGAGGCTTCTCTCAGCTCTAGGTATGTGAGAGGGACCCTGAGTTTGCGGCCTCAAGTGGAATGGACACCGCGATGCCCTGACTTGAAATAAGGCCGGATATCCCTGCAGTGACTTGAATGCAGGCTCGTCTTGCATCTCCCAAGACGAAAGGTTGTCTGAATCCCCTGTGGAGACCACAGAGAAAGACCTAGTTCCCCACCTCATCGCGACCGGAGGCCTCACATCCTTTGAAAACTCCAGAGGTACGCGGAGATCAGTGCCTCCAAAGGAGACGATGCCTGACTCCTCGTGAAACTTGATAGGAGTCCCAGGATTCCTGTGGCACGTGGAAAGGGACCCTTGGTCTCCCGCCTCAGCTGGAGAGGCGTCCCATTTGCCCTGCCAAGCCTCGAGGAGAATCCCGAGTTGTCCCTCGCAACTAGGCAGGAGTCCTGACGTCGCTGAACAAACACGTGGGTGGAAGGGCCATCCCCGTCGTAACTCGAGAATATACCCCAGGTTACCGCCGCAACTCGAGAAAAACCATGAGACTTTCCCCTCGCCGCGAGATGAGGCCCGATTCCACTGCACTGTGTGCAGAACAATTCAGTGTTGCACATCACACATGAAAGGAGCCTTGATTTCCTTGATGGCACTCCAGAGAAACCCCAAGAACACTGTTTCAAGGCTAGAGGGATCCTGAGGTCACTGTAGCAACACGAAAGAGCTCCGTGGACCAAAAATCAACTCGAGATGAGAGGTTAGTCCCTGACTTCGACTCCAGAGGAATACCACCTTACCACAAGCACCTCAAGAGGAGGCTTCTCTCAGCTCTAGGTATGAGAGGGACCCTGATTTTGCGGCCTCAAGTGGAATGGACAATGCAATGCTCTGACTCGAAATAAGGCCGGATATCCCTGCAGTGACTTGAATGCAGGCTCCTCTTGCATTTCCCAAGACGAAAGGATGTCTGAATCCCCTGTGGAGACCACAGAGAAAGACCTAGTTCCCCACCTCATCGCGACCGGAGGCCTCACATCCTTTGAAAAATCCAGAGGTACGCGGAGATCAGTGCCTCCAAAGGAGACGATGCCTGACTCCTCGTGAAACTTGATAGGAGTCCCAGGATTCCTGTGGCACGTGGAAAGGCACCCTTGGTCTCCCGCCTCAGCTGGAGAGGCGTCCCAATTGCCCTGCCAAGCCTCGAGGAGAATCCCTAGTTGTCCCTCGCAACTAGGCAGGAGTCCTGACGTGGCTGAACAAACACGTGGGTGGAAGGGCCATCCCCGTCGTAACTCGAGAATATACCCCAGGTTCCCGCCGCAACTCGAGAAAAACCATGAGACTTCCCCCTCGCCGCGAGATGAGGCCCGATTCCCCTGCACTTCGTGCAGAGCAATTTCGAGTTGCACATCACACATGAAAGGAGCCTTGATTTCCTTGATGGCACTCCAGAGAAACCCCAAGAACACTGTTTCCAGGCTAGAGGGATCCTGAGGTTACTGTAGCAACACGAAAGAGCTCCGTGGACCAAGAATCAACTCGAGATGAGAGGTTAGTCCCTGGCTTCAACTCCAGAGGAATACCACCTTACCACAAGCACCTCAAGAGGAGGCTTCTCTCAGCTCTAGGTATGTGAGAGGGACCCTGAGTTTGCGGCCTCAAGTGGAATGGACACCGCGATGCCCTGACTTGAAATAAGGCCGGATATCCCTGCAGTGACTTGAATGCAGGCTCGTCTTGCATCTCCCAAGACGAAAGGTTGTCTGAATCCCCTGTGGAGACCACAGAGAAAGACCTAGTTCCCCACCTCATCGCGACCGGAGGCCTCACATCCTTTGAAAACTCCAGAGGTACGCGGAGATCAGTGCCTCCAAAGGAGACGATGCCTGACTCCTCGTGAAACTTGATAGGAGTCCCAGGATTCCTGTGGCACGTGGAAAGGGACCCTTGGTCTCCCGCCTCAGCTGGAGAGGCGTCCCAATTGCCCTGCCAAGCCTCGAGGAGAATCCCGAGTTGTCCCTCGCAACTAGGCAGAAGTCCTGATGTCGCTGAACAAACACGTGGGTGGAAGGGCCATCCCCGTCATAACTCGAGAATACACCCCAGGTTCCCGCCACAACTCGAGAAAAACCATGAGACTTCCCCCTCGCCGCGAGATGAGGCCCGATTCCCCTGCACTGCGTGCACAGCAATTCCGTGTTGTACATCACACATGAAAGGAGGCTTGATTTACTTGATGGCACTCCAGAGAAACCCCAAGAACACTGTTTCAATGCTAGAGGGATCCTGAGGTCACTGTAGCAACACGAAAGAGCTCCGTGGCCCAAAAATCAACTCGAGATGAGAGGTTAGTCCCTGGCTTCGACTCCAGAGGAATACCACCTTACCACCAGCACCTCAAGAGGAGGCTTCTCTCAGCTCTAGGTATGTGAGAGGCACCCTGATTTTGCGGCCTCAAGTGGAATGGACATTGCGATGCCCTGACGCGAAATAAGGCCGGATATCCCTGCAGTGACTTGAATGCAGGCTCGTCTTGCATCTCCCAAGACGAAAGGGTGTCTGAATCCCCTGTGGAGACCACAGAGAAAGACCTAGTTCCCCACCTCATCACGACCGGAGGCCTCACATCCTTTGAAAACTCCAGAGGTACACGGAGATCAGTGCCTCCAAAGAAGACGATGCCTGACTCCTCGTGAAACTTGATAGGAGTCCCAGGATTCCTGTGGCACGTGGAAAGGGACCCTTGGTCTCCCGCCTCAGCTGGAGAGGCGTCCCAATTGCCCTGCCAAGCCTCGAGGAGAATCCCGAGTTGTCCCTCGCAACTAGGCAGGAGTCCTGACATCACTGAACAAACACGTGGGTGGAAGGGCCATCCCCGTCGTAACTCGAGAATATACCCCAGGTTCCCGCCGCAACTCGAGAAAAACCATGAGAGTTACCCCTCGCCGCGAGATGAGGCCCGATTCCCCTGCACTGCGTGCAGAGCAATTCCGTGTTGCACATCACACATGAAAGGAGCCTTGATTTCCTTGATGGCACTCCAGAGAAACCCCAAGAACACTGTTTCAAGGCTAGAGGCATCCTGAGGTCACTGTAGCAACACGAAAGAACTCCGTGGACCAAAAATCAACTCGAGATGAGAGGTTAGTCCCTGGCTTCGACTCCAGAGGAATACCACCTTACCACCAGCACCTCAAGAGGAGGCTTCTCTCAGCTCTAGGTATGTGAGAGGCACCCTGATTTTGCGGCCTCTAGTGGAATGGACACCGCGATGCCCTGACTCGAAATAAGGCCGGATATCCCTGCAGTGACTTAAATGCAGGCTCGTCTTGCATTTCCCAAGATGAAAGGATGTCTGAATCCCCTGTGGAGACCACAGACAAAGACCTAGTTCCCTACCTCATCTCGACCGGAGGCCTCACATTCTTTGAAAACTCCAGAGGTGCGCGGAGATCAGTGCCTCCAAAGGAGACAATGCCTGACTCCTCGTGAAACTTGATAGGAGTCCCAGGATTCCTGTGGCACGTGGAAAGGGACCCTTGGTCTCCCGCCTCAGCTGGAGAGGCGTCCCAATTGCCCTGCCAAGCCTCGAGGAAAATCCCGAGTTGTCCCTCGCAACTAGGCAGGAGTCCTGACGTCGCTGAACAAACACGTGGGTGGAAGGGCCATTCCCGTCGTAACTCGAAAATATACCCCAGGTTCCCGCCGCAACTCGACAAAAACCATGAGACTTCCCCCTCGCCGCGAGATGAGGCCCGATTCCCCTGCACTGCGTGCAGAGCAATTCCGTGTTGCACATCACACATGAAAGGAGCCTTGATTTCCTTGATGGCACTCCAGAGAAACCCCAAGAACACTGTTTCAAGGCTCGAGGGATCCTGAGGTCACTGTAGCAACACGAAAGAGCTCCTTGGCCAAAAATCAACTCGAGATGAGAGGTTAGTCCCTGGCTTCGACGCCAGAGGAATACCACCTTACCACAAGCACCTCAAGAGGAGGCTTCTCTCAGCTCTAGGTATGTGAGAGGGACCCTGAGTTTGCGGCCTCAAGTGGAATGGACACCGCGATGCCCTGACTTGAAATAAGGCCGGATATCCCTGCAGTGACTTGAATGCAGGCTCGTCTTGCATCTCCCAAGACGAAAGGTTGTCTGAATCCCCTGTGGAGACCACAGAGAAAGACCTAGTTCCCCACCTCATCGCGACCGGAGGCCTCACATCCTTTGAAAACTCCAGAGGTACGCGGAGATCAGTGCCTCCAAAGGAGACGATGCCTGACTCCTCGTGAAACTTGATAGGAGTCCCAGGATTCCTGTGGCACGTGGAAAGGGACCCTTGGTCTCCCGCCTCAGCTGGAGAGGCGTCCCATTTGCCCTGCCAAGCCTCGAGGAGAATCCCGAGTTGTCCCTCGCAACTAGGCAGGAGTCCTGACGTCGCTGAACAAACACGTGGGTGGAAGGGCCATCCCCGTCGTAACTCGAGAATATACCCCAGGTTACCGCCGCAACTCGAGAAAAACCATGAGACTTCCCCCTCGCCGCGAGATGAGCCCCGATTCCCCTGCACTGAGTGCAGAGCAATTCCGTGTTGCACATCACACATGAAAGGAGCCTTGATTTCCTTGATGGCACTCCAGAGAAACCCCAAGAACACTGTTTCAAGGCTAGAGGGATCCTGAGGTCACTGTAGCAACACGAAAGAGCTCCGTGGACCAAAAATCAACTCGAGATGAGAGGTTAGTCCCTGACTTCGACTCCAGAGGAATACCACCTTACCACAAGCACCTCAAGAGGAGGCTTCTCTCAGCTCTAGGTATGAGAGGGACCCTGATTTTGCGGCCTCAAGTGGAATGGACAATGCAATGCTCTGACTCGAAATAAGGCCGGATATCCCTGCAGTGACTTGAATGCAGGCTCCTCTTGCATTTCCCAAGACGAAAGGATGTCTGAATCCCCTGTGGAGACCACAGAGAAAGACCTAGTTCCCCACCTCATCGCGACCGGAGGCCTCACATCCTTTGAAAAATCCAGAGGTACGCGGAGATCAGTGCCTCCAAAGGAGACGATGCCTGACTCCTCGTGAAACTTGATAGGAGTCCCAGGATTCCTGTGGCACGTGGAAAGGGACCCTTGGTCTCCCGCCTCAGCTGGAGAGGCGTCCCAATTGCCCTGCCAAGCCTCGAGGAAAATCCCGAGTTGTCCCTCGCAACTAGGCAGGAGTCCTGACGTCGCTGAACAAACACGTGGGTGGAAGGGCCATTCCCGTCGTAACTCGAAAATATACCCCAGGTTCCCGCCGCAACTCGACAAAAACCATGAGACTTCCCCCTCGCCGCGAGATGAGGCCCGATTCCCCTGCACTGCGTGCAGAGCAATTCCGTGTTGCACATCACACATGAAAGGAGCCTTGATTTCCTTGATGGCACTCCAGAGAAACCCCAAGAACACTGTTTCAAGGCTCGAGGGATCCTGAGGTCACTGTAGCAACACGAAAGAGCTCCTTGGCCAAAAATCAACTCGAGATGAGAGGTTAGTCCCTGGCTTCGACGCCAGAGGAATACCACCTTACCACAAGCACCTCAAGAGGAGGCTTCTCTCAGCTCTACCTATGTGAGAGGGACCCTGAGTTTGCGGCCTCAAGTGGAAGGGACACCGCGATGCCCTGACTCGAAATAAGGCCGGATATCCCTGCAGTGACTTAAATGCAGGCTCGTCTTGCATCTCCCAAGATGAAAGGATGTCTTAATCCCCTGTGGAGACCACAGAAAAAGACCTAGTTCCCCAACTCATCTCGACCGGAGGCCTCACATGCTTTGAAAACTCCCGAGGTGCACTGAGATCAGTGCCTCCAAAGGAAACGATGCCTGACTCCTCGTGAAACTTGATAGGAGTCCCAGGATTCCTGTGGCACGTGGAAAGGGACCCTTGGTCTCCCGCCTCAGCTGGAGAGGCGTCCTAATTGCCCTGCCAAGATTCGAGGAGAATCCAGAGTGGTCCCTCGCAACTAGGCAGGAGTCCTGACCTCGCTGAACAAACACGTGGGTGGAAGGGCCATCCCCGTCGTAACTCGAGAATATACCCCAGGTTCCCTCCGCAACTCGAGAAAAACCATGAGACTTCCCCATCGCCGCAAGATGAGGCCCGATTCCCCTGCACTGCATGCAGAGCAATTCCGTGTTGCACATCAAACATGAAAGGAGCCTTGATTTCCTTGATGGCACTCCAGAGAAACCGCAAGAACACTGTTTCAAGGCTAGAGGGATCCTGAGGTCACTGTAGCAACACGAAAGAGCTCCGTGGACTAAAAATCAACTCGAGATGAGAGGATAGTCCCTGGCTTCGACTCCAGAGGAATACCACCTTACTGCAAGCACCTCAAGAGGAGGCTTCTCTCAGCTCTAGGTATGTGAGAGGCACCCTGATTTTGCGGCATCAAGTGGAAAGGCCGCTGCGATGCCCTGATGCGAAATAAGGCCGGATATCCCTGCAGTGACTTGAATGCAGGCGCGTCTTGCATCTCCTAAGACAAAAGGATGTCTGAATCCCCTGTGGAGACCACAGAGAAAGACCTAGTTCCCCACCTCATCGCGACCGGAGGCCTCACATCCTTTGAAAACTCCAGAGGTACGCGGAGATCAGTGCCTCCAAAGGAGACGATGCCTGACTCCTCGTGAAACTTGATAGGAGTTCCAGGATTCCTGTGGCACGTGGAAAGGGACCCTTGGTCTCCCACTTCAGCTGGAGAGGCATCCCAATTGCCCTGCCAAGCCTCGAGGAGAATCCCGAGTTGTCCCTCGCAACTATGCAGGAGTCCTGACGTCGCTGAAAAAACATGTGTGTGGAAGGGCTATCCCCGTCGTAACTCGAGAATATACCCCAGGTTCCCATCGCAACTCGAGAAAACCATGAGACATCCCCCTCGCCGCAAAATTAGGCCCGATACCCTGCACTGCGTGCAGAGCAATTCCGTGTTGCACATCACCCATGAAAGGAGCCTTGATTTCCTTGATGGCACTCCAGAGAAACCCCAAGAACACTGTTTCAAGGCTACAGGGATTCTGAGGTCACTGTAGCAACATGAAAGAGCTCCGTGGCCCAAGAATCAACTCGAGATGAGAGGTTAGTCCCTGGCTTCGACTCCAGAGGAATACCACCTTACCACTAGCACCTCAAGAGGAGGCTTCTCTCAGCTCTAGCTATGTGAGAGGGACCCTGAGTTTTCGGCCTCAAATGGAATGGACACCGCGATGCCCTGACTCGAAATAATGCCGGATATCCCTGCAGTGACTTGAATGCAGGCTCGTCTTGCATCTCCCAAGACGAAAGGATGTCTGAATCCCCTGTGGAGACCACAGAGAAAGACCTAGTTCTCCACCTCATGGCGACCGGAGGCCTCACATCCTTTGAAAACTCCAGAGGTACGCGGAGATCAGTGCCTCCAGAGGAGACAATGCCTGACTCCTCGTGAAACTTGATAGGAGTCCCAGGATTCCTGTGGCACGTGGAAAGGGACCCTTGGTCTCCCGCCTCAGCTGGAGAGGCGTCCCAATTGCCCGGCTAAGCCTCGAGGAGAATCCCGAGTTGTCCCTCGCAACTAGGCAGGAGTCCTGACGTCGCTGAACAAACACGTGGGTGGAAGGGCCATCCCCGTCGTAACTCGAGAATATACCCCAGGTTCCCGCCGCAACTCGAGAAAAACCATGAGACTTCCCCCTCGCCGCGAGATGAGGCCCGATTCCCCTGCACTGCGTGCAGAGCAATTCCGTGTTGCACATCACACATGAAAGGAGCCTTGATTTCCTTGATGGCACTCCAGAGAAACCCCAAGAACACTGTTTCAAGGCTAGAGGGATCCTGAGGTCACAGTAGTAACACAAAAGAGCTCCGTGGACCAAAAATCAACTCGAGATGAGAGGTTAGTCCCTGGCTTCGAATCCAGAGGAATACCACCTTACCACATGCACCTCAAGAGGAGGCTTCTCTCAGCTCTAGGTATGTGAGAGGGACCCTGAGTTTGCGGCCTCAAGTGGAATGGACACCGCAATGCTCTGACTCGAAATAAGGCCGGATATCCCTGCAGTGACTTGAATGCAGGCTCCTCTTGCATCTCCCAAGACGAAAGGATGTCTGAATCCCCTGTGGAGACCACAGAGAAAGACCTAGTTCCCCACCTCATCGCGACCGGAGGCCTCACATCCTTTGAAAACTCCAGAGGGACGCGGAGATTAGTGCCTCCAAAGGAGACGATGCCTGACTCCTCGTGAAACTTGATAGGAGTCCCAGGATCCCTGTGGCACGTGGAAAGGCACCCTTGGTCTCCCGCCTCAGCTGGAGAGGCGTCCCAATTGCCCTGCCAAGCCTCGAGGAGAATCCCTAGTTGTCCCTCGCAACTAGGCAGGAGTCCTGACGTCGCTGAAGAAATACGTGGGTGGAAGGGCCATCCCCGTCGTAACTCGAGAATATACCCCAGGTTCCCGCCACAACTCGAGAAAAACCATGAGACTTCCCCCTCGCCGCGATATGAGGCCCGTTTCCCTTGCACTTCGTGCAGAGCAATTCCGTGTTGCACATCACACATGAAAGGAGCCTTGATTTCCTTGATGGCACTCCAGAGAAACCCCAAGAACACTGTTTCCAGGCTAGAGGGATCCTGAGGTTACTGTAGCAACACGAAAGAGCTCCGTGGACCAAGAATCAACTCGAGATGAGAGGTTAGTCCCTGGCTTTACTCCAGAGGAATACCACCTTACCACAAGCACCTCAAGAGGAGGCTTCTCTCAGCTCTAGGTATGTGAGAGGGACCCTGAGTTTGCGGCCTCAAGTGGAATGGACACCGCGATGCCCTGACTTGAAATAAGGCCGGATATCCCTGCAGTGACTTGAATGCAGGCTCGTCTTGCATCTCCCAAGAAGAAAGGTTGTCTGAATCCCCTGTGGAGACCACAGAGAAAGACCTAGTTCCCCACCTCATCGCGACCGGAGGCCTCACATCCTTTGAAAACTCCAGAGGTACGCGGAGATCAGTGCCTCCAAAGGAGACGATGCCTGACTCCTCGTGAAACTTGATAGGAGTCCCAGGATTCCTGTGGCACGTGGAAAGGGACCCTTGGTCTCCCGCCTCAGCTGGAGAGGCGTCCCATTTGCCCTGCCAAGCCTCGAGGAGAATCCCGAGTTGTCCCTCGCAACTAGGCAGGAGTCCTGACGTCGCTGAACAAACACGTGGGTGGAAGGGCCATCCCCGTTGTAACTCGAGAATATACCCCAGGTTACCGCCGCAACTCGAGAAAAACCATGAGACTTTCCCCTCGCCGCGAGATGAGGCCCGATTCCACTGCACTGTGTGCAGAACAATTCAGTGTTGCACATCACACATGAAAGGAGCCTTGATTTCCTTGATGGCACTCCAGAGAAACCCCAAGAACACTGTTTCAAGGCTAGTGGGATCCTGAGGTCACTGTAGCAACACGAAAGAGCTCCGTGGACCAAAAATCAACTCGAGATGAGAGGTTAGTCCCTGACTTCGACTCCAGAGGAATACCACCTTACCACAAGCACCTCAAGAGGAGGCTTCTCTCAGCTCTAGGTATGAGAGGGACCCTGACTTTGCGGCCTCAAGTGGAATGGACAATGCAATGCTCTGACTCGAAATAAGGCCGGATATCCCTGCAGTGACTTGAATGCAGGCTCCTCTTGCATCTCCCAAGACGAAAGGATGTCTGAATCCCCTGTGGAGACCACAGAGAAAGACCTAGTTCCCCACCTCATTGCGACCGGAGGCCTCACATCCTTTGAAAAATCCAGAGGTACGCGGAGATCAGTGCCTCCAAAGGAGACGATGCCTGACTCCTCGTGAAACTTGATAGGAGTCCCAGGATTCCTGTGGCACGTGGAAAGGCACCCTTGGTCTCCCGCCTCAGCTGGAGAGGCGTCCCAATTGCCCTGCCAAGCCTCGAGGAGAATCCCTAGTTGTCCCTCGCAACTAGGCAGGAGTCCTGACGTCGCTGAAGAAATACGTGGGTGGAAGGGCCATCCCCGTCGTAACTCGAAAATATACCCCAGGTTCCCGCCGCAACTCGAGAAAAACCATGAGACTTCCCCCTCGCCGCGAGATGAGGCCCGATTCCCCTGCACTTCGTGCAGAGCAATTCCGAGTTGCACATCACACATGAAAGGAGCCTTGATTTCCTTGATGGCACTCCAGAGAAACCCCAAGAACACTGTTTCCAGGCTAGAGGGATCCTCAGGTTACTGTAGCAACACGAAAGAGCTCCGTGGACCAAGAATCAACTCGAGATGAGAGGTTAGTCCCTGGCTTCAACTCCAGAGGAATACCACCTTACCACAAGCATCTCAAGAGGAGGCTTCTCTCAGCTCTAGGTATGTGAGAGGGACCCTGAGTTTGCGGCCTCAAGTGGAATGGACACCGCGATGCCCTGACTTGAAATAAGGCCGGATATCCCTGCAGTGACTTGAATGCAGGCTCGTCTTGCATCTCCCAAGACGAAAGGTTGTCTGAATCCCCTGTGGAGACCACAGAGAAAGACCTAGTTCCCCACCTCATCGCGACCGGAGGCCTCACATCCTTTGAAAACTCCAGAGGTACGCGGAGATCAGTGCCTCCAAAGGAGGCGATGCCTGACTCCTCGTGAAACTTGATAGGAGTCCCAGGATTCCTGTGGCACGTGGAAAGGGACCCTTGGTCTCCCGCCTCAGCTGGAGAGGCGTCCCATTTGCCCTGCCAAGCCTCGAGGAGAATCCCGAGTTGTCCCTCGCAACTAGGCAGGAGTCCTGATGTCGCTGAACAAACACGTGGGTGGAAGGGCCATCCCCGTCATAACTCGAGAATACACCCCAGGTTCCCGCCACAACTCGAGAAAAACCATGAGACTTCCCCCTCGCCGCGAGATGAGGCCCGATTTCCCTGCACTGCGTGCAGAGCAATTCCGTGTTGCACATCACACATGAAAGGAGGCTTGATTTACTTGATGGCACTCCAGAGAAACCCCAAGAACACTGTTTCAATGCTAGAGGGATCCTGAGGTCACTGTAGCAACACGAAAGAGCTCCGTGGCCCAAAAATCAACTCGAGATGAGAGGTTAGTCCCTGGCTTCGACTCCAGAGGAATACCACCTTACCACCAGCACCTCAAGAGGAGGCTTCTCTCACCTCTAGGTATGTGAGAGGCACCCTGATTTTGCGGCCTCAAGTGGAATGGACATTGCGATGCCCTGACGCGAAATAAGGCCGGATATCCCTGCAGTGACTTGAATGCAGGCTCGTCTTGCATCTCCCAAGACGAAAGGGTGTCTGAATCCCCTGTGGAGACCACAGAGAAAGACCTAGTTCCCCATATCATCGCGACCGGAGGCCTCACATCCTTTGAAACCTCCAGAGGTACACGGAGATCAGTGCCTCCAAAGAAGACGATGCCTGACTCCTCGTGAAACTTGATAGGAGTCCCAGGATTCCTGTGGCACTTGGAAAGGGACCCTTGGTCTCCCGCCTCAGCTGGACAGGCGTCCCAATTGCCCTGCCAAGCCTCGAGGAGAATCCCGAGTTGTCCCTCGCAACTAGGCAGGAGTCCTGACATCACTGAACAAACACGTGGGTGGAAGGGCCATCCCCGTCGTAACTCGAGAATATACCCCAGGTTACCGCCGCAACTCGAGAAAAACCATGAGAGTTCCCCCTCGCCGCGAGATGAGGCCCGATTCCCCTGCACTGCGTGCAGAGCAATTCCGTGTTGCACATCACACATGAAAGGAGCCTTGATTTCCTTGATGGCACTCCAGAGAAACCCCAAGAACACTGTTTCAAGGCTAGAGGGATCCTGAGGTCACTGTAGCAACACGAAAGAACTCCGTGGACCAAAAATCAACTCGAGATGAGAGGTTAGTCCCTGGCTTCGACTCCAGAGGAATACCACCTTACCACAAGCACCTCAAGAGGAGGCTTCTCTCAGCTCTAGGTATGTGAGAGGCACCCTGATTTTGCGGCCTCAAGTGGAATGGACACCGCGATGCCCTAACTCGAAATAAGGCCGGATATCCCTGCAGTGACTTAAATGCAGGCTCGTCTTGCATTTCCCAAGATGAAAGGATGTCTGAATCCCCTGTGGAGACCACAGACAAAGACCTAGTTCCCCACCTCATCTCGACCGAAGGCCTCACATTCTTTGAAAACTCCAGAGGTGCGCGGAGATCAGTGCCTCCAAAGGAGACAATGCCTGACTCCTCGTGAAACTTGATAGGAGTCCCAGGATTCCTGTGGCACGTGGAAAGGGACCCTTGGTCTCCCGCCTCAGCTGGAGAGGCGTCCCAATTGCCCTGCCAAGCCTCGAGGAAAATCCCGAGTTGTCCCTCGCAACTAGGCAGGAGTCCTGACGTCGCTGAACAAACACGTGGGTGGAAGGGCCATTCCCGTCGTAACTCGAAAATATACCCCAGGTTCCCGCCGCAACTCGACAAAAACCATGAGACTTCCCCCTGGCCGCGAGATGAGGCCCGATTCCCCTGCACTGCGTGCAGAGCAATTCCGTGTTGCACATCACACATGAAAGGAGCCTTGATTTCCTTGATGGCACTCCAGAGAAACCCCAAGAACACTGTTTCAAGGCTCGAGGGATCCTGAGGTCACTGTAGCAACACGAAAGAGCTCCTTGGCCAAAAATCAACTCGAGATGAGAGGTTAGTCCCTGGCTTCGACGCCAGAGGAATACCACCTTACCACAAGCACCTCAAGAGGAGGCTTCTCTCAGCTCTAGCTATGTGAGAGGGACCCTGAGTTTGCGGCCTCAAGTGGAAGGGACACCGCGATGCCCTGACTCGAAATAAGGCCGGATATCCCTGCAGTGACTTGAATGCAGGCTCGTCTTGCATCTCCCAAGACGAAAGGATGTCTGAATCCCCTGTGGAGACCACAGAGAAAGACCTAGTTCTCCACCTCATGGCGACCGGAGGCCTCACATCCTTTGAAAACTCCAGAGGTACGCGGAGATCAGTGCCTCCAGAGGAGACAATGCCTGACTCCTCGTGAAACTTGATAGGAGTCCCAGGATTCCTGTGGCACGTGGAAAGGGACCCTTGGTCTCCCGCCTCAGCTGGAGAGGCGTCCCAATTGCCCTGCCAAGCCTCGAGGAGAATCCCGAGTTGTCCCTCGCAACTAGGCAGGAGTCCTGACGTCGCTGAACAAACACGTGGGTGGAAGGGCCATCCCCGTCGTAACTCGAGAATATACCCCAGGTTCCCGCCGCAACTCGAGAAAAACCATGAGACTTCCCCCTCGCCGCGAGATGAGGCCCGATTCCCCTGCACTGCGTGCAGAGCAATTCCGTGTTGCACATCACACATGAAAGGAGCCTTGATTTCCTTGATGGCACTCCAGAGAAACCCCAAGAACACTGTTTCAAGGCTAGAGGAATCCTGAGGTCACAGTAGCAACACGAAAGAGCTCCGTGGACCAAAAATCAACACGAGATGAGAGGTTAGTCCCTGGCTTCGACTCCAGAGGAATACCACCTTACCACTAGCACCTCAAGAGGAGGCTTCTCTCAGCTCTAAGAATGTGAGAGGGACCCTGAGTTTACGGCCTCAAGTGGAATGGACACCGCGATGCCCTGACTCGAAATAATGCCAAATATCTCTGAAGTGACTTTAATGCCGGCTCGTCTTGCATCTCCCAAGACGAAAGGATGTCTGAATCCCCTGTGGAGACCACAGAGAAAGACGTAATTCCCCACCTCATCGCGACCGGAGGCCTCACATCCTTTGAAAACTCCAGAGGTACGCGGAGATCAGTGCCTCCAATGGAGACGATGCCTGACTCCTCGAGATATTTGATAAGAGTCCCAGGATTCCTGTGGCACGTGGAAAGGGACCCTTGGTTTCCCGCCTCAGCTGGAGAGGCGTCCCAATTGCCCTGCCAAGCCTCAAGGAGAATCCCGAGTTGTCCCTCGCAACTAGGCAGGATTCCTGACGTCGCTGAACAAACACGTGGGTGGAAGGGCCATCACCGTTGTAACTCGAGAATATACCCCAGGTTCCCGCCGCACCTCGAGAAAAACCATGAAACTTCCCCCTCGCCGCAAGATGAGGCCCGCTTCCCCTGCACTGCGTGCAGTGCAATTCCGTGTTGCACATCATACATGAAAGGAGCCTTGATTTCCTTAATGGCACTCCAGAGAAACCCCAAGAACACTGTTTCAAGGCTAGAGCGATCCTGAGGTCACTGTAGCAACAAGAAAGAGATCCGTGGGCCAAAAATCAAGTCAAGATGAGAGGTTAGTCCCTGGCTTCGACTCCAGAGGAATACCACCTTATCACAAGCCTCCTCAAGAGGAGGCTTCTCTCAGCTCTAGGTATGTGAGAGGGACCCTGAGTTTGCGGCCTCAAGTGGAATGGACACCGCGATGCCCTGACTCGAAATAAGGCCGGATATCCCTGCAGTGACTTGAATGCAGGCTCGTCTTGCATCTCCCAAGACGAAAGGATGTCTGAATCCCCTGGGGAGACCAACGAGAAAGACCTAGTTCCCCACTCACCGTGACCGGAGGCCTCACATCCTTTGAAAACTCCAGAGGTACGCGGAGATCAGTGCCTCCAAAGGAGACGATGCCTGACTCCTCGTGAAAATTGATAGGAGTCCCAGGATTCCTGTGCCACGTGGAAAGGGACCCTTGGTCTCCCGCCTCACCTGGAGATGCATCCCAATTGCCCTGCCAAGCCTCGAAGAGATTCCCGAGTTATCCCTCGCAACTAGGCAGGAGTCCTGACCTCGCTGAACAAACACGTGTGTTGCAGAGCCATCCCCCTCGTAACTCGAGAATATACCCCATGTTCCCGCCGCAACTCGAGAAAAACCATGAGACTTCCCCCTCGCCGCTAGATGAGGTCCGATTCCAATGCACTGCGTGCAGAGCAATTCCGTTTTGGACATCACAGATGAAAGGAGCCTTGATTTCCTTGATGGCACTCCAGAGAAACCCCAAGAACACGGTTTCAAGGCTAGAGGGATCCTGAGGTCACTGTAGCAACACGAAAGAGCTCCGTGGGCCAAAAATCAACTCGAGATGAGAGGTTATTCCTTGGCTTCCACTCCATAGGAATGCCACCTTACCACAAGCACCTCAAGAGGAGGCTTCTCTCAGCTCTAGCTATGTGAGAGGAACCCTGAGTTTGCGGCCTCAATTGGAATGGACACCGCGATGCCCTGACTCGAAATAAGGCCGGATATCCCTGCAGTGACTTGAATGCAGGCTCGTCTTGCCTCTCCCAAGACGAAAGGATGTCTGAATCCCCTGTGGAGACCACAGGGAAAGACCTAGTTCCCCACCTCATCGCGACCGGAGGCCTCACATCCTTTGAAAATTCCAGAGGTACGCGGAGATCAGTGCCTCCAAAGGAGACGATGCCTGACTCCTCGTGAAAATTGATAGGAGTCCCAGGATTCCTGTGGCACGTGGAAAGGGACCCTTGGTCTCCCGCCTCAGCTGGAGAGGCGTCCCAATTGCCCTGCCAAGCCTCGAGGAGAATCCCGAGTTGTCCATCGCAACTAGGCAGGAGTCCTGACGTCGCTGAACAAACACGTGTGTGGCAGGGCCATCCCCGTCGTAACTCGAGAATATACCCCAGGTTCCCGCCACAACTCGAGAAAAACCATGAGACTTCCCCCTCGCCACTAGATGAGGCCCGATTCCCCTGCACTGCGTGCAGAGCAATTCCGTGTTGCATATCACACATGAAAGGAGCCTTGATTTCCTTGATGGCACTTCAGAGAAACCCCAAGAACACTGTTTCAAGGCTAGAGGGATCCTGAGGTCACTGTAGCAACACGAAAGAGCTCCGTGGAACAAGTATCAACTCGAGATGAGAGGTTAGTCCCTGGCTTCGACTTCAGAGGAATACCACCTTACCACAAGCACCTCAAGAGGAGGCTTATCTCAGCTCTAAGTATGTGAGAGGGACCCTGAGTTTGCGGCCTCAGTTGAAATGTACACCGCAATGCACTGACTCGAAATCAGGCCAGATATCCCTGCAGTGACTTGAATGCAGGCTCGTCTTACATCTCCCAAGACGAAAGGATGTCTGAATCCCCTGTGGAGACCACAGAGAAAGACCTAGTTCCCCACCTCATCGCGACCGGAGGCCTCACATCCTTTGAAAACTCCAGAGGTACGGGGAGATCAGTGCCTCCAAAGGAAACGATGCCTGACTCCTCGTGAAACTTGATAGGAGTGCCAGGTTTCCTGTGGCATGTGGAAAGGGACACTTAGTCTCCCGCCTCATCTGGAGAGGCGTCCCAATTGCCCTGCCAGCTTCGAGGAGAATCCCGAGTTGTCCCTCGCAACGAGGCAGGAATCCTGACGTCGCTGAACAAACACGTGGGTGGAAGGGCCATCCCCGTCGTAACTCGAGAATATACCCCAGGTTCCCGCGCAACACGAGAAAAACCATGAGACTTCCCCCTCGCCGCGAGAAGAGGCCCGCTTCAACTGCACTACGTGCAGAGCAATTCCGTGTTGCACATCATACATGAAAGGAGCCTTGATTTCCTTGATGGCACTCCAGAGAAACCCCAAGAACACTGTTTCAAGGCTAGAGGGATCCTGAGGTCACTGTAGCAACATGAAAGAGATCCGTGGGCCAAAAATAAAGTCGAGATGAGAGGTTAATCCCTGGCTTCGACTCCAGAGGAATACCACCTTACCACAAGCACCTCAAGAGGTGGCTTCTCTCAGCTCTAGGTATGTGAGAGGGACCCTGAGTTTGCGGCCTCAAGTGGAATGGACACCGCGATGCCCTGACTCGAAATAAGGCCGGACATCCCTGCAGTGACTTGAATGCAGGCAAGTCTTCCATCTCCCAAGACGAAGGGATGTCGGAATCCCCTGTGGAGACCACAGAGAAAGACATAGTTCCCCACCTCATCGCGACCGGAGGCCTCACATCCTTTGAAAACTCCAGAGGTACGCGGAGATCAGTGCCTCCAAAGGAGACGATGCCTGACTCCTCGTGAAACTTGATAGGAGTCCCAGGATTCCTGTGGCACGCGGCAAGGGACACTTGGTCTCCCACCTCAGCTGGAGAGGGGTCCCAATTGCCCTGCCAAGCCTCGAGGAGAATCCCGAGTTGTCCGTCGCAACTAGGCAGGAGTCCTGACGTCAATGAACAAACACGTGGGTGGAAGGGCCATCCCCGTCGTAACTTGAGAATATACCCCAAGTTCCCACCGCAACTCTAGAAAAACCATGAGACTTCCCCCTCGCCGCGAGATGAGGCCTGCTTCCCCTGCACTGCGTGCAGAGCAATACCATGTTGCACATCATACATGAAAGGAGCCTTGATTTCCTTGATGGCACTCCAGAGAAACCCCAAGAACACTGTTTCAAGGCTATAGGGATCCTGAGGTCACTGTAGCAACACGAAAGAGCTCCGTGGCCCAAAAGTCAACTCGAGATGAGAGGTTTGTCCCTGGCTTCGACTCCAGAGGAATACCACCTTACCACAAGCACCTCAAGAGGAGGCTTCTCTCAGGTCTAGGTATGTGAGAGGGACCCTGAGTTTGCAGCCTCAAGTGAAATGGACACCGCCATGCCCTGACTCGAAATAAGGTCGGATATCCCTGCAGTGACTTGAATGCAGGCTCGTCTTGCATCTCCCAAGATGAAAGGATGTCTGAATCCCCTGTGGAGACCACAGAGAAAGACCGAGTTCTCCACCTCATCGCGACCGGAGGCCTCACATCCTTTGAAAACTCCAGAGGTACGCGGAGATCAGTGCCTCCAATGGAGACGATGCCTGACTCCTCGAGATATTTGATAAGAGTCCCAGGATTCCTGTGGCACGTGGAAAGGGACCCTTGGTTTCCCGCCTCAGCTGGAGAGGCGTCCCAATTGCCCTGCCAAGCCTCGAGGAGAATCCCGAGTTGTCCCTCGCAACTAGGCAGGATTCCTGACGTCGCTGAACAAACACGTGGGTGGAAGGGCCATCACCGTTGTAACTCGAGAATATACCCCAGGTTCCCGCCGCACCTCGAGAAAAACCATGAAACTTCCCCCTCGCCGCAAGATGAGGCCCGCTTCCCCTGCACTGCGTGCAGTGCAATTCCGTGTTGCACATCATACATGAAAGGAGCCTTGATTTCCTTAATGGCACTCCAGAGAAACCCCAAGAACACTGTTTCAAGGCTAGAGCGATCCTGAGGTCACTGTAGCAACAAGAAAGAGATCCGTGGGCCAAAAATCAAGTCAAGATGAGAGGTTAGTCCCTGGCTTCGACTCCAGAGGAATACCACCTTATCACAAGCCTCCTCAAGAGGAGGCTTCTCTCAGCTCTAGGTATGTGAGAGGGACCCTGAGTTTGCGGCCTCAAGTGGAATGGACACCGCGATGCCCTGACTCGAAATAAGGCCGGATATCCCTGCAGTGACTTGAATGCAGGCTCGTCTTGCATCTCCCAAGACGAAAGGATGTCTGAATCCCCTGGGGAGACCAACGAGAAAGACCTAGTTCCCCACTCACCGTGACCGGAGGCCTCACATCCTTTGAAAACTCCAGAGGTACGCGGAGATCAGTGCCTCCAAAGGAGACGATGCCTGACTCCTCGTGAAAATTGATAGGAGTCCCAGGATTCCTGTGCCACGTGGAAAGGGACCCTTGGTCTCCCGCCTCACCTGGAGATGCATCCCAATTGCCCTGCCAAGCCTCGAAGAGATTCCCGAGTTATCCCTCGCAACTAGGCAGGAGTCCTGACCTCGCTGAACAAACACGTGTGTTGCAGAGCCATCCCCCTCGTAACTCGAGAATATACCCCATGTTCCCGCCGCAACTCGAGAAAAACCATGAGACTTCCCCCTCGCCGCTAGATGAGGCCCGATTCCAATGCACTGCGTGCAGAGCAATTCCGTTTTGGACATCACAGATGAAAGGAGCCTTGATTTCCTTGATGGCACTCCAGAGAAACCCCAAGAACACGGTTTCAAGGCTAGAGGGATCCTGAGGTCACTGTAGCAACACGAAAGAGCTCCGTGGGCCAAAAATCAACTCGAGATGAGAGGTTATTCCTTGGCTTCCACTCCATAGGAATGCCACCTTACCACAAGCACCTCAAGAGGAGGCTTCTTTCAGCTCTAGCTATGTGAGAGGAACCCTGAGTTTGCGGCCTCAATTGGAATGGACACCGCGATGCCCTGACTCGAAATAAGGCCGGATATCCCTGCAGTGACTTGAATGCAGGCTCGTCTTGCCTCTCCCAAGACGAAAGGATGTCTGAATCCCCTGTGGAGACCACAGAGAAAGACCTAGTTCCCCACCTCATCGCGACCGGAGGCCTCACATCCTTTGAAAACTCCAGAGGTACACGGAGATCAGTGCCTCCAAAGCAGACGATGCCTGACTCCTCGTGAAAATTTGTGGGAGTCCCAGGATTCCTGTGACACGTGGAAAGGGACCCTTGGTCTCCCGCCTCAGCTGGATAGGCGTCCAAATTGCCCTCCCAAGCCTCGAGGAGAATCCCGAGTTGTCCCTCGCAACTAGGCAGGAGCCCTCTCGTCACTGAACAAACACGTGTGTGGAAGGGCCATCCCCGTTGTAACTCAAGAATATACCCCAGGTTCCCGCCGCAACTCGAGAAAAACATGAGAATTCCCCCTCGCCGCGAGATGAGGCCCGATTCCCCTGCACTGCGTGCAGAGCAATTCCGTGTTGCACATCATACATGAAAGGAGCCTTGATTTCCTTGATGGCACTCCAGAGAATCCGCAAGAACACTGTTTCAAGGCTAGAGGGATCCTGAGGTCACTGTAGCAACAAGAAAGAGATCCGTGGGCCAAAAATCAAGTCGAGATGAGAGGTTGGTCCCTGGCTTCGACTCCAGAGGAATATCACCTTAACACAAGCACCTCAAGAGGAGGCTTCTCTCAGCTCTAGGTATGTGAGAGGGACCCTGAGTTTGCAGCCTCAAGTGGAATGGACACCGCGATGCCCTGACTCGAAATAAGGCCGGATATCCCTGCAGTGACGTGAATGCAGGCTCGTCTTGCATCTCCCAAGACGAAAGGTTGTCTGAATCCCCTGTGGAGACCATAGAGAAAGACCGAGTTCTCCACCTCATCGCGACCGGAGGCCTCACATCCTTTGAAAACTCCAGAGGTACGCGGAGATCAGTGCCTCCAAAGGAGACGATACCTGACTCCTCGAGATATTTGATAAGAGTCCCAGGATTCCTGTGGCACGTGGAAAGGGAATCTTGATCTCCCGCCTCACCTGGAGAGGCATCCCAATAGCCCTGCCAAGCGTCGAGGAGATTCCCGAGTTGTCCCTCGCAACTAGGCAGGAGTCCTGACGTCGCTGAACAAACACGTGGGTGGAAGGGCCATCCCCGTCGTAACTCGAGAATATACCCCAGGTTCCCGCCGCAACTCGAGAAAAACCATGAGACTTCCCCCTCGCCGCTAGATGAGGCCCGATTCCCCTGCACTGCGTGCAGAGCAATTCCGTGTTGCATATCACACATGAAAGGAGCCTTGATTTCCTTGATGGCACTCCAGAGAAACCCCAAGAACACTGTTTCAAGGCTAGAGGGATCCTGAGGTCACTGTAGCAACACGAAAGAGCTCCGTGGCCAAAAATCAACTCGAGATGAGAGGTTAGTCCCTGGCTTCGACTCCAGAGGAATACCACCTTACCACAAGCACTTTAAGAGGTGGCTTCTCTCAGCTCTAGGTATGTGAGAGGGACCCTGAGTTTGCGGCCTCAATTGGAATGGAAACCGCAATGTCCTGACTCGAAATCAGGCCGGATATCTCTGCAGTGCCTTGAATGCAGGCTCGTCTTGCATCTCCCAAGATGAAAGGATGTCTGAATCCCCTGTGGAGACCACAGAAAAAGACCTAGTTCCCCACCTCATCGCGACCGGAGGCCTCACATCCTTTGAAAACTCCAGAGGTACGCGGAGATCAGTGCCTCCAAAGGAGACGATTCCTGACTCCTCGTGAACCTTGATAGGAGTCCCAGGATTCCTGTGGCACCTGGAAAGGGACCCTTGGTCTCCCGCCTCAGCTGGAGAGGCGTCCCAATTGCCCTGCCAAGCCTCGAGGAGAATCCCGAGTTGTCCCTCGCAACTAGGCTGGTGTCCTGACGTCGCTGAACAAACACGTGTGTGGAAGGGCCATCCCCGTCGTAACTCGAGAATATACCCCAGGTTCCCGCCGCAACTCGAAAAAAACCATGAGACTTCCCCCTCGCCGCGAGATGAGGCCCGATTCCCCTGCACTGCGTGCAGAGCAATTCCGTGTTGCACATCACACATGAAAGGAGCCTTGATTTCCTTGATGGCACTCCAGAGAAACCCCAAGAACACTGTTTCAAGGCTAGAGGGATCCTGAGGTCACTGTAGCAACACGAAAGAGCTCCGTGGTCAAAAATCAACTCGAGATGAGAGGTTAGTCTCTGGCTTCGACTCCAGAGGAATACCACCTTACCACAAGCACCTCAAGAGGAGGCTTCTCTCAGCTCTAGCTATGTGAGAGGGACCCTGAGTTTGCGGCCTCAAGTGGAATGGACACCGCGATGCCCTGACTCGAAATAAGGCCGGATATCCTTGCAGTGACTTGAATGCGGGCTCGTCTTGCATCTCCCATGACGAAAGGATGTCTGAATCCCCTGTGGAGACCACAAAGAAAGACCGAGTTCTCCACCTCATCGCGACCGGAGGCCTCACATCCTTTGAAAACTCCCGAGGTACGCGGAGATCAGTGCCTCCAAAGGAGACGATGCCTGACTCCTCATGAATCTTGATAGGAGTCCCAGGATTCCTGTGGCACGTGGAAAAGGACCCTTGGTCTCCCGCCTCAGCTGGAGAGGCGTCCCAATTGCCCTGCCAAGCCTCGAGGAGAATCCCGAGTTGTCCCTCGCAACTAGGCAGGAGTCCTGACGTCGCTGAACAAACACGTTGGTGGAAGGGCCATCCCCGTCGTAAGTCGAGAATATACCCCAGGTTCCCGCCGCAACTCGAGAAAAACCATGAGACTTCCCCCTCGCCGCGAGATGAGGCCCGATTCCCCTGCACTGCGTGCAGAGCAATGCCGTGTTGCACATCACAGATGAAAGGAGCCTTGATTTCCTTGATGGCACTCCAGAGAAACCCCAAGAACACTGTTTCAAGGCTAGAGGGATCCTGAGGTCACTGTAGCAACATGAAAGAGCTCCGTGGACCAACAATCAACTCGAGATGAGCGGTTAGTCCCTGGCTTCAACTCCAGAGGAATACCACCTTACCACAAGCACCTCAAGAGGAGGCTTCTCGCAGCTCTAGGTATGTGAGAGGGACCCTAAGTTTGCGGCCTCAAGTGAAATGGACACCGCGATGCCCTGACTCGAAATAAGGCCGGATATCCCTGCAGTGACTTGAATGCAGGCTCGTCTTGCATCTCCCAAGACAAAAGGTTGTCTGAATCCCCTGTGGAGACCACACAGAAAGACCTAGTTCCCCACCTCATCGCGACCGGAGGCCTCACATACTTTGAAAACTCCAGAGGTACGCCGAGATCAGTGCCTCCAAAGGAGACGATGCCTGACTCCTCGAGATATTTGATAATAGTCCCAGGATTCCTGTGGCACGTGGAAAAGGACCCTTGGTCTCCCGCCTCACCTGGAGAGGCATCCCAATAGCCCTGCCAAGCCTCGAGGAGATTCCCGAGTTGTCCCTCGCAACTAGGCAGGAGTCCTGACGTCGCTGAACAAACACGTGTGTG
Source organism: Cervus elaphus (assembly GCF_910594005.1). Taxonomy (NCBI): domain Eukaryota; kingdom Metazoa; phylum Chordata; class Mammalia; order Artiodactyla; family Cervidae; genus Cervus; species Cervus elaphus. The sequence continues at coordinate 1,113,309 of NC_057842.1, read as the reverse complement.
GCAGGGCCATCCCCGTCGTAACTCGAGAATATACCCCAGGTTCCCGCCGCAACTCGAGAAAAACCATGAGACTTCCCCCTCGCCGCGAGATGAGGCCCGATTCCCCTGCACTGCGTGCAGAGCAATTCCGTATTGCATATCACACATGAAAGGAGCCTTGATTTCCTTGATGGCACTCCAGAGAAACCCCAAGAACACTGTTTCAAGGCTAGAGGGATCCTGAGGTCACTGTAGCAGCACGAAAGAGCTCCGTGGCCAAAAATCAACTCGAGATGAGAGGTTAGTCCCTGGCTTCGACTCCAGAGGAATACCACCTTACCACAAGCACTTTAAGAGGAGGCTTCTCTCAGCTCTAGGTATGTGAGAGGGACCCTGAGTTTGCGGCCTCAAGTGGAATGGACACCGCGATGCCCTGACTCGAAATCAGGCCGGATATCCCTGCAGTGCCTTGAATGCAGGCTCGTCTTGCATCTCCCAAGATGAAAGGATGTCTGAATCCCCTGTGGAGACCACAGAAAAAGACCTAATTCCCCACCTCATCGCGACCGGAGGCCTCACATCCTTTGAAAACTCCAGAGGTACGCGGAGATCAGTGCCTCCAAAGGAGACGATGCCTGACTCCTCGTGAACCTTGATAGGAGTCCCAGGATTCCTGTGGCACCTGGAAAGGGACCCTTGGTCTCCCGCCTCAGCTGGAGAGGCGTCCCAATTGCCCTGCCAAGCCTCGAGGAGAATCCCGAGTTGTCCCTCGCAACTAGGCTGGTGTCCTGACGTCGCTGAACAAACACGTGTGTGGAAGGGCCATACCCGTCATAACTCGAGAATATACCCCAGGTTCCCGCCGCAACTCGAAAAAAACCATGAGACTTCCCCCTCGCCGCGAGATGAGGCCCGATTCCCCTGCACTGCGTGCAGAGCAATTCCGTGTTGCACATCACACATGAAAGGAGCCTTGATTTCCTTGATGGCACTCCAGAGAAACCCCAAGAACACTGTTTCAAGGCTAGAGGGATCCTGAGGTCTCTGTAGCAACACGAAAGAGCTCCGTGGCCAAAAATCAACTCGAGATGAGAGGTTAGTCCGTGGCTTCGACTCCAGAGGAATACCACCTTACCACAAGCACCTCAAGAGGAGGCTTCTCTCAGCTCTAGCTATGTGAGAGGGACCCTGAGTTTGTGGCCTCAAGTGGAATGGAGACCGCGATGCCCTGACTCGAAATAAGGCCGGATATCCTTGCAGTGACTTCAATGCAGGCTCGTCTTGCATCTCCCAAGACGAAAGGATGTCTGAATCCCCTGTGGAGACCACAGAGAAAGACCTAGTTCCCCACCTCAACGCGACCGGAGGCCTCACATCCTTTGAAAACTCCAGAGGTACGCGGAGATCAGTGCCTCCAAAGGAGACGATGCCTGACTCCTCGTGAAACTTGATAGGAGTCCCAGGATTACTGTGGCACGTGGAAAGGGACCCTTGGTCTCCCGCCTCAGCTGGATAGGCGTCCAAATTGCCCTCCCAAGCCTCGAGGAGAATCCCGAGTTGTCCCTCGCAACTAGGAAGGAGTCCTCACGTCACTGAACAAACACGTGGGTGGAAGGGCCATCCCCGTTGTAACTCAAGAATATACCCCAGGTTTCCGCCGCAACTCGAGAAAACCATGAGACTTCCCCCTCGCCGCGAGATGAGGCCCGATTCCCCTGCACTGCGTGCAGAGCAATTCCGTGTTGCACATCATACATGAAAGGAGCCTTGATTTCCTTCATGGCACTCCAGAGAAACCCCAAGAACACTGTTTCAAGGCTAGAGGGATCCTGAGGTCACTGTAGCAACAAGAAAGAGATCCGTGGGCCAAAAGTCAAGTCGAGATGAGAGGTTGGTTCCTGGCTTCGACTCCAGAGGAATACCACCTTACCACAAGCACCTCAAGAGGAGGCTTCTCTCAGCTCTAGTTATGTGAGAGGGACCCTGAGTTTACGGCCTCAAGTGGAATGGACACCGCGATGCCCTGACTCGAAATAAGGCCGGATATCCCTGCAGTGACTTGAATGCAGGCTCGTCTTGCATCTCCCAAGACGAAAGGATGTCTGAATCCCCTGTGGACACCACAGCGAAAGACAGAGTTCTCAACCTCTTCGCGACCGGAGGCCTCAGATCCTTTGAAAACTCCAGAGGTACGCGGAGATCAGTGCCTCCAAAGGAGACGATACCTGACTCCTCGAGATATTTGATAAGAGTCCCAGGATTCCTGTGGCACGTGAAAAGGGACCCTTGGTCTCCCGCCTCACCTGGAGAGGCATCCCAATAGTCCTGCCAAGCCTCGAGGAGATTCCCGAGTTGTCCCTCGCAACTAGGCAAGAGTCCTGACTTCGCTGAACAAACAGGTGTGTGGAAGGGCATTCCCCGTCGTAACTCGAGAATATGCCCCAGCTTCCCGCCGCAACTCAAGAAAAACCATGAGACTTCCCCCTCGCCGCGAGATGAGGCGCGATTCCCCTTCACTGCGTGCAGAGCAATTCCGTGTTGCATATCACACATGAAAGGAGCCTTGATTTCCTTGATGGCACTTCAGAGAAACCCCAAGAACACTGTTTCAAGGCTAGAGGGATCCTGAGGTCACTGTAGCAACACGAAAGAGCTCCGTGGACCAAAAATCAACTCGAGATGAGAGGTTAGTTACTGGCTTCGACTCCAGAGGAATACCACCTTACCACAAGCACCTCAAGAGGAGGCTTCTCTCAGCTCTAGGTATGTGAGAGGGACCCTGAATTTGCGGCCTCAAGTGGAATGTACACCGCGATGCCCTGACTCGATATAAGGCCGTATATACCTGCAGTGACTTGAATGCAGGCTCGTCTTGCATCTCCCAAGATGAAAGTATGTCTGAATCCCCTGGGGAGACCACAGAGAAAGACCTAGTTCCCCACCTCATCGCGACCGGAGGCCTCACATCCTTTGAAAACTCCAGAGGTACGCGGAGATCAGTGCCTCCAATGGAGACGATGCCTGACTCCTCGTGAAACTTGATAGGAGTCCCAGGATTCCTGTGGCACGTCGAAAGGGACTCTTGGTCACCCGCCTCAGCTGGAGAGGCATCCCAATGGCCCTGCCAAGCCTCGAGGAGAATCCCGAGTTGTCCCTCGCAACTAGGCAGGAGTCCAGACGTTGCAGAACAAACACGTGTGTGGAAGGGCCATCCCCGTCGTAACTCGAGAATTTACCCCAGGTTCCCGCCGCAACTCGAGAAAAACCATGAGACTTCCCCCTCGCCGCGAAATGAGGCCCGATTCCCCTGCACTGCGTGCAGAGCAATTCCGTGTTGCACATCACACATTAAAGGAGCATTTATTTCCTTGGTGGCACTCCAGAGAAACCCCAAGAACACTGTTTCAAGGCTAGAGGGATCCTGAGGTCACTGTAGCAACAAGAAAGAGCTCCGTGGACCAAAAATCAACTCGAGATGAGAGGTTAGTCCCTGGCTTCGACTCCAGAGGAATACCACCTTACCACAAGCACCTCAAGAGGAGGCTTCTCTCAGCTCTAGGTATGTGAGAGGGACCCTGAGTTTGCGGCCTCAAGTGGAATGGACACCGCGATGCCCTGACTCGAAATAAGGCCGGATATCCCTGCCTTGACTTGAATGCAGGCTCGTCTTGCATCTCCCAAGACGAAAGGATATCTGAATCCCCTGTGGAGACCACAGAGAAAGACCTAGTTCCCCACCTCATCGCGACCGGAGGCCTCACATCCTTTGAAAACTCCAGAGGTAAGTGGAGATCAGTGCCTCCAAAGGAGACGATGCCTGACTCTTCGTGAAACTTGATAGGAGTCCCAGGATTCCTGTGGCACGTGGAAAGGGACCATTGATCTCCCGCCTCAGCTGGAGAGGCGTCCCAATTGCCCTGCCAAGCCTCGAGGAAAATCCCGAGTTGTCCCTCGCAACTAGGCAGGAGTCCTGACGTCGCTGAACAAACAGGTGGCTGGAAGGGCCATCCCCATCGTAACTCGAGAATATAATCCAGGTTCCCGCCGCAACTCGAGAAAAACCATGAGACTTCCCCCTCGCCGCGAGATGAGGCCCGATTCCCCTGCACTGCGTGCAGAGCAATTCCGTGTTGCACATCACACATGAAAGGAGCCTTGATTTCCTTGACGGCACTCCAGAGAAAACCCAAGAACACTGTTTCAAGGCTAGAGGGATCCTGAGGTCACTGTAGCAACAAGAAAGAGATCCGTGGGCCAAAAATCAAGTCGAGATGAGAGGTTAGTTCCTGGCTTCGACTCCAGAGGAATACCACCTTACCACAAGCACCTCAAGAGGAGGCTTCTCTCAGCTCTAGGTATGTGAGAGGGACCCTGAGTTTGCGGCCTCAAGTGGAATGGACACCGCGATGCCCTGACTCGAAAAAAGGCCGGATATCCCTGCAGTGACTTGAATGCAGGCTCGTCTTGCATCTCCCAAGACGAAAGGATGTCTGAATCCCCTGTGGAGAACACAGAGAAAGACCTAGTTCCCCACCTCATCGCGACCGGAGGCCTCACATCCTTTGAAAACTCCAGAGGTACGCGGAGATCAGTGCCTCCAAAGGAGACGATGCCTGACTCCTCGTGAAACTTGATAGGAGCCCCAGGATTCCTGTGGCACGTGGAAAGGGACCCTTGGTCTCCCGCCTCAGCTGGAGAGGCGTCCCAATTTCCCTGCCAAGCCTCGAGGAGAATCCCGAGTTGTCCCTCGCAAATAGGCAGGAGTCCTGACGTTGCTGAACAAACACGTGGGTGGAAGGGCCATCCCCGTCGTAACTCGAGAATATACCCCAGGTTCTCGCTGCAACTCGAGAAAAACCATGAGACTTCCCCCTCGCCGCGAGATGAGGCCCGATTCCCCTGCACTGCGTGCAGAGCAATTCGGTGTTGCACATCAAAAATGAAAGGAGCCTTGATTTCCTTGATGGCACTCCAGAGAAACCCCAAGAACACTGTTTCAAGGCTAGAGGGATGCTGAGGTCACTGTAGCAAAAAGAAAATGATCCGTGGGCGAAAAATCAAGTCGAGATGAGAGGTTGGTCCCCGGCTTCGACTCCAGAGGAATTCCACCTTACCACAAGCACCTCAAGAGGAGGCTTCTCTCAGCTCTAGCTATGTGAGAGGGACCCTGAGTGTGCGGCCTCAAGTGGAATGGACACCGCGATGCCCTGAGTCGAAATAAGGCCGGATATCCCTGCAGTGACTTGAATGCAGGCTCGTCTTGCATCTCCCAAGACGCAAGGATGTCTGAATCCCCTGTGGAGGCCACAGAGAAAGACCTAGTTTCCCACCTCATCGCGACCGGAGGCCTCACATCCTTTGAAAACTCCAGAGGTACGCGGAGATCAGTGCCTCCAAAGAAGACGATGCCTGACTCCTCGTGAAACTTGATAGGAGTCCGAGGATTCCTGTGCCACGTGGAAAGGGACACTTGGTCTTCCGCCTCAGCCGGAGAGGCGTCCCAATTGCCCTGCCAAGCCTCGAGGAGAATCCCGAGTTGTCCCTCGCAACTAGGCAGGAGTCCTGACGTGGCTGATCAAACACGTGTGTGGAAGGGCCATCCCCGTCGTAACTCGAGAATATACCCCAGGTTCCCGCCACAACTCGAGAAAAACCATGAGACTTCCCCCTCGCCGCGAGATGAGGCCCGATTCCCCTGCACTGCGTGCAGAGCAATTCCGTGTTGCACATCACACATGAAAGGAGCCTTGATTTCCTTGATGGCACTCCAGAGAAACCCCAAGAACACTGTTTCAAGACTAGAGGAATCCTGAGGTCACTGTAGCAACACAAAAGGGCTCCGTGGACCAAAAATCACCTCGAGATGAGAGGTTAGTCCCTGGCTTCGACTCCAGAGGAAGACCACCTTACCACAAGCACCTCAAGAGGATGCTTCTCTCAGCTCTAGGTATGTGAGAGCGACCCTGAGTTTGCGGCCTCAAGTGGGTTGGACACCGCGATGCCCTGACTCGAAATAAGGCCGGATATCCCTGCAGTGACTTGAATGCAGGCTCGTCTTGCATCTCCCAAGACGAAAGGATGTCTGAATCACCTGTGGAGACCACAGAGAAAGACCTAGTTCCCCACCTCATCGCGACCGGAGGCCTCACATCCTTTGAAAACTCCAGAGGTACGTGGAGATCAGTGCCGCCAAAGGAGACGATGCCTGACTCCTCGTGAAACTTGATAGGAGTCCCAGGATTCCTGTGGCACGTGGAAAGGGACACTTGGTCTCCCGCCTCAGCTGGAGAGACGTCCCAGTTGCCCTGCCAAGACTCCAGTAGAATCCCGAATTGTCCCTCGCAACGAGGCAGGAGTCCGGACGTTGCTGAAGAAACACATGGGTGGAAGGTCCAACCCGTTGTAACTCGAGAATATACCCCAGGTTCCCGCCGCAACTCGAGAAAAACCATGAGACTTCCCCCTCGCCGCGAGATGAGGCCCGATTCCCCTGCACTGCGTGCAGAGCAATTCCGTGTTGCACTTCCCACATGAAAGGAGCCTTGATTTCCTTGATGGCACTCCAGAGAAACCACAAGAACACTGTTTCAAGGCTAGAGGGATCCTGAGGTCACTGTAGCAACACGAAAGAGCTCCGTGGACCAAAAATCAACTCGAGATGAGAGGTTAGTCCCTGGCTTCGACTCCAGAGGAATACCACCTTTCCACAAGCACCTCAAGAGGAGGCTTCTCTCAGCTCTAGGTATGTGAGAGGGACCCTGATTTTGCGGCCTCAAGTGGAATGGACACCACGATGCCCTGACTCGAAATAAGGCTGGATATCCCTGCAGTGACTTGAATGCAGGCTCGTCTTGCATCTCCCAAGATGAAAGGATGTCTGAATCCCCTGTGGAGAGCACAGAGAAAGACCTAGTTCCCCACCTCATCGCGACCGGAGCCCTCACATCCTTTGAAAACTCCAGAGGTGCGCAGAGATCAGTGCCTCCAAAGGAGACGATGCCTGACTCCTCGTGAAACTTGATAGGAGTCCCAGGATTCCTGAGGCACGTAGAAAGGGATGCTTGGTCTCCCGCCTCAGCTGGAGAAGCGTCCCAATTGCCCTGCAAGCCTCGAGGAGAATCCCGGGTTGTCCCTCGCAACTAGGCAGGAGTCCTGACGTGGCTGAACAAACACTTGTGTGGAAGGGCCATCCCCGTCGTAACTCGAGAATATACCCCAGGTTCCAGCCGCAACTCGAGAAAAACCATGAGACTTCCCCCTCGCCGCGAGATGAGGCCCGATTCCCCTGCACTGAGTGCAGAGCCATTCCGTCTTGCACATCACACATGAAAGGAGCCTTGATTTCCTTGATGGCACTCCAGAGAAACCCCAAGAACACTGTTTCAAGGCTAGAGGGATCCTGAGGTCACTGTAGCAGCACGAAAGAGCTCCGTGGCCAAAAATCAACTCGAGATGAGAGGTTAGTCCCTGGCTTCGACTCCAGAGGAATACCACCTTACCACAAGCACATCAAGAGGAGGCTTCTCTCAGCTCTAGGTATGTGAGAGGGACCCTGAGTTTGCGGCCTCAAGTGGAATGGACACCGCGATGCCCTGACTCGAAATCAGGCCGGATATCCCTGCAGTGCCTTGAATGCAGGCTCGTCTTGCATCTCCCAAGATGAAAGGATGTCTGAATCCCCTGTGGAGACCACAGAAAAAGACCTAGTTCCCCACCTCATCGCGACCGGAGGCCTCACATCCTTTGAAAACTCCAGAGGTACGCGGAGATCAGTGCCTCCAAAGGAGACGATGCCTGACTCCTCGTGAACCTTGATAGGAGTCCCAGGATTCCTGTGGCACCTGGAAAGGGACCCTTGGTCTCCCGCCTCAGCTGGAGAGGCGTCCCAATCGCCCTGCCAAGCCTCGAGGAGAATCCCGAGTTGTCCCTCGCAACTAGGCTGGTGTCCTGACTTCGCTGAACAAACACGTGTGTGGAAGGGCCATACCCGTCATAACTCGAGAATATACCCCAGGTTCCCGCCGCAACTCGAAAAAAACCATGAGACTTCCACCTCGCCGCGAGATGAGGCCCGATTCCCCTGCACTGCGTGCAGAGCAATTCCGTGTTGCACATCACACATGAAAGGAGCCTTGATTTCCTTGATGGCACTCCAGAGAAACCCCAAGAACACTGTTTCAAGGCTAGAGGGATCCTGAGGTCTCTGTAGCAACACGAAAGAGCTCCGTGGCCAAAAATCAAGTCGAGATGAGAGGTTAGTCCCTGGCTTCGACTCCAGAGGAATACCACCTTACCACAAGCACCTCAAGAGGAGGCTTCTCTCAGCTCTAGCTATGTGAGAGGGACCCTGAGTTTGTGGCCTCAAGTGGAATGGAGACCGCGATGCCCTGACTCGAAATAAGGCCGGATATCCTTGCAGTGACTTCAATGCAGGCTCGTCTTGCATCTCCCAAGACGAAAGGATGTCTGAATCCCCTGTGGAGACCACAGAGAAAGACCTAGTTCCCCACCTCAACGCGACCGGAGGCCTCACATCCTTTGAAAACTCCAGAGGTACGCGGAGATCAGTGCCTCCAAAGGAGACGATGCCTGACTCCTCGTGAAACTTGATAGGAGTCCCAGGATTACTGTGGCACGTGGAAAGGGACCCTTGGTCTCCCGCCTCAGCTGGATAGGCGTCCAAATTGCCCTCCCAAGCCTCGAGGAGAATCCCGAGTTGTCCCTCGCAACTAGGCAGGAGTCCTCACGTCACTGAACAAACACGTGGGTGGAAGGGCCATCCCCGTTGTAACTCAAGAATATACCCCAGGTTTCCGCCGCAACTCGAGAAAACCATGAGACTTCCCCCTCGCCGCGAGATGAGGCCCGATTCCCCTGCACTGCGTGCAGAGCAATTCCGTGTTGCACATCATACATGAAAGGAGCCTTGATTTCCTTCATGGCACTCCAGAGAAACCCCAAGAACACTGTTTCAAGGCTAGAGGGATCCTGAGGTCACTGTAGCAACAAGAAAGAGATCCGTGGGCCAAAAGTCAAGTCGAGATGAGAGGTTGGTTCCTGGCTTCGACTCCAGAGGAATACCACCTTACCACAAGCACCTCAAGAGGAGGCTTCTCTCAGCTCTAGTTATGTGAGAGGGACCCTGAGTTTACGGCCTCAAGTGGAATGGACACCGCGATGCCCTGACTCGAAATAAGGCCGGATATCCCTGCAGTGACTTGAATGCAGGCTCGTCTTGCATCTCCCAAGACGAAAGGATGTCTGAATCCCCTGTGGACACCACAGCGAAAGACAGAGTTCTCAACCTCTTCGCGACCGGAGGCCTCAGATCCTTTGAAAACTCCAGAGGTACGCGGAGATCAGTGCCTCCAAAGGAGACGATACCTGACTCCTCGAGATATTTGATAAGAGTCCCAGGATTCCTGTGGCACGTGAAAAGGGACACTTGGTCTCCCGCCTCACCTGGAGAGGCATCCCAATAGCCCTGCCAAGCCTCGAGGAGATTCCCGAGTTGTCCCTCGCAACTAGGCAAGAGTCCTGACTTCGCTGAACAAACAGGTGTGTGGAAGGGCATTCCCCGTCGTAACTCGAGAATATGCCCCAGCTTCCCGCCGCAACTCAAGAAAAACCATGAGACTTCCCCCTCGCCGCGAGATGAGTCACGATTCCCCTTCACTGCGTGCAGAGCAATTCCGTGTTGCATATCACACATGAAAGGAGCCTTGATTTCCTTGATGGCACTTCAGAGAAACCCCAAGAACACTGTTTCAAGGCTAGAGGGATCCTGAGGTCACTGTAGCAACACGAAAGAGCTCCGTGGACCAAAAATCAACTCGAGATGAGAGGTTAGTTACTGGCTTCGACTCCAGAGGAATACCACCTTACCACAAGCACCTCAAGAGGAGGCTTCTCTCAGCTCTAGGTATGTGAGAGGGACCCTGAATTTGCGGCCACAAGTGGAATGTACACCGCGATGCCCTGACTCGATATAAGGCCGGATATACCTGCAGTGACTTGAATGCAGGCTCGTCTTGCATCTCCCAAGATGAAAGTATGTCTGAATCCCCTGGGGAGACCACAGAGAAAGACCTAGTTCCCCACCTCATCGCGACCGGAGGCCTCACATCCTTTGAAAACTCCAGAGGTAAGTGGAGATCAGTGCCTCCAAAGGAGACGATGCCTGACTCCTCGTGAAACTTGATAGGAGTCCCAGGATTCCTGTGGCACGTGGAAAGGGACCCTTGGTCTCCCGCCTCAGCTGGAGAGGCGTTCCAATTGCCCTGCCAAGCCTCGAGGAAAATCCCGAGTTGTCCCTCGCAACTAGGCAGGAGTCCTGACGTCGCTGAACAAACAGGTGGCTGGAAGGGGCCATCCCCATCGTAACTCGAGAATATAATCCAGGTTCCGCCGCAACTCCGAGAAAAACCATGAGACTTCCCCCTCGCCGCGAGATGAGGCCCGATTCCCCTGCACTGCGTGCAGAGCAATTCCGTGTTGCACATCACACATGAAAGGAGCCTTGATTTCCTTGACGGCACTCCAGAGAAAACCCAAGAACACTGTTTCAAGGCTAGAGGGATCCTGAGGTCACTGTAGCAACAAGAAAGAGATCCGTGGGCCAAAAATCAAGTCGAGATGAGAGGTTGGTTCCTGGCTTCGACTCCAGAGGAATACCACCTTACCACAAGCACCTCAAGAGGAGGCTTCTCTCAGCTCTAGGTATGTGAGAGGGACCCTGAGTTTGCGGCCTCAAGTGGAATGGACACCGCGATGCCCTGACTCGAAAAAAGGCCGGATATCCCTGCAGTGACTTGAATGCAGGCTCGTCTTGCATCTCCCAAGACGAAAGGATGTCTGAATCCCCTGTGGAGAACACAGAGAAAGACCTAGTTCCCCACCTCATCGCGACCGGAGGCCTCACATCCTTTGAAAACTCCAGAGGTACGTGGAGATCAGTGCCTCCAAAGGAGACGATGCCTGACTCCTCGTGAAACTTGATAGGAGCCCCCCAGGATTCCTGTGGCACGTGGAAAGGGGACCCTGGTCTCCCGCCTCAGCTGGAGAGGCGTCCCAATTTCCCTGCCAAGCCTCGAGGAGGAATCCCGAGTTGTCCCTCGCAACTAGGCAGGAGTCCCTGACGTTGCTGAACAAACACGTGGGTGGAAGGGGCCATCCCCGTCGTAACTCGAGAATATACCCCAGGTTCTCGCCGCAACTCGAGAAAAACCATGAGACTTCCCCCTCGCCCGCGAGATGAGGCCGATTCCCTGCACTGCGTGCAGAGCAATTCCGTGTTGCACATCACACATGAAAGGAGCCTTGATTTCCTTTGATGGCACTCCAGAGAAACCCCAAGACACTGTTTCAAGACTAGAGGAATCCTGAGGTCACTGTAGCAACACAAAAGGGCTCCGTGGACCAAAAATCACCTCGAGATGAGAGGTTAGTCCCTGGCTTCGACTCCAGAGGAAGACCACCTTACCACAAGCACCTCAAGAGGATGCTTCTCTCAGCTCTAGGTATGTGAGAGCGACCCTGAGTTTGCGGCCTCAAGTGGGTTGGACACCGCGATGCCCTGACTCGAAATAAGGCCGGATATCCCTGCAGTGACTTGAATGCAGGCTCGTCTTGCATCTCCCAAGACGAAAGGATGTCTGAATCACCTGTGGAGACCACAGAGAAAGACCTAGTTCCCCACCTCATCGCGACCGGAGGCCTCACATCCTTTGAAAACTCCAGAGGTACGTGGAGATCAGTGCCGCCAAAGGAGACGATGCCTGACTCCTCGTGAAACTTGATAGGAGTCCCAGGATTCCTGTGGCACGTGGAAAGGGACCCTTGGTCTCCCGCCTCAGCTGGAGAGGACGTCCCAGTTGCCCCTGCCAAGACTCCAGGAGAATCCCGAATTGTCCCTCGCAACGAGGCAGGAGTCCGGACGTTGCTGAAGAAACACATGGGTGGAAGGTCCAACCCGTCGTAACTCGAGAATATACCCCAGGTTCCCGCCGCAACTCGAGAAAAACCATGAGACTTCCCCCTCGCCGCGAGATGAGGCCCGATTCCCCTGCACTGCGTGCAGAGCAATTCCGTGTTGCACTTCCCACATGAAAGGAGCCTTGATTTCCTTGATGGCACTCCAGAGAAACCCCAAGAACACTGTTTCAAGGCTAGAGGGATCCTGAGGTCACTGTAGCAACACGAAAGAGCTCCGTGGACCAAAAATCAACTCGAGATGAGAGGTTAGTCCCTGGCTTCGACTCCAGAGGAATACCACCTTTCCACAAGCACCTCAAGAGGAGGCTTCTCTCAGCTCTAGGTATGTGAGAGGGACCCTGATTTTGCGGCCTCAAGTGGAATGGACACCACGATGCCCTGACTCGAAATAAGGCTGGATATCCCTGCAGTGACTTGAATGCAGGCTCGTCTTGCATCTCCCAAGACGAAAGGATGTCTGAATCCCCTGTGGAGAGCACAGAGAAAGACCTAGTTCCCCACCTCATCGCGACCGGAGCCCTCACATCCTTTGAAAACTCCAGAGGTACGCAGAGATCAGTGCCTCCAAAGGAGACGATGCCTGACTCCTCGTGAAACTTGATAGGAGTCCCAGGATTCCTGAGGCACGTAGAAAGGGATGCTTGGTCTCCCGCCTCAGCTGGAGAAGCGTCCCAATTGCCCTGCAAGCCTCGAGGAGAATCCCGGGTTGTCCCTCGCAACTAGGCAGGAGTCCTGACGTGGCTGAACAAACACGTGTGTGGAAGGGCCATCCCCGTCGTAACTCGAGAATATACCCCAGGTTCCCGCCGCAACTCGAGAAAAACCATGAGACTTCCCCCTCGCCGCGAGATGAGGCCCGATTCCCCTGCACTGCGTGCAGAGCAATTCCGTGTTGCACTTCCCACATGAAAGGAGCCTTGATTTCCTGGATGGCACTCCAGAGAAACCCCAAGAACACTGTTTCAAGGCTAGAGGGATCCTGAGGTCACTGTAGCAACACGAAAGAGCTCCGTGGACCAAAAATCAACTCGAGATGAGAGGTTAGTCCCTGGCTTCGACTCCAGAGGAATACCACCTTTCCACAAGCACCTCAAGAGGAGGCTTCTCTCAGCTCTAGGTATGTGAGAGGGACCCTGATTTTGCGGCCTCAAGTGGAATGGACACCACGATGCCCTGACTCGAAATAAGGCTGGATATCCCTGCAGTGACTTGAATGCAGGGTCGTCTTGCATCTCCCAAGACGAAAGGATGTCTGAATCCCCTGTGGAGAGCACAGAGAAAGACCTAGTTCCCCACCTCATCGCGACCGGAGCCCTCACATCCTTTGAAAACTCCAGAGGTACGCGGAGATCAGTGCCTCCAAAGGAGACGATGCCTGACTCCTCGTGAAACTTGATAGGAGTCCCAGGATTCCTGTGGCACGTCGAAAGGGACTCTTGGTCACCCGCCTCAGCTGGAGAGGCATCCCAATGGCCCTGCCAAGCCTCGAGGAGAATCCCGAGTTGTCCCTCGCAACTAGGCAGGAGTCCAGACGTCGCAGAACAAACACGTGTGTGGAAGGGCCATCCCCGTCGTAACTCGAGAATTTACCCCAGGTTCCCGCCGCAACTCGAGAAAAACCATGAGACTTCCCCCTCGCCGCGAAATGAGGCCCGATTCCCCTGCACTGCATGCAGAGCAATTCCGTGTTGCACATCACACATTAAAGGAGCATTTATTTCCTTGATGGCACTCCAGAGAAACCCCAAGAACACTGTTTCAAGGCTAGAGGGATCCTGAGGTCACTGTAGCAACAAGAAAGAGCTCCGTGGATCAAAAATCAACTCGAGATGAGAGGTTAGTCCCTGGCTTCGACTCCAGAGGAATACCACCTTACCACAAGCACCTCAAGAGGAGGCTTCTCTCAGCTCTAGGTATGTGAGAGGGACCCTGAGTTTGCGGCCTCAAGTGGAATGGACACCGCGATGCCCTGACTCGAAATAAGGCTGGATATCCCTGCCGTGACTTGAATGCAGGCTCGTCTTGCATCTCCCAAGACGAAAGGATATCTGAATCCCCTGTGGAGACCACAGAGAAAGACCTAGTTCCCCACCTCATCGCGACCGGAGGCCTCACATCCTTTGAAAACTCCAGAGGTACGTGGAGATCAGTGCCTCCAAAGGAGACGATGCCTGACTCTTCGTGAAACTTGATAGGAGTCCCAGGATTCCTGCGACACGTGGAAAGGGACCCTTGGTCTCCCGCCTCAGCTGGAGAGGCGTCCCAATTGCCCTGCCAAGCCTCGAGGAAAATCCCGAGTTGTCCCTCGCAACTAGGCAGGAGTCCTGACGTCGCTGAACAAACAGGTGGCTGGAAGGGCCATCCCCATCGTAACTCGAGAATATAATCCAGGTTCCCGCCGCAACTCGAGAAAAACCATGAGACTTCCCCCTCGCTGCGAGATGAGGCCCGATTCCCCTGCACTGCGTGTAGAGCAATTCGGTGTTGCACATCAAACATGAAAGGAGCCTTGATTTCCTTGACGGCACTCCAGAGAAAACCCAAGAACACTGTTTCAAGGCTAGAGGGATCCTGAGGTCACTGTAGCAACAAGAAAGAGATCCGTGGGCCAAAAATCAAGTCGAGATGAGAGGTTGGTTCCTGGCTTCGACTCCAGAGGAATACCACCTTTCCACAAGCACCTCAAGAGGAGGCTTCTCTCAGCTCTAGGTATGTGAGAGGGACCCTGAGTTTGCGGCCTCAAGTGGAATGGACACCGCGATGCCCTGACTCGAAAAAAGGCCGGATATCCCTGCAGTGACTTGAATGCAGGCTCGTCTTGCATCTCCCAAGACGAAAGGATGTCTGAATCCCCTGTGGAGAACACAGAGAAAGACCTAGTTCCCCACCTCATCGCGACCGGAGGCCTCACATCCTTGGAAAACTCCAGAGGTACGTGGAGATCAGTTCCTCCAAAGGAGACGATGCCTGACTCCTCGTGAAACTTGATAGGAGCCCCAGTATTCCTGTGGCACGTGGAAAGGGACCGTTGGTGTCCCGCCTCAGCTGGAGAGGCGTCCCAATTGCCCTGCCAAGCCTCGAGGAGAATCCCGAGTTGTCCCTCGCAACTAGGCAGGAGTCCTGACGTCGCTGAACAAACACGTGGGTGGAAGGGCCATCCCCATCGTAACTCGAGAATATACCCCAGGTTCTCGCTGCAACTCGAGAAAAACCATGAGACTTCCCCCTCGCCGCGAGATGAGGCCCGATTCCCCTGCACTGCGTGCAGAGCAATTCGGTGTTGCACATCAAACATGAAAGGAGCCTTGATTTCCTTGATGGCACTCCAGAGAAACCCCAAGAACACTGTTTCAAGGCTAGAGGGATGCTGAGGTCACTGTAGCAAAAAGAAAATGATCCGTGGGCGAAAAATCAAGTCGAGATGAGAGGTTGGTCCCTGGCTTCGACTCCAGAGGAATACCACCTTACCACAAGCACCTCAAGAGGAGGCTTCTCTCAGCTCTAGCTATGTGAGAGGGACCCTGAGTTTGCGGCCTCAAGTGGAATGGACACCGCGATGCCCTGACAAGAAATAAGGCCGGATATCCCTGCAGTGACTTGAATGCAGGCTCGTCTTGCATCTCCCAAGACGAAAGGATGTCTGAATCACCTGTGGAGACCACAGAGAAAGACCTAGTTCCCCACCTCATCGCGACCGGAGGCCTCACATCCTTTGAAAACTCCAGAGGTACGTGGAGATCAGTGCCGCCAAAGGAGACGATGCCTGACTCCTCGTGAAACTTGATAGGAGTCCCAGGATTCCTGTGGCACGTGGAAAGGGACCCTTGGTCTCCCGCCTCAGCTGGAGAGACGTCCCAGTTGCCCTGCCAAGACTCCAGGAGAATCCCGAATTGTCCCTCGCAACGAGGCAGGAGTCCGGACGTTGCTGAAGAAACACATGGGTGGAAGGTCCAACCCGTCGTAACTCGAGTATATACCCCAGGTTCCCGCCGCAACTCGAGAAAAACCATGAGACTTCCCCCTCGCCGGGAGATGAGGCCCGATTCCCCTGCACTGCGTGCAGAGCAATTCCGTGTTGCACTTCCCACATGAAAGGAGCCTTGATTTCCTTGATGGCACTCCAGAGAAACCCCAAGAACACTGTTTCAAGGCTAGAGGGATCCTGAGGTCACTGTAGCAACACGAAAGAGCTCCGTGGACCAAAAATCAACTCGAGATGAGAGGTTAGTCCCTGGCTTCGACTCCAGAGGAATACCACCTTTCCACAAGCACCTCAAGAGGAGGCTTCTCTCAGCTCTAGGTATGTGAGAGGGACCCTGATTTTGCGGCCTCAAGTGGAATGGACACCACGATGCCCTGACTCGAAATAAGGCTGGATATCCCTGCAGTGACTTGAATGCAGGCTCGTCTTGCATCTCCCAAGACGAAAGGATGTCTGAATCCCCTGTGAAGAGCACAGAGAAAGACCTAGTTCCCCACCTCATCGCGACCGGAGCCCTCACATCCTTTGAAAACTCCAGAGGTACGCAGAGATCAGTGCCTCCAAAGGAGACGATGCCTGACTCCTCGTGAAACTTGATAGGAGTCCCAGGATTCCTGAGGCACGTAGAAAGGGATGCTTGGTCTCCCGCCTCAGCTGGAGAAGCGTCCCAATTGCCCTGCAAGCCTCGAGGAGAATCCCGGGTTGTCCCTCGCAACTAGGCAGGAGTCCTGACGTGGCTGAACAAACACGTGTTTGGAAGGGCCATCCCCATCGTAACTCGAGAATATACCCCAGGTTCCAGCCGCAACTCGAGAAAAACCATGAGACTTCCCCCTCGCCGCGAGATGAGGCCCGATTCCCCTGCACTGCGTGCAGAGCCATTCCGTCTTGCACATCACACATGAAAGGAGCCTTGATTTCCTTGATGGCACTCCAGAGAAACCCCAAGAACACTGTTTCAAGGCTAGAGGGATCCTGAGGTCACTGTAGCAACACAAAAGGGCTCCGTGGACCAAAAATCACCTCGAGATGAGAGGTTGGTCCCTGGCTTCGACTCCAGAGGAAGACCACCTTACCACAAGCACCTCAAGAGGATGCTTCTCTCAGCTCTAGGTATGTGAGAGCGACCCTGAGTTTGCGGCCTCAAGTGGAATGGACACCGCGATGCCCTGACTCGAAATAAGGCCGGATATCCCTGCAGTGACTTGAATGCAGGCTCGTCTTGCATCTCCCAAGACGAAAGGATGTCTGAATCACCTGTGAAGACCACAGAGAAAGACCTAGTTCCCCACCTCATCGCGACCGGAGGCCTCACATCCTTTGAAAACTCCAGAGGTACGTGGAGATCAGTGCCGCCAAAGGAGACGATGCCTGACTCCTCGTGAAACTTGATAGGAGTCCCAGGATTCCTGTGGCACGTGGAAAGGGACCCTTGGTCTCCCGCCTCAGCTGGAGAGACGTCCCAGTTGCCCTGCCAAGACTCCAGGAGAATCCCGAGTTGTCCCTGGCAACGAGGAAGGAGTCCGGACGTTGCTGAAGAAACACATGGGTGGAAGGTCCAACCCGTCGTAACTCGAGAATATACCCCAGGTTCCCGCCGCAACTCGAGAAAAACCATGAGACTTCCCCCTCGCCGCGATATGAGGCCCGATTCCCCTGCACTGCGTGCAGAGCAATTCCGTGTTGCACATCACACATGAAAGGAGCCTTGATTTCCTTGATGGCACTCCAGAGAAACCCCAAGAACACTGTTTCAAGGCTAGAGGGATCCTGAGGTCACTGTAGCAACACGAAAGAGCTCCGTGGACCAAAAATCAACTCGAGATGAGAGGTTAGTCCCTGGCTTCGACTCCAGAGGAATACCACCTTACCATAAGCACCTCAAGAGGAGGCTTCTCTCAGCTCTAGGTATGTGAGAGGGATCCTGATTTTGTGGCCTCAAGTGGAATGGACACCGCAATGCCCTGACTCGAAATAAGGCCGGATATCCCTGCAGTGACTTGAATGCAGGCTCGTCTTGCATCTCCCAAAATGAAAGGATGTCTGAATCCCCTGTGGAGAGCACAGAGAAAGACCTAGTTCCCCACCTCATCGCGACCGGAGCCCTCACATCCTTTGAAAGCTCCAGAGGTACGCAGAGATCAGTGCCTCCAAAGGAGACGATGCCTGACTCCTCGTGAAACTTGATAGGAGTCCCAGGATTCCTGAGGCACGTAGAAAGGGATGCTTGGTCTCCCGCCTCAGCTGGAGAAGCGTCCCAATTGCCCTGCAAGCCTCGAGGAGAATCCCGGGTTGTCCCTCGCAACTAGGCAGGAGTCCTGACGTGGCTGAATAAACACGTGTGTGGAAGGGCCATCCCCGTCGTAACTCGAGAATATACCCCAGGTTCCAGCCGCAACTCGAGAAAAACCATGAGACTTCCCCCTCGCCGCGAGATGAGGCCCGATTCCCCTGCACTGCGTGCAGAGCCATTCCGTCTTGCACATCACACATGAAAGGAGCCTTGATTTCCTTGATGGCACTCCAGAGAAACCCCAAGAACACTGTTTCAAGGCTAGAGGGATCCTGAGGTCACTGTAGCAACACAAAAGGGCTCCGTGGACCAAAAATCACCTCGAGATGAGAGGTTGGTCCCTGGCTTCGACTCCAGAGGAAGACCACCTTACCACAAGCACCTCAAGAGGATGCTTCTCTCAGCTCTAGGTATGTGAGAGCGACCCTGAGTTTGCGGCCTCAAGTGGAATGGACACCGCGATGCCCTGACTCGAAATAAGGCCGGATATCCCTGCAGTGACTTGAATGCAGGCTCGTCTTGCATCTTCCAAGACGAAAGGATGTCTGAATCACCTGTGAAGACCACAGAGAAAGACCTAGTTCCCCACCTCATCGCGACCGGAGGCCTCACATTCTTTGAAAACTCCAGAGGTACGTGGAGATCAGTGCCGCCAAAGGAGACGATGCCTGACTCCTCGTGAAACTTGATAGGAGTCCCAGGATTCCTGTGGCACGTGGAAAGGGACCCTTGGTCTCCCGCCTCAGCTGGAGAGACGTCCCAGTTGCCCTGCCAAGACTCCAGGAGAATCCCGAGTTGTCCCTGGCAACGAGGCAGGAGTCTGGACGTTGCTGAAGAAACACATGGGTGGAAGGTCCAACCCGTCGTAACTCGAGAATATACCCCAGGTTCACGCCGCAACTCGAGAAAAACCATGAGACTTCCCCCTCGCCGCGAGATGAGGCCCGATTCCCCTGCACTGCGTGCAGAGCAATTCCGTGTTGCACTTCCCACATGAAAGGAGCCTTAATTTCCTTGATGGCACTCCAGAGAAACCCCAAGAACACTGTTTCAAGGCTAGAGGGATCCTGAGGTCACTGTAGCAACACGAAAGAGCTCCGTGGACCAAAAATCAACTCGAGATGAGAGGTTAGTCCCTGGCTTCGACTCCAGAGGAATACCACCTTTCCACAAGCACCTCAAGAGGAGGCTTCTCTCAGCTCTAGGTATGTGAGAGGGACCCTGATTTTGCGGCCTCAAGTGGAATGGACACCACGATGCCCTGACTCGAAATAAGGCTGGATATCCCTGCAGTGACTTGAATGCAGGCTCGTCTTGCATCTCCCAAGACGAAAGGATGTCTGAATCCCCTGTGGAGAGCACAGAGAAAGACCTAGTTCCCCACCTCATCGCGACCGGAGCCCTCACATCCTTTGAAAACTCCAGAGGTACGCAGAGATCAGTGCCTCCAAAGGAGACGATGCCTGACTCCTCGTGAAACTTGATAGGAGTCCCAGGATTCCTGAGGCACGTGGAAAGGGACCCTTGGTCTCCCGCCTCAGCTGGAGAGGCGTCCCAATTGCCCTGCCAAACCTCGAGAATTCCGAGTTGTCCCTCGCAACTAGGCAGGAGTCCTGTCGTCGCTGAACAAACACGTGGGTTGAAGGGCTATCCCTGTCGAAACTCGAGAATATACCACAGGATTCCACCGCAACTCGAGAAAACCATGAGACTCCCCCCTCGCCGCAAAATGAGGCCCGATACCCTGCACTGCGTGCAGAGCAATTCCGTGTTGCACATCACACATGAAAGGAGCCTTGATTTCCTTGATGGCACTCCAGAGAAACCCCAAGAACACTGTTTCAAGGCTAGAGGGATCCTGAGGTCACTGTAGCAACAAGAAAGAGCTCCGTGGACCAAAAATCAACTCGAGATGAGAGGTTAGTCCCTGGTTTCGACTCCAGAGGAAGACCACCTTACCACAAGCATCTCAAGAGGAGGCTTCTCTCAGCTTTAGGTATGTGAGAGGGGCCCTGAGTTTGCGGCCTCAAGTGGAATGGACACCGCGATGCCCTGACTCGAAATAAGGCCGGATATCCCGGCAGTGACTTGAATGCAGGCTCGTCTTGCATCTCCCAAGACGAAAGGATGTCTGAATCCCCTGTGGAGAGCACAGAGAAAGACCTAGTTCCCCACCTCATCGCGACCGGAGGCCTCACATCCTTTGAAAACTCCAGAGGTACGCGGAGATCAGTGCCTCCAAAGGAGACGATGCCTGACTCCTCGTGAAACTTGATAGGAGTCCCAGGATTCCTGTGGCAAGGGACCCTTGGTCTCCCGCCTCAGCTGGAGAGACGTCCCAGTTGCCCTGCCAAGACTCCAGGAGAATCCCGAGTTGTCCCTCGCAACGAGGCAGGAGTCCTGACGTTGCTGAAGAAACACATGGGAGGAATGGCCATCCCCGTCGTAACTCGAGAATATACCCCAGGTTCCCGCCGCAACTCGAGAAAAACCATGAGACTTCCCCCTCGCCGGGAGATGAGGCCCGATTCCCCTGTACTGCGTGCAGAGCAATTCCGTGTTGCACTTCCCACATGAAAGGAGCCTTGATTTCCTTGATGGCACTCCAGAGAAACCCCAAGAACACTGTTTCAAGGCTAGAGGGATCCTGAGGTCACTGTAGCAACACGAAAGAGCTCCGTGGACCAAAAATCAACTCGAGATGAGAGGTTAGTCCCTGGCTTCGACTCCAGAGGAATACCACCTTACCACAAGCACCCGAGGCTTTTCTCAGCTCTAGGTATGTGAGAGGGACCCTGAGTTTGCGCCCTCAAGTGAAATGGACACCGCAATGCCCTGACTCGAAATAAGGCCGGATATCCCTGCAGTGACTTGAATGCAGGCTCGTCTTGCATCTCCCAAGACGAAAGGATGTCTGAATCCCCTGTGGAGACCACAGAGGTAGACATAGTTCCCCACCTCATTGCGACCGGAGGCCTCACATCCTTTGAAAACTGCAGAGGTTCACGGAGATAAGTGCCTCCAAAGGAGACGATGCCTGACTCCTCGTGAAACTTGATAGGAGTCCCAGGATTTCTGTGGCACGTGGAAAGGGACCCTTGGTCTCCCGCCTCAGCTGGAGAGACGTCACAGTTGCCCTGCCAAGCCTCGAGGAGAATCCCGAGTTGTCCCTCGCAACTAGGCAGGAGTCCTGACATGGCTGAACAAACACGTGGGAGGAAGGGCCATCCCCGTCGTAACTCGAGAATATACCCCAGGTTCCCGCCGCAACTCGAGGAAAACCATGAGACTTCCCCCTCGCCGCGAGATGAGGCCCGATTCCCCTGCACTGCGTGCAGAACAATTCCGTGTTGCACATCACACATGAAAGGAGCCTTGATTTCCTTGATGGCACTCCAGAGAAACCCCAAGAACACTGTTTCAAGGCTAGAGGGATCCTGAGGTCACTGTAGCTACACGAAAGAGCTCCGTGGACCAAAAATCAACTCGAGAAGAGGGGTTAGTCCCTGGTTTCGACTCCAGAGGAATACCACCTTACCACAAGCACCTCAAGAGGAGGCTTCTCTCAGCTCTAGGTATGTGAGAGGGACCCTGAGTTTGCGGCCTCAAGTGGAATGGACACCGCGATGCCCTGACTCGAAATAAGGCCGGATATCCCTGCAGTGACTTTAATGCAGGCTCGTCTTGCATCTCCCAAGACGAAAGGATGTCTGAATCCCCTGTGGAGAGCACAGAGAAAGACCTAGTTCTCCACCACATGGCGACCGGAGGCCTCACATCCTTTGAAAACTCCAGAGGTACGCGGAGATCAGTGCCTCCAAAGGAGACGATGCCTGACTCCTCGTGAAACTTGATAGGAGTCCAAGGATTCCTGTGGCACGTGGAAAGGGACCCTTGGTTTCCCGCCTCAGCTGGAGAGGCGTCCCAATTGCCCTGCCAAGCCTCGAGGAGAATCCCGAGTTGTCCCTCGCAACTAGGCAGGAGTCCTGACGTCGCTGAACAAACACGTGGGTGGAAGGGCCATACCCTTTGTAACTCGAGAATATACCCCAGGTTCCCGCCGCAACTCGAGAAAAACCATGAGACTTCCCCCTCGCCCCGAGATCAGGCCCGATTCTGCTGCACTGCATGCAGAGCAATTCCGTGTTGCACATCACACATGAAAGGAGCCTTGATTTCCTTGATGGCACTCCAGAGAAACCCCAAGAACACTGTTTCAAGGATAGAGCGAACCTGAGGTCACTGTAGCATCACAAAAGAGCTCCGTGTGCCAAAAATCCACTCGAGATGAGAGGTTAGTCCCTGGCTTCGACTCCAGAAGAACACCACCTTACCACAAGTACCTCAAGAGGAGGCTTCTCTCAGCTCTAGGTATGTGAGAGGGACCCTGATTTTGCGGCTTCAAGTGGAATGAACACCGCGATGCCCTGACTTGAAATAAGGCCGGATATCCCTGCAGTGACTTGAATACAGGCTCGTCTTGCATCTCCCAAGACGAAAGGATGTCTGAATCCCCTGTGGAGACCACAGAAAAAGACCTAGTTCCCCACCTCATCACGACCGGAGGCCTCACATCCTTTGAAAACTCCAGAGGTACGCGGAGATCAGTGCCTCCAAAGAGACGATGCCTGACACCTCGTGAAACTTGATAGGAGTCCCAGGATTCCTGTGGCACGTGGAAAGGGACCCTTGGTCTCCCGCCTCAGCTGGAGAGGCGTCCCAATTGCCCTGCCAAGCCTCGAGGAGAATCCCGAGTTGTCCCTCGCAACTAGGCAGGAGTCCTGACGTGGCTGAACAAACACGTGGGTGGAAGGGCCATAGCCATCGTAACTCGAGAATATACCCCAGGTTCCCGCCGCAACTCGAGAAAAACCATGAGACTTCCCCCTCGCCGCGAGATGAGGCCCGATTCCCCTGCACTGCGTGCAGAGGAATTCCGTGTTGCACATCACACATGAAAGGAGCCTTGATTTCCTTGATGGCACTCCAGAGAAACCCCAAGAACACTGTTTCAAGGCTAGAGGGATCCTGAGGTCACTGTAGCAACACGAAAGAGCTCCGTGTGCCAAAAATCAACTCGAGATGAGAGGTTAGTCCCTGGCTTCGACTGCAGAGGAATACCACCTTACCATAAGCACCTCAAGAGGAGGCTTCTCTCAGCTCTAGGTATGTGAGAGGGATCCTGATTTTGTGGCCTCAAGTGGAATGGACACCGCGATGCCCTGACTCGAAATAAGGCCGGATATCCCTGCAGTGACTTGAATGCAGGCTCGTCTTGCATCTCCCAAGATGAAAGGATGTCTGAATCCCCTGTGGAGCCCACAGAGAAAGACCTAGTTCCCCACCTCAACGCGACCGGAGGCCTCACATCCTTTGAAAACTCCAGAGGTACGCGGAGATCAGTGCCTCCAAAGGAGACGATGCCTGACTCCTCGTGAAACTTGATAGGAGTCCCAGGATTCCTGTGGCACGTGGAAAGGGACCCTTGGTCTCCCGCCTCAGCTGGAGAGGCGTCCCAATTGCCCTGCCAAGCCTCGAGGAGAATCCCGAGTTGTCCCTCGCAACTAGGCAGGAGTCCTGACGTGGCTGAACAAACACGTGGGTGGAAGGGCCATCCTCGTCGTAACTCGAGAATATACCCCAGGTTCCCGCCGCAACTCGAGAAAAACCATGAGACTTCCCCCTCGCCGCGAGATGAGGCCCGATTCCCCTGCACTGCGTGCAGAGCAATTGCTTGTTGCACATCACACAAGAAAGGAGCCTTGATTTCCTTCATGGCACTCCAGAGAAACCCCAAGAACACTGTTTCAAGGCTAGAGGGATCCTGAGGTCACTGTAGCAACACAAAAGAACTCCGTGGACCAAAAATCAACTCGAGATAAGAGGTTAGTCCCAAACTTCGAATCCAGAGGAATACCAGCTTACCACAAGCACCACAAGAGGAGGCTTCTCACAGCTTTAGGTATGTGAGAGGGACCCTGAGTTTGCAGCCTCAAGTGGAATGAACACCGCGATGCCCTGACTCGAAATAAGGCCGGATATTCCTGCAGTGACTTGAACGCAGGCTCGTCTTGCATCTCCCAAGACAAAAGGATGTCTGAATCCCCTGTGGAGACCACAGAGAAAGACCTAGTTCTCCACCTCATGGCGACCGGAGGCCTCACATCCTTTGAAAACTCCAGAGGTACACGGAGATCAGTGCCTCCAAAGAGACGATGCCAGACTCCTCGTGAAACTTGATAGGAATCCCAGGATTCCTGTGGCACGTGGAAAGGGACCCTTGGTCTCCCGCCTCAGCTGGAGAGGCGTCCCAATTGCCCTGCCAAGCCTCGAGGAGAATCCCGAGTTGTCCCTCGCAACTAGGCAGGAGTCCTGACGTGGCTGAACAAACACGTGGGTGGAAGGGCCATACCCATCCTAACTCGAGAATATACCCCAGGTTCCCGCCGCAACTCGAGAAAAACCATGAGACTTCCCCCTCGCCGCGAGATCAGGCCCGATTCCGCTGCACTGCGTGCAGAGCAATTCCGTGTTGCACATCACACATGAAAGGAGCCTTGATTTCCTTGATGGCACTCCAGAGAAACCCCAAGAACACTGTTTCAAGGATAGAGCGATCCTGAGGTCACTGTTGCAACACAAAAGAGCTCCGTGTGCCAAAAATCAACTCGAGATGAGAGGTTAGTCCCTGGCTTCGACTTCAGAAGAACACCACCTTACCACAAGTACCTCAAGAGGAGGCTTCTCTCAGCTCTAGGTATGTGAGAGGGACCCTGATTTTGAGGCCTCAAGTGGAATGGACACCGCGATGCCCTGACTCGAAATAAGGCCGGATATCCCTGCAGTGACTTGAATACAGGCTCGTCTTGCATCTCCCAAGACGAAAGGATGTCTGAATCCCCTGTGGAGACCATAGAAAAAGACCTAGTTCCCCACCTCATCTCGACCGGAGGCCTCACATACTTTGAAAACTCCAGAGGTACGCGGAGATCAGTGCCTCCAAAGGAGACGATGCCTGACTCCTCGTGAAACTTGATAGGAGTCCCAGGATTCCTGTGGCACGTGGAAAGGGACCCTTGGTCTCCCGCCTCATCTGGAGAGGCGTCCCAATTGCCCTGCCAAGCCTCGAGGAGAATCCCGAGTTGTCCCTCGCAACTAGGCAGGAGTCCTGACGTGTCTGAACAAACACGTGTGTGGAAGGGCCATCCCCGTCGTAACTCGAGAATATACCCCAGGTTCCCGCCGCAACTCGAGAAAAACCATGAGACTTCCCCCTCGCCGCGAGATGAGGCCCGATTCCCCTGCACTGCGTGCAGAGCAATTCCGTGTTGCACATCACTCATGAAAGGAGCCTTGATTTCCTTGATGGCACTCCAGTGAAACCCCAAGAACACTGTTTCAAGGCTAGAGGCATCCTGAGGTCATTGTAGCAACACGAAAGAGCTCCGTGGACCAAAATTCAACTCGAGATGAGAGGTTAGTCCCTGGCTTCGACTCCAGAGGAATACCACCTTACCACAAGCACCTCAAGAGGAGGCTTGTCTCAGCTCTAAGTAAGTGAGAGGGACCCTGAGTTTGCGGCCTCAAGTGGAATGGACACCGCGATGCCCTGACTCGAAATAAGGCCGGATATCCCTGCAGTGACTTGAATGCAGGCTCGTCTTGCATCTCCCAAGATGAAAGGATGTCTGAATCCCTTGTGGAGACCACAGAGAAAGACCTAGTTCCCCACGTCATCGCGACCGGAGGCCTCACATTCTTTGATAACTCCAGAGGTATGAAGAGATCCGCGCCTCCAAAGGAGACGATGCCTGACTCCTCGTGAAACTTGATAGGAGTCCCAGGATTCCTGTGGCACGTGGAAAGGGACCCTTGGTCTCCCGCCTCATCTGGAGAGGCGTCCCAATTGCCCTGCCAAGCCTCGAGGAGAATCCCGAGTTGTCCCTCGCAACTAGGCAGGAGTCCTGACGTGGCTGAACAAACACGTGGGTGGAAGCGCCATCCCCGTCGTAACTCGAGAATATACCCCAGGTTCCCGCCGCAACTCGAGAAAAACCATGAGACTTCCCCCTCGCCGCGAGATGAGGCCCGATTCCCCTGCACTGCGTGCAGAGCAATTCCGTGTTGCACATCACACAAGAAAGGAGCCTTGATTTCCTTGATGGCACTCCAGTGAAACCCCAAGAACACTGTTTCAAGGCTAGAGACATCCTGAGGTCACTGTAGCAACACGAAAGAGCTCTGTGGACCAAAAATCAACTCGAGATGAGAGGTTAGTCCCTGGCTTCGACTCCAGAGGAATACCACCTTACCATAAGCACCTGAAGAGGAGGCTTCTCTCAGCTTTAGGTATGTGAGAGGGATCCTGATTTTGTGGCCTCAAGTGGAATGGACACCGCTATGCCCTGACTCGAAATAAGGCCGGATATCCCTGCAGTGACTTGAATGCAGGCTCGTCCTGCATCTC
Source organism: Cervus elaphus (assembly GCF_910594005.1). Taxonomy (NCBI): domain Eukaryota; kingdom Metazoa; phylum Chordata; class Mammalia; order Artiodactyla; family Cervidae; genus Cervus; species Cervus elaphus. The sequence goes on along the minus strand of NC_057842.1, from coordinate 1,086,594 downwards.
CCAAGATGAAAGGGTGTCTGAATCCCCTGTGGAGACCACAGAGAAAGACCTAGTTCCCCACCTCAACGCGACCGGAGGCCTCACATCCTTTGAAAACTCCAGAGGTACGCGGAGATCAGTGCCTCCAAAGGAGACGATGCCTGACTCCTCGTGAAACTTGATAGGAGTCCCAGGATTACTGTGGCACGTGGAAAGGGACCCTTGGTCTCCCGCCTCAGCTGGAGAGGCGTCCCAATTGCCCTGCCAAGCCTCGAGGAGAATCCCGAGTTGTCCCTCGCAACTTGGCAGGAGTCCTGACGTGGCTGAACAAACATGTGGGGGGAAGGGCCATCCCCGTCGTAACTAGAGAATACACCCCAGGTTCCCGCCGCAACTCGAGAAAAACCATGAGACTTCCCCCTCGCCGTGAGATGAGGCCCGATTCCCCTACACTGCGTGTGGAGCAATTGCTTGTTGCACATCACACAAGAAAGGAGCCTTGATTTCCTTCATGGCACTCCAGAGAAACCCCAAGAACACTGTTTTAAGGCTAGATGCATCCTGAGATCACTGTAGCAACAGAAAAGAGCGCCGTGGACCGAAAATCAACTCGAGATGAGAGGTTAGTCCCTGGCTTCGACTCCAGAGGAATACCACCTTACCACAAGCACCTCAAGAGGAGGCTTCTCTCAGCTCTAGGTATGTGAGAGGGACCCTGAGTTTGCGGCCTCAAGTGGAATGGACACCGCGATGCCCTGACTCGAAATAAGGCCGGATATCCCTGCAGTGACTTGAATGCAGGCTCGTCTTTCATCTCCCAAGATGAAAGGATGTCTGAATCCCCTGTGGAGACCACAGAGAAAGACCTAGTTCCCCACGTCATCGCGACCGGAGGCCTCACATTCTTTGATAACTCCAGAGGTACGAAGAGATCCGAGCTTCCAAAGGAGACGATGCCTGACTCCTCGTGAAATTTGATAGGAGTCCCAGGATTCCTGTGGCACGTGGAAAGGGACCCTTGGTCTCACGCCTCAGCTGGAGAGGCATCCCAATTGCCCTGACAAGCCTCGAGGAGAATCCCGAGTTGTCCCTCGCAACTAGGCAGGAGTTCTAACGTCGCTGAACAAACACGTGTGTGGAAGGACCATCCCCGTCGTAACTCGAGAATATACCCCAGGTTCCCGCCGCAACTCGAGAAAAACCATGAGACTTCCCCCTCGCTGCGAGATCAGGCCCGATTCCGCTGCACTGCGTGCAGAGCAATTCCGTGTTACACATCACACATGAAAGGAGCCTTGATTTCCTTGATGGCACTCCAGAGAAACCCCAAGAACACTGTTTCAAGGCTAGAGGCATCCTGAGGTCACTATAGCAACACGAAAGAGCTCCGTGGACCAAAAATCAACTCGAGATGAGAGGTTAGTCCCTGGCTTCGACTCCAGAGGAATGCCACCTTACCACAAGCACCTCAAGAGGAGGCTTCTCTCAGCTCTAGGTATGTGAGAGGGACCCTGATTTTGCGGCCTCAAGTGGAATGGACACCGCGATGCCCTGACTCGAAATAAGGCCGGAAATCCCTGCAGTGACTTGAATGCAGGCTCATCTTTCATCTCCCAAGATGAAAGGATGTCTGAATCCCCTGTGGAGACCACAGAGAAAGACCTAGTTCCCCACCTCAACGCGACCGGAGGCCTCATATTCTTTGAAAACTCCAGAGGTACGCGGAGATCAGTGCCTCCAAAGGAGACGATGCCTGACTCCTCGTGAAACTTGATAGGAGTCCCAGGATTCCTGTGGCACATGGAAAGGGACCCTTGGTCTCCCGCCTCAGCTGGAGAGGCATCACAATTGCCCTGACAAGCCTCGAGGAGAATCCCGAGTTGTCCCTCGCAACTAGGCAGGAGTTCTGACGTCGCTGAACAAACACGTGTGTGGAAGGGCCATCCCCGTCGTAACTCGAGAATATACCCCAGGTTCCCGCCGCAACTCGAGAAAATCCATGAGACTTCCCCCTCGCTGCGAGATCAGGTCCGATTCCACTGCACTGCGTGCAGAGCAATTCCGTGTTGCACATCACACATGAAAGGAGCCTTGATTTCCTTGATGGCACTCCAGAGAAACCCCAAGAACACTGTTTCAAGGCTAGAGGCATCCTGAGGTCACTATAGCAAAACGAAAGAGCTCCGTGGACCAAAAATCAACTCGAGATGAGAGGTTAGTCCCTGGCTTCGACTCCAGAGGAATACCACCTTACCACAAGCACCTCAAGAGGAGGCTTCTCTCAGCTCTAGGTATGTGAGAGGGACCCTGAGTTTGCAGCCTCAAGTGGAATGAACACCGCGATGCCCTGACTCGAAATAAGGCCGAATATCCCTGCAGTGACTTGAATGCAGGCTCGTCTTGCATCTCCCAAGACGAAAGGATGTCTGAATCCCCTGTGGAGACCACAGAGAAAGACCTAGTTCACCACCTCATGGCGACCGGAGGCCTCACATCCTTTGAAAACTCCAGAGGTACGCGGAGATCAGTGCCTCCAAAGAGACGATGCCTGACTCCTCGTGAAACTTGATAGAAGTCCCAGGATTCCTGTGGCACGTGGAAAGGGACCCTTGGTCTCCCGCCTCAGCTGGAGAGGCGTCCCAATTGCCCTGCCAAGCCTCGAGGAGAATCCCGAGTTGTCCCTCGCAACTAGGCAGGAGTCCTGACATGGCTGAACAAACACGTGGGAGGAAGGGCCATCCCCGTCGTAACTCGAGAATATACCCCAGGTTCCCGCCGCAACTCGAGGAAAACCATGAGACTTCCCCCTCGCCGCGAGATGAGGCCCGATTCCCCTGCACTGCGTGCAGAACAATTCCGTGTTGCACATCACACATGAAAGGAGCCTTGATTTCCTTGATGGCACTCCAGAGAAACCCCAAGAACACTGTTTCAAGGCTAGAGGGATCCTGAGGTCACTGTAGCAACACGAAAGAGCTCCGTGGACCAAAAATCAACTCGAGAAGAGGGGTTAGTCCCTGGTTTCGACTCCAGAGGAATACCACCTTACCACAAGCACCTCAAGAGGAGGCTTCTCTCAGCTCTAGGTATGTGAGAGGGACCCTGAGTTTGCGGCCTCAAGTGGAACGGACACCGCGATGCCCTGACTCAAAATAAGGCCGGATATCTCTGCAGTGACTTGAATGCCAGCTCGTCTTGCATCTCCCAAGATGAAAGGATGTCTGAATCCCCTGTGGAGACCACAGAGAAAGACCTACTTCCCCACCTCATCGCGACCGGAGGCCTCAAATCCTTTGAAAACTCCAGAGGTACGCGGAGATCAGTGCCTCCAAAGGAGACGATGCCTGACTCCTCGTGAAACTTGATAGGAGTCCCAGGATTCCTGTGGCACGTGGAAAGGGACCCTTGGTCTCCCGCCTCAGCTGGAGAGGCGTCCCAATTGCCCTGCCAAGCCTCGAGGAGAATCCCGAGTTGTCCCTCGCAACTAGGCAGGAGTCCTGACGTCGCTGAACAAACACGTGGGTGGAAGGGCCATACCCTTTGTAACTCGAGAATATACCCCAGGTTCCCGCCGCAACTCGAGAAAAACCATGAGACTTCCCCCTCGCCGCGAGATCAGGCCCGATTCCGCTGCACTGCGTGCAGAGCAATTCCGTGTTGCACATCATACATGAAAGGACCCTTGATTTCCTTGATGGCACTCCAGAGAAACCCCAAGAACACTGTTTCAAGGATAGAGCGAACCTGAGGTCACTGTAGCAACACAAAAGAGCTTCGTGTGCCAAAAATCCACTAGAGATGAGAGGTTAGTCCCTGCCTTCAACTCCAAAAGAACACCACCTTACCACAAGTACCTCAAGAGGAGGCTTCTCTCAGCTCTAGGTATGTGAGAGGGACCCTGATTTTGCGGCCTCAAGTGGAATGAACACCGTGATGCCCTGACTCGAAATAAGGCCGGATATCCCTGCAGTGACTTGAATGCAGGCTCGTCTTGCATCTCCCAAGACGAAAGGATGTCTGAATCCCCTGTGGAGACCACAGAAAAGGACCTAGTTCCCCACCTCATCGCGATCGGAGGCCTCACATCCTTTGAAAACTCCAGACGTACGCGGAGATCAGTGCCTCCAAAGGAGACGATGCCTGACTCCTCGTGAAACTTGATAGGAGTCCCAGGATTCCTGTGGCACGTGGAAAGGGACACTTGGTCTCCCGCCTCAGCTGGAGAGGCATCCCAATTGCCCTGCCAAGCCTCAAGGAGAATCCCGAGTTGTCCCTCGCAACTAGGCAGGAGTTCTGTCGTTGCTGAACAAATACGTGTGTGGAAGGGCCATCCCCTTCGTAACTCGAGAATATACCCCAGGTTCCCGCCGCAACTCGAGAAAAACCATGAGACTTCCCCCTCGCCGCGAGATGAGGCCCGATTCCCCTGCACTGCGTGCAGAGCAATTGCTTGTTGCACATCACACAAGAAAGGAGCCTTGATTTCCTTCATGGCACTCCAGAGAAACCCCAAGAACACTGTTTCAAGGCTAGAGGGATCCTGAGGTCACTGTAGCAACACGAAAGAACTCCGTGGACCAAAAATCAACTCGAGATAAGAGGTTAGTAACAAACTTCGAATCCAGAGGAATACCAGCTTACCACAAGCACCACAAGAGGAGGCTTCTCACAGCTTTAGGTATGTGAGAGGGACCCTGAGTTTGCAGCCTCAAGTGGAATGAACACCGCGATGCCCTGACTCGAAATAAGGCCGGATATCCCTGCAGTGACATGAACGCAGGCTCGTCTTGCATCTCCCAAGACAAAAGGATGTCTGAATCCCCTGTGGAGACCACAGAGAAAGACCTAGTTCTCCACCTCATGGCGACCGGAGGCCTCACATCCTTTGAAAACTCCAGAGGTACGCGGAGATCAGTGCCTCCAAAGAGACGATGCCAGACTCCTCGTGAAACTTGATAGTAGTCCCAGGATTCCTGTGGCACGTGGAAAGGGACCCTTGGTCTCCCGCCTCAGCTGGAGAGGCGTCCCAATTGCCCTGCCAAGCCTCGAGGAGAATCCCGAGTTGTCCCTCGCAACTAGGCAGGAGTCCTGACGTCGCTGAACAAACTCGTGGGAGGAAGGGCCATACCCATCCTAACTGGAGAATATACCCCAGGTTCCCGCCGCAACTCGAGAAAAACCATGAGACTTCCCCCTCGCCGCGAGATCAGGCCCGATTCCGCTGCACTGCATGCAGAGCAATTCCGTGTTGCACATCACACATGAAAGGAGCCATGATTTCCTTGATGGCACTCCAGAGAAACCCCAAGAACACTGTTTCAAGGATAGAGCGATCCTGAGGTCACTGTTGCAACACAAAAGAGCTCCGTGTGCCAAAAATCAACTCGAGATGAGAGGTTAGTCCCTGGCTTCGACTTCAGAAGAACACCACCTTACCACAAGTACCTCAAGAGGAGGCTTCTCTCAGCTCTAGGTATGTGAGAGGGACCCTGATTTTGAGGCCTCAAGTGGAATGGACACCGCGATGCCCTGACTCGAAATAAGGCCGGATATCCCTGCAGTGACTTGAATACAGGCTCGTCTTGCATCTCCCAAGACGAAAGGATGTCTGAATCCCCTGTGGAGACCATAGAAAAAGACCTAGTTCCCCACCTCATCGCGACCGGAGGCCTCACATACTTTGAAAACTCCAGAGGTACGCGGAGATCAGTGCCTCCAAAGGAGACGATGCCTGACTCCTCGTGAAACTTGATAGGAGTCCCAGGATTCCTGTGGCACGTGGAAAGGGACCCTTGGTCTCCCGCCTCATCTGGAGAGGCGTCCCAATTGCCCTGCCAAGCCTCGAGGAGAATCCCGAGTTGTCCCTCGCAACTAGGCAGGAGTCCTGACGTGTCTGAACAAACACGTGGGTGGAAGCGCCATCCCCGTCGTAACTCGAGAATATACCCCAGGTTCCCGCCGCAACTCGAGAAAAACCATGAGACTTCCCCCTCGCCGCGAGATGAGGCCCGATTCCCCTGCACTGCGTGCAGAGCAATTCCGTGTTGCACATCACACATGAAAGGAGCCTTGATTTCCTTGATGGCACTCCAGTGAAACCCCAAGAACACTGTTTCACGGCTAGAGGCATCCTGAGGTCACTGTAGCAACACGAAAGAGCTCCGTGGACCAAAAATCAACTCGAGATGAGAGGTTAGTCCCTGGCTTCGACTCCAGAGGAATACCACCTTACCACAAGCACCTCAAGAGGAGGCTTGTCTCAGCTCTAAGTAAGTGAGAGGGACCCTGAGTTTGCAGCCTCAAGTGGAATGGACACCGCGATGCCCTGACTCGAAATAAGGCCGGATATCCCTGCAGTGACTTGAATGCAGGCTCGTCTTGCATCTCCCAAGATGAAAGGATGTCTGAATCCCCTGTGGAGACCACAGAGAAAGACCTAGTTCCCCACGTCATCGCGACCGGAGGCCTCACATTCTTTGATTACTCCAGAGGTATGAAGGGATCCGCGCCTCCAAAGGAGACGATGCCTGACTCCTCGTGAAACTTGATAGGAGTCCCAGGATTCCTGTGGCACGTGGAAAGGAACCCTTGGTCTCCCGCCTCATCTGGAGAGGCGTCCCAATTGCCCTGCCAAGCCTCGAGGAGAATCCCGAGTTGTCCCTCGCAACTAGGCAGGAGTCCTGACATGGCTGAACAAACACGTGGGAGGAAGGGCCATCCCCGTCGTAACTCGAGAATATACCCCAGGTTCCCGCCGCAACTCGAGGAAAACCATGAGACTTCCCCCTCGCCGCGAGATGAGGCCCGATTCCCCTGCACTGCGTGCAGAACAATTCCGTGTTGCACATCACACATGAAAGGAGCCTTGATTTCCTTGATGGCACTCCAGAGAAACCCCAAGAACACTGTTTCAAGGCTAGAGGGATCCTGAGGTCACTGTAGCAACACGAAAGAGCTCCGTGGACCAAAAATCAACTCGAGAAGAGGGGTTAGTCCCTGGTTTCGACTCCAGAGGAATACCACCTTACCACAAGCACCTCAAGAGGAGGCTTCTCTCAGCTCTAGGTATGTGAGAGGGACCCTGAGTTTGCGGCCTCAAGTGGAATGGACACCGCGATGCCCTGACTCAAAATAAGGCCGGATATCTCTGCAGTGACTTGAATGCCAGCTCGTCTTGCATCTCCCAAGATGAAAGGATGTCTGAATCCCCTGTGGAGACCACAGAGAAAGACCTACTTACCCACCTCATCGCGACCGGAGGCCTCAAATCCTTTGAAAACTCCAGAGGTACGCGGAGATCAGTGCCTCCAAAGGAGACGATGCCTGACTCCTCGTGAAACTTGATAGGAGTCCCAGGATTCCTGTGGCACGTGGAAAGGGACCCTTGGTCTCCCGCCTCAGCTGGAGAGGCGTCCCAATTGCCCTGCCAAGCCTCGAGGAGAATCCCGAGTTGTCCCTCGCAACTAGGCAGGAGTCCTGACGTCGCTGAACAAACACGTGGGTGGAAGGGCCATACCCTTTGTAACTCGAGAATATACCCCAGGTTCCCGCCGCAACTCGAGAAAAACCATGAGACTTCCCCCTCGCCGCGAGATCAGGCCCGATTCCGCTGCACTGCGTGCAGAGCAATTCCGTGTTGCACATCATACATGAAAGGAGCCTTGATTTCCTTGATGGCACTCCAGAGAAACCCCAAGAACACTGTTTCAAGGATAGAGCGAACCTGAGGTCACTGTAGCAACACAAAAGAGCTTCGTGTGCCAAAAATCCACTAGAGATGAGAGGTTAGTCCCTGGCTTCAACTCCAGAAGAACACCACCTTACCACAAGTACCTCAAGAGGAGGCTTCTCTCAGCTCTAGGTATGTGAGAGGGACCCTGATTTTGCGGCCTCAAGTGGAATGAACACCGTGATGCCCTGACTCGAAATAAGGCCGGATATCCCTGCAGTGACTTGAATGCAGGCTCGTCTTGCATCTCCCAAGACGAAAGGATGTCTGAATCCCCTGTGGAGACCACAGAAAAGGACCTAGTTCCCCACCTCATCGCGATCGGAGGCCTCACATCCTTTGAAAACTCCAGAGGTATGCGGAGATCAGTGCCTCCAAAGGAGACGATGCCTGACTCCTCGTGAAACTTGATAGGAGTCCCAGGATTCCTGTGGCACGTGGAAAGGGACACTTGGTCTCCCGCCTCAGCTGGAGAGGCATCCCAATTGCCCTGCCAAGCCTCAAGGAGAATCCCGAGTTGTCCCTCGCAACTAGGCAGGAGTTCTGTCGTTGCTGAACAAATACGTGTGTGGAAGGGCCATCCCCTTCGTAACTCGAGAATATACCCCAGGTTCCCGCCGCAACTCGAGAAAAACCATGAGACTTCCCCCTCGCCGCGAGATGAGGCCCGATTCCCCTGCACTGCGTGCAGAGCAATTGCTTGTTGCACATCACACAAGAAAGGAGCCTTGATTTCCTTCATGGCACTACAGAGAAACCCCAAGAACACTGTTTCAAGGCTAGAGGGATCCTGAGGTCACTGTAGCAACACGAAAGAGCTCCGTGGACCAAAAATCAACTCGAGATGAGAGGTTAGTCCCTGGCTTTGACTCCAGAGGAATACCACCTTACCACAAGCACCTCAAGAGGAGGCTTGTCTCAGCTCTAAGTAAGTGAGAGGGACCCTGAGTTTGCGGCCTCAAGTGGAATGGACACCGCGATGCGCTGACTCGAAATAAGGCCGGATATCCCTGCAGTGACTTGAATGCAGGCTCGTCTTGCATCTCCCAAGATGAAAGGATGTCTGAATCCCCTGTGGAGACCACAGAGAAAGACCTAGTTCCCCACCTCATCGCGACCGGAGGCCTCACATTCTTTGATAACTCCAGAGGTATGAAGGGATCCGCGCCTCCAAAGGAGACGATGCCTGACTCCTCGTGAAACTTGATAGGAGTCCCAGGATTCCTGTGGCACGTGGAAAGGAACCCTTGGTCTCCCGCCTCATCTGGAGAGGCGTCCCAATTGCCCTGCCAAGCCTCGAGGAGAATCCCGAGTTGTCCCTCGCAACTAGGCAGGAGTCCTGACGTGGCTGAACAAACACGTGGGTGGAAGCGCCATCCCCGTCGTAACTCGAGAATATACCCCAGGTTCCCGCCGCAACTCGAGAAAAACCATGAGACTTCCCCCTCGCCGCGAGATGAGGCCCGATTCCCCTGCACTGCGTGCAGAGCAATTCCGTGTTGCACATCACACAAGAAAGGAGCCTTGATTTCCTTGATGGCACTCCAGTGAAACCCCAAGAACACTGTTTCAAGGCTAGAGACATCCTGAGGTCACTGTAGCAACACGAAAGAGCTCTGTGGACCAAAAATCAACTCGAGATGAGAGGTTAGTCCCTGGCTTCGACTCCAGAGGAATACCACCTTACCATAAGCACCTGAAGAGGAGGCTTCTCTCAACTTTAGGTATGTGAGAGGGATCCTGATTTTGTGGCCTCAAGTGGAATGGACACCGCTATGCCCTGACTCGAAATAAGGCCGGATATCCCTGCAGTGACTTGAATGCAGGCTCGTCCTGCATCTCCCAAGATGAAAGGATGTCTGAATCCCCTGTGGAGACCACAGAGAAAGAACTAGTTCCCCACCTCAACGCGACCGGAGGCCTCACATCCTTTGAAAACTCCAGAGGTACGCGGAGATCAGTGCCTCCAAAGGAAACGATGCCTGACTCCTCGTGAAACTTGATAGGAGTCCCAGGATTACTGTGGCACGTGGAAAGGGACCCTTGGTCTCCCGCCTCAGCTGGAGAGGCGTCCCAATTGCCCTGCCAAGCCTCGAGGAGAATCCCGAGTTGTCCCTCGCAACTAGGCAGGAGTCCTGACGTGGCTGAACAAACATGTGGGGGGAAGGGCCATCCCCGTCGTAACTAGAGAATACACCCCAGGTTCCCGCCGCAACTCGAGAAAAACCATGAGACTTCCCCCTCGCCGCGAGATGAGGCCCGATTCCCCTACACTGCGTGTGGAGCAATTGCTTGTTGCACATCACACAAGAAAGGAGCCTTGATTTCCTTCATGGCACTCCAGAGAAACCCCAAGAACACTGTTTTAAGGCTAGATGCATCCTGAGATCACTGTAGCAACAGAAAAGAGCGCCGTGGACCGAAAATCAACTCGAGATGAGAGGTTAGTCCCTGGCTTCGACTCCAGAGGAATACCACCTTACCAAAAGCACCTCAAGAGGAGGCTTCTCTCAGCTCTAGGTATGTGAGAGGGACCCTGAGTTTGCGGCCTCAAGTGGAATGGACACCGCGATGCCCTGACTCGAAATAAGGCCGGATATCCCTGCAGTGACTTGAATGCAGGCTCGTCTTTCATCTCCCAAGATGAAAGGATGTCTGAATCCCCTGTGGAGACCACAGAGAAAGACCTAGTTCCCCACGTCATCGCGACCGGAGGCCTCACATTCTTTGATAACTCCAGAGGTACGAAGAGATCCGAGCTTCCAAAGGAGACGATGCCTGACTCCTCGTGAAATTTGATAGGAGTCCCAGGATTCCTGTGGCACGTGGAAAGGGACCCTTGGTCTCACGCCTCAGCTGGAGAGGCATCCCAATTGCCCTGACAAGCCTCGAGGAGAATCCCGAGTTGTCCCTCGCAACTAGGCAGGAGTTCTAACGTCGCTGAACAAACACGTGTGTGGAAGGGCCATCCCCGTCGTAACTCGAGAATATACCCCAGGTTCCCGCCGCAACTCGAGAAAAACCATGAGACTTCCCCCTCGCTGCGAGATCAGGCCCGATTCCCCTGCACTGCGTGCAGAGCAATTCCGTGTTACACATCACACATGAAAGGAGCCTTGATTTCCTTGATGGCACTCCAGAGAAACCCCAAGAACACTGTTTCAAGGCTAGAGGCATCCTGAGGTCACTATAGCAACACGAAAGAGCTCCGTGGACCAAAAATCAACTCGAGATGAGAGGTTAGTCCCTGGCTTCGACTCCAGAGGAATGCCACCTTACCACAAGCACCTCAAGAGGAGGCTTCTCTCAGCTCTAGGTATGTGAGAGGGACCCTGATTTTGCGGCCTCAAGTGGAATGGACACCGCGATGCCCTGACTCGAAATAAGGCCGGAAATCCCTGCAGTGACTTGAATGCAGGCTCATCTTTCATCTCCCAAGATGAAAGGATGTCTGAATCCCCTGTGGAGACCACAGAGAAAGACCTAGTTCCCCACCTCAACGCGACCGGAGGCCTCACATCCTTTGAAAACTCCAGAGGTACGCGGAGATCAGTGCCTCCAAAGGAGACGATGCCTGACTCCTCGTGAAACTTGTTAGGAGTCCCAGAATTCCTGTGGCACGTGGAAAGGGACCCTTGGTCTCCCGCCTCAGCTGGAGAGGCGTCCCAATTGTCCTGCCAAGCCTCGAGGAGAATCCCGAGTTGTCCCTCGCAACTAGGCAGGAGTCCTGACGTGGCTGAACAAACACGTGTGTGGAAGGGCCATCCCCGTCGTAACTAGAGAATATACACCAGGTTCCCGCCGCAACTCGAGAAAAACCATGAGACTTCCCCCTCGCCGCGAGATGAGGCCCGATTCCCCTGCACTGCGTGCAGAGCAATTCCGTGTTGCACATCACACATGAAAGGAGCCTTGATTTCCTTGATGGCACTCCAGTGAAACCCCAAGAACACTGTTTCAAGGCTAGAGGCATCCTGAGGTCACTGTAGCAACACGAAAGAGCTCTGTGGACCAAAAATCAACTCGAGATGAGAGGTTAGTCCCTGGCTTCGACTCCAGAGGAATACCACCTTACCACAAGCACCTGAAGAGGAGGCTTCTCTCAGCTCTAGGTATGTGAGAGGGACCCTGAGTTTGTGGCCTCAAGTGGAATTGACACGACGATGCCCTGACTCGAAATAAGGCCGGATATCCCTGCAGTGACTTGAATGCAGGCTCGTCTTGCATCTCCCAAGATGAAAGGATGTCTGAATCCCCTGTGGAGACCACAGAGAAAGACCTAGTTCCCCACCTCAACGCGACCGGAGGCCTCACATCCTTTGAAAACTCCAGAGGTACGTGGAGATCAGTGCCTCCAAAGGAGACGATGCCTGACTCCTCGTGAAACTTGATAGGAGTCCCAGGATTACTGTGGCACGTGGAAAGGGACCCTTGGTCTCCCGCCTCAGCTGGAGAGGCATCACAATTGCCCTGACAAGCCTCGAGGAGAATCCCGAGTTGTCCCTTGCAACTAGGCAGGAGTTCTGACGTCGCTGAACAAACACGTGTGTGGAAGGGCCATCCCCGTCGTAACTCGAGAATATACCCCCGGTTCCCGCCGCAACTCGAGAAAAACCATGAGACTTCCCCCTCGCCGCGAGATCAGGCCCGATTCCGCTGCACTGCGTGCAGAGCAATTCCGTGTTGCACATCATACATGAAAGGAGCCTTGATTTCCTTGATGGCACTCCAGAGAAACCCCAAGAACACTGTTTCAAGGATAGAGCGAACCTGAGGTCACTGTAGCAACACAAAAGAGCTTCGTGTGCCAAAAATCCACTAGAGATGAGAGGTTAGTCCCTGGCTTCAACTCCAGAAGAACACCACCTTACCACAAGTACCTCAAGAGGAGGCTTCTCTCAGCTCTAGGTATGTGAGAGGGACCCTGATTTTGCGGCCTCAAGTGGAATGAACACCGTGATGCCCTGACTCGAAATAAGGCCGGATATCCCTGCAGTGACTTGAATGCAGGCTCGTCTTGCATCTCCCAAGACGAAAGGATGTCTGAATCCCCTGTGGAGACCACAGAAAAGGACCTAGTTCCCCACCTCATCGCGATCGGAGGCCTCACATCCTTTGAAAACTCCAGAGGTATGCGGAGATCAGTGCCTCCAAAGGAGACGATGCCTGACTCCTCGTGAAACTTGATAGGAGTCCCAGGATTCCTGTGGCACGTGGAAAGGGACACTTGGTCTCCCGCCTCAGCTGGAGAGGCATCCCAATTGCCCTGCCAAGCCTCAAGGAGAATCCCGAGTTGTCCCTCGCAACTAGGCAGGAGTTCTGTCGTTGCTGAACAAATACGTGTGTGGAAGGGCCATCCCCTTCGTAACTCGAGAATATACCCCAGGTTCCCGCCGCAACTCGAGAAAAACCATGAGACTTCCCCCTCGCCGCGAGATGAGGCCCGATTCCCCTGCACTGCGTGCAGAGCAATTGCTTGTTGCACATCACACAAGAAAGGAGCCTTGATTTCCTTCATGGCACTCCAGAGAAACCCCAAGAACACTGTTTCAAGGCTAGAGGGATCCTGAGGTCACTGTAGCAACACGAAAGAACTCCGTGGACCAAAAATCAACTCGAGATAAGAGGTTAGTCCCAAACTTCGAATCCAGAGGAATACCAGCTTACCACAAGCACCACAAGAGGAGGCTTCTCACAGCTTTAGGTATGTGAGAGGGACCCTGAGATTGCAGCCTCAAGTGGAATGAACACCGCGATGCCCTGACTCGAAATAAGGCCGGATATTCCTGCAGTGACTTGAACGCAGGCTCGTCTTGCATCTCCCAAGACAAAAGGATGTCTGAATCCCCTGTGGAGACCACAGAGAAAGACCTAGTTCTCCACCTCATGGCGACCGGAGGCCTCACATCCTTTGAAAACTCCAGAGGTACGCGGAGATCAGTGCCTCCAAAGAGACGATGCCAGACTCCTCGTGAAACTTGATAGGAGTCCCAGGATTCCTGTGGCACGTGGAAAGGGACCCTTGGTCTCCCGCCTCAGCTGGAGAGGCGTCCCAATTGCCCTGCCAAGCCTCGAGGAGAATCCCGAGTTGTCCCTCGCAACTAGGCAGGAGTCCTGACGTCGCTGAACAAACACGTGGGAGGAAGGGCCATACCCATCCTAACTCGAGAATATACCCCATGTTCCCGCCGCAACTCGAGAAAAACCATGAGACTTCCCCCTCGCCGCGAGATCAGGCCCGATTCCGCTGCACTGCGTGCAGAGCAATTCCGTGTTGCACATCACACATGAAAGGAGCCATGATTTCCTTGATGGCACTCCAGAGAAACCCCAAGAACACTGTTTCAAGGATAGAGCGATCCTGAGGTCACTGTTGCAACACAAAAGAGCTCCGTGTGCCAAAAATCAACTCGAGATGAGAGGTTAGTCCCTGGCTTCGACTTCAGAAGAACACCACCTTACCACAAGTACCTCAAGAGGAGGCTCCTCTCAGCTCTAGGTATGTGAGAGGGACCCTGATTTTGAGGCCTCAAGTGGAATGGACACCGCGATGCCCTGACTCGAAATAAGGCCGAATATCCCTGCAGTGACTTGAATACAGGCTCGTCTTGCATCTCCCAAGACGAAAGGATGTCTGAATCCCCTGTGGAGACCATAGAAAAAGACCTAGTTCCCCACCTCATCGCGACCGGAGGCCTCACATACTTTGAAAACTCCAGAGGTACGCGGAGATCAGTGCCTCCAAAGGAGACGATGCCTGACTCCTCGTGAAACTTGATAGGAGTCCCAGGATTCCTGTGGCACGTGGAAAGGGACCCTTGGTCTCCCGCCTCATCTGGAGAGGCGTCCCAATTGCCCTGCCAAGCCTCGAGGAGAATCCCGAGTTGTCCCTCGCCACTAGGCAGGAGTCCTGACGTCGCTGAACAAACACGTGGGTGGAAGCGCCATCCCCGTCGTAACTCGAGAATATACCCCAGGTTCCCGCCGCAACTCGAGAAAAACCATGAGACTTCCCCCTCGCCGCGAGATGAGGCCCGATTCCCCTGCACTGCGTGCAGAGCAATTCCGTGTTGCACATCACACAAGAAAGGAGCCTTGATTTCCTTGATGGCACTCCAGTGAAACCCCAAGAACACTGTTTCAAGGCTAGAGACATCCTGAGGTCACTGTAGCAACACGAAAGAGCTCTGTGGACCAAAAATCAACTCGAGATGAGAGGTTAGTCCCTGGCTTCGACTCCAGAGGAATACCACCTTACCATAAGCACCTGAAGAGGAGGCTTCTCTCAGCTTTAGGTATGTGAGAGGGATCCTGATTTTGTGGCCTCAAGTGGAATGGACACCGCTATGCCCTGACTCGAAATAAGGCCGGATATCCCTGCAGTGACTTGAATGCAGGCTCGTCCTGCATCTCCCAAGATGAAAGGATGTCTGAATCCCCTGTGGAGACCACAGAGAAAGACCTAGTTCCCCACCTCAACGCGACCGGAGGCCTCACATCCTTTGAAAACTCCAGAGGTACGCGGAGATCAGTGCCTCCAAAGGAGACGATGCCTGACTCCTCGTGAAACTTGATAGGAGTCCCAGGATTACTGTGGCACGTGGAAAGGGACCCTTGGTCTCCCGCCTCAGCTGGAGAGGCGTCCCAATTGCCCTGCCAAGCCTCGAGGAGAATCCCGAGTTGTCCCTCGCAACTAGGCAGGAGTCCTGACGTGGCTGAACAAACATGTGGGGGGAAGGGCCATCCCCGTCGTAACTAGAGAATACACCCCAGGTTCCCGCCGCAACTCGAGAAAAACCATGAGACTTCCCCCTCGCCGCGAGATGAGGCCCGATTCCCCTACACTGCGTGTGGAGCAATTGCTTGTTGCACATCACACAAGAAAGGAGCCTTGATTTCCTTCATGGCACTCCAGAGAAACCCCAAGAACACTGTTTTAAGGTTAGATGCATCCTGAGATCACTGTAGCAACAGAAAAGAGCGCCGTGGACCGAAAATCAACTCGAGATGAGAGGTTAGTCCCTGGCTTCGACTCCAGAGGAATACCACCTTACCAAAAGCACCTCAAGAGGAGGCTTCTCTCAGCTCTAGGTATGTGAGAGGGACCCTGAGTTTGCGGCCTCAAGTGGAATGGACACCGCGATGCCCTGACTCGAAATAAGGCCGGATATCCCTGCAGTGACTTGAATGCAGGCTCGTCTTTCATCTCCCAAGATGAAAGGATGTCTGAATCCCCTGTGGAGACCACAGAGAAAGACCTAGTTCCCCACCTCATCGCGACCGGAGGCCTCACATTCTTTGATAACTCCAGAGGTACGAAGAGATCCGAGCTTCCAAAGGAGACGATGCCTGACTCCTCGTGAAATTTGATAGGAGTCCCAGGATTCCTGTGGCACGTGGAAAGGGACCCTTGGTCTCACGCCTCAGCTGGAGAGGCATCCCAATTGCCCTGACAAGCCTCGAGGAGAATCCCGAGTTGTCCCTCGCAACTAGGCAGGAGTTCTAACGTCGCTGAACAAACACGTGTGTGGAAGGGCCATCCCCGTCGTAACTCGAGAATATACCCCAGGTTCCCGCCGCAACTCGAGAAAAACCATGAGACTTCCCCCTCGCTGCGAGATCAGGCCCGATTCCGCTGCACTGCGTGCAGAGCAATTCCGTGTTACACATCACACATGAAAGGAGCCTTGATTTCCTTGATGGCACTCCAGAGAAACCCCAAGAACACTGTTTCAAGGCTAGAGGCATCCTGAGGTCACTATAGCAACACGAAAGAGCTCCGTGGACCAAAAATCAACTCGAGATGAGAGGTTAGTCCCTGGCTTCGACTCCAGAGGAATGCCACCTTACCACAAGCACCTCAAGAGGAGGCTTCTCTCAGCTCTAGGTATGTGAGAGGGACCCTGATTTTGCGGCCTCAAGTGGAATGGACACCGCGATGCCCTGACTCGAAATAAGGCCGGAAATCCCTGCAGTGACTTGAATGCAGGCTCGTCTTTCATCTCCCAAGATGAAAGGATGTCTGAATCCCCTGTGGAGACCACAGAGAAAGACCTAGTTCCCCACCTCAACGCGACCGGAGGCCTCACATCCTTTGAAAACTCCAGAGGTACGCGGAGATCAGTGCCTCCAAAGGAGACGATGCCTGACTCCTCGTGAAACTTGTTAGGAGTCCCAGAATTCCTGTGGCACGTGGAAAGGGACCCTTGGTCTCCCGCCTCAGCTGGAGAGGCGTCCCAATTGTCCTGCCAAGCCTCGAGCGGAATCCCGAGTTGTCCCTCGCAACTAGGCAGGAGTCCTGACGTGGCTGAACAAACACGTGTGTGGAAGGGCCATCCCCGTCGTAACTAGAGAATATACACCAGGTTCCCGCCGCAACTCGAGAAAAACCATGAGACTTCCCCCTCGCCGCGAGATGAGGCCCGATTCCCCTGCACTGCGTGCAGAGCAATTCCGTGTTGCACATCACACATGAAAGGAGCCTTGATTTCCTTGATGGCACTCCAGTGAAACCCCAAGAACACTGTTTCAAGGCTAGAGGCATCCTGAGGTCACTGTAGCAACACGAAAGAGCTCTGTGGACCAAAAATCAACTCGAGATGAGAGGTTAGTCCCTGGCTTCGACTCCAGAGGAATACCACCTTACCACAAGCACCTGAAGTGGAGGCTTCTCTCAGCTCTAGGTATGTGAGAGGGACCCTGAGTTGGTGGCCTCAAGTGGAATTGACACGACGATGCCCTGACTCGAAATAAGGCCGGATATCCCTGCAGTGACTTGAATGCAGGCTCGTCTTGCATCTCCCAAGATGAAAGGATGTCTGAATCCCCTGTGGAGACCACAGAGAAAGACCTAGTTCCCCACCTCTACGCGACCGGAGGCCTCACATCCTTTGAAAACTCCAGAGGTACGTGGAGATCAGTGCCTCCAAAGGAGACGATGCCTGACTCCTCGTGAAACTTGATAGGAGTCCCAGGATTCCTGTGGCACGTGGAAAGGGACCCTTGGTCTCCCGCCTCAGCTGGAGAGGCATCACAATTGCCCTGACAAGCCTCGAGGAGAATCCCGAGTTGTCCCTCGCAACTAGGCAGGAGTTCTGACGTCGCTGAACAAACACGTGTGTGGAAGCGCCATCCCCGTCGTAACTCGAGAATATACCCCAGGTTCCCGCCGCAACTCGAGAAAAACCATGAGACTTCCCCCTCGCTGCGAGATCAGGTCCGATTCCACTGCACTGCGTGCAGAGCAATTCCGTGTTGCACATCACACATGAAAGGAGCCTTGATTTCCTTGATGGCACTCCAGAGAAACCCCAAGAACACTGTTTCAAGGCTAGAGGCATCCTGAGGTCACTATAGCAAAACGAAAGAGCTCCGTGGACCAAAAATCAACTCGAGATGAGAGGTTAGTCCCTGGCTTCGACTCCAGAGGAATACCACCTTACCACAAGCACCTCAAGAGGAGGCTTCTCTCAGCTCTAGGTATGTGAGAGGGACCCTGAATTTGCGGCCTCAAGTGGAATGGACACCGCGATGCCCTGACTCGAAATAAGGCCGGATATCCCTGCAGTGACTTGAATGCAGGCTCGTCTTGCATCTCCCAAGATGAAAGGATGTCTGAATCCCCTGTGGAGACCACAGAAAAAGACCTAGTTCCCCACCTCATCGCGACCGGAGGCCTCACATCCTTTGAAAACTCCAGAGGTACGAAGAGATCCGAGCTTCCAAAGGAGACGATGCCTGACTCCTCGTGAAACTTGATAGAAGTCCCAGGATTCCTGTGGCACTTGGAAAGGGACCCTTGGTCTCCCGCCTCAGCTGGAGAGGCGTCCCAATTGCCCTGCCAAGCCTCGAGGAGAATCCCGAGTTGTCCCTCGCAACTAGGCAGGAGTCCTGACGTCGCTGAACAAACACGTGTGTGGAAGGGCCATCCCCGTCGTAACTCGAGAATATACCCCAGGTTCCCGCCGCAACTCGAGAAAAACCATGAGAGTTCCCCCTCGCCGCGAGATGAGGCCTGATTCCCCTACACTGCGTGCAGAGCAATTCCGTGTTGCACATCACACATGAAAGGAGCCTTGATTTCCTTGATGGCACTCCAGAGAAACACCAAGAACACTGTTTCAAGGCTAGAGGGATCCTCAGGTCACTGTAGCAACACGAAAGAGCTCCGTGTACCAAAAATCAACTCGAGATGAGGGTTTAGTCCCTGGCTTCGACTCCAGAGGAATACCACCTGTCCAGAAGCACCTCAAGTGGAGTCTTCTCACAGCTCTAGGTATGTGAGAGGTACCCTGAGTTTGCAGCCTCAAGTGGAATGGACACCGCGATGCCCTGACTCGAAATAAGGCCGGATATCCCTGCAGTGACTTGAATGCAGGCTCGTCTTGCATCTCCCAAGACGAAAGGATGTCTGAATCCCCTGTGGAGACCACAGAGAAAGACCTAGTTGCCCACCTCATCGCGACCGGAGGCCTCACATACTTTGAAAACTCCAGAGGTACGCAGAGATCAGTGCCTCCAAAGGAGACAATGTCTGACTCCTCGTGAAATTTGATAGGAGTCCCAGGATTCCTGTGGCACGTGGAAAGGGACCCTTGGTCTCCCGCCTCAGCCTGAGAAGCGTCCCAATTGCCCTGCCAAGCCTCGAGGAGAATCCCGAGTTGTCCCTCGAAACTAGGCAGTAGTCCTGACGTCGCTGAACAAACACGTGGGTGGAAGGGCCATCCCCGTCGTAACTCGAGAATATACCCCAGGTTCCCGCCGCAACTCGAGAAAAACCATGAGACTTCCCCCTCGCCGCGAGATGAGGCCCGATTCCCCTGCACTGCGTGCAGAGCAATTCCGTGTTGCACATCACACATGAAAGGAGCCTTGATTTCCTTCATGGCACTCCAGAGAAACCCCAAGAACACTGTTTCAAGGCTAGATGGATCCTGAGGTCACTGTAGCAACACAAAAGAGCGCCGTGGACCGAAATCAACACGAGATGAGAGGTTAGTCCCTGGCTTCGACTCCAGAGGAATACCACCTTACCACAAGCACCTCAAGAGGAGGCTTCTCTCAGCTCTAGGTATGTGAGAGGGACTCTGAGTTTGCGGCCTCAAGTGGAATGGACACCGCGATGCCCTGACTCGAAATAAGGCCGGATATCCCTGCAGTGACTTGAATGCAGGCTCGTCTTGCATCTCCCAAGATGAAAGGATGTCTGAATCCCCTGAGGAGACCACAGAGAAAGACCTAGTTCCCCACCTCATCGCGACCGGAGGCCTCACATCCTTTGATAACTCCAGAGGTACGCAGAGATCCGAGCTTCCAAAGGAGACGATGCCTGACTCCTCGTGAAACTTGATAGGAGTCCCAGGATTCCTGTGGCACGTGGAAAGGGACCCTTGGTCTCCCGCCTCAGCTGGAGAGGCGTCCCAATTGTCCTGCCAAGCCTCGAGGAGAATCAAGAGTTGTCCCTCGAAACTTGGCAGGAGTCCTGAGGTCGCTGAACAAACACGTGGGTGGAAGGGCCATCCCCGTCGTAACTCGAGAATATACCCCAGGTTCCCGCCGCAACTCGAGAAAAACCATGAGACTTCCCCCTCCCCGCGAGATGAGGCCCGATTCTCCTGCACTGCGTGCAGAGCAATTCCGTGTTGCACATCACACATGAAAGGAGCCTTGATTTCCTTCATGGCACTCCAGAGAAACCCCAAGAACACTGTTTTAAGGCTAGAGGGATCGTCAGGTCACTGTAGCAACACGAAAGAGCTCCGTGGACCAAAAATCAACTCGAGATGAGAGGTTAGTCCCTGCCTTCGACTCCAGAGGAATACCACCTAACCACAAGCACCTCAAGAGGAGGCTTCTCTCAGCTCTAGGTATGTGAGAGGGACCCTGAGTTTGCGGCCTCAAGTGGAATGGACACCGCGATGCCCTGACTCGAAATAAGGCCGGATATCTCTGCAGTGACTTGAATGCCAGCTCGTCTTGCATCTCCCAAGATGAAAGGATGTCTGAATCCCCTGTGGAGACCACAGAGAAAGACCTAGTTCCCCACCTTATCGCGACCGGAGGCCTCACATCCTTTGAAAACTCCAGAGGTACGCGGAGATCAGTGCCTCCAAAGGAAACGATGCCTGACTCCTCGTGAAAGTTGATAGGAGTCCCAGGATTCCTGTGGCACGTGGAAAGGGACCCTTGGTCTCCCGCCTCAGCTGGAGAGGCGTCCCAATTGCCCTGCCAAGCCTCGAGGAGAATCCCGAGTTGTCCCTCGCAACTAGGCAGGAGTCCTGACGTCGCTGACCAAACACGTGTGTGGAAGGGCCATCCCTATCGTAACTCGAGAATATACCCCAGGTTCCCGCCGCAACTCGAGAAAAACCATGAGACTTCCCCCTCGCCGCGAGATGAGGCCCGATTCGCCTGCACTGTGTGCAGAGCAATTCCGTGTTGCACATCACACATGAAAGGAGCCTTGATTTCCTTGATGGCACTCCAGAGAAACCCCAAGAACACTGTTTCAAGGCTAGAGGAATCCTGAGGTCACTGTAGCAACACGAAAGAGCTTCGTGGACCAAAAATCAACTCAAGATGAGGGGTTAGTCCCTGGCTTCGACTCCAGAGGAATACCACCTTACCACAAGCACCTCAAGAGGAGGCTTCTCTCAGCTCTAGGTGTGTGAGAGGGACCCTGAGTTTGCAGCCTCAAGTGGAATGGACACCGCGATGCCCTGACTCGAAATAAGGCTGGATATCCCTGCAGTGACTTGAATGCAGGCTCGTCTTGCGTCTCCCAAGACGATAGGGTGTCTGAATCCGCTGTGGAAACCACAGAGAAACACCTAGTTCCCCACCTCATCGCGACAGGAGGCCTCACATCCTTTGAAAACTCCAGAGGTACGCAGAGATCAGTGCCTCCAAAGGAGACGATGCCTGACTCCTCGTGAAACTTGATAGGAGTCGCAGGATTGCTGTGGCACGTGGAAAGGGACCCTTGGTCTCCCGCCTCAGCCGGAGAGGTGTCCCAATTGCCCTGCCAAGCCTCGAGGAGAATCCCGAGTTGTCCCTCGCAAGTAGGCAGGAGTCCTGACATGGCTGAACAAACACGTGGGTGGAAGGGCCATCCCCGTCGTAACTCGAGAATATACCCCAGGTTCCCACCGCAACTCGAGAAAAACCATGAGACTTCCCCCTCGCTGCGAGATGAGGCCCGATTCCCCTGCACTGCGTGCAGAGCAATTCCGTGTTGCACATCACACATGAAAGGAGCCTTGATTTCCTTGATGGCACTCCAGAGAAACACCAAGAACACTGTTTCAAGGCTAGAGGGATCCTCAGGTCACTGTAGCAACACGAAAGAGCTCCGTGGACCAAAAATCAACTCGAGATGAGGGGTTAGTCCCTGGCTTCGACTCCAGAGGAATACCACCTGTCCAGAAGCACCTCAAGCGGAGTCTTCTCACAGCTCTAGGTATGTGAGAGGTACCCTGAGTTTGCAGCCTCAAGTCGAATGGACACTGCGATGCCCTGACTCGAAATAAGGCCGGATATCCCTGCAGTGACTTGAATGCAGGCTCGTCTTGCATCTCCCAAGATGAAAGGATGTCTGAATCCCCTGTGGAGACCACAGAGAAAGACCTAGTTGCCCACCTCATCACGACCGGAGGCTTCACATCTTTTGAAAACTCCAGAGGTACGCGGAGAACAGTGCCTCCAAAGGAGACGATGCCTGACTCCTCGTGAAACTTGATAGGAGTCCCAGTATTCCTGTGGCACGTGGAAAGTGACCGTTGGTCTCCCGCCTCAGCTGGAGAGGCGTCCCAATTGCCCTGCCAAGCCTCGAGGAGAATCCCGAGTTGTCCCTTGCAACTAGGCACAGTCCTGACGTCGCTGAACAAACACGTGGATGGAAGGGCCATCCCCGTCGTAACTCGAGAATATACCCCAGGTTCCCGGCACAACTTGAGAAAAACCATGAGACTTCCCCCTCGCTGCAAAATGAGGCCCGATTCCCCGGCACTGCGTGCAGAGCAATTCCGTGTTGCACATCACACATGAAATGAGCCTTGATTTCCTTGATGGCACTCCAGAGAAACCCCAAGAACACTGTTTCAAGGCTAGACGGCACCTGAGGTCACTGTAGCAACACGAAAGAGCTCCGTGGTCCAAAAATCAACTCGAGATGAGAGGTTAGTCCCTGACTTCGACTCCAGAGGAATACCACCTTACCACAAGCACCTCAAGAGGAGGCTTCTCTCAGCTCTAGGTATGTGAGAGGGACCCTGAGTTTGCGGCCTCAAGTGGAATGCACACCGCGATGAACTGACTCGAAATAAGGCCGGATATCCCTGCAGTGACTTGAATGCAGGCTCGTCTTGCATCTCCCAAGACGAAAGGATGTCTGAATCCCCTGTGGAGACCACAGAAAAAGACCTAGTTCCCCACCTCATCGCGACCGGAGGCCTCACATCCTTTGAAAACTCCAGAGGTACACGGAGATCAGTGCCTCCAAAGCAGACGATGCCTGACTCCTCGTGAAACTTGATAGGAGACCCAGGATTCCTGTGGTACGTGGAAAGGGACACTTGGTCTCCCGCCTCAGCTGGAGAGGCGTCCCAATTGCCCTGCCAAGCCTCGAGGAGAATCCCGAGTTGTCCCTCGCAACTAGGCAGGAGTCCTGACGTCGCTGAACAAACACGTGGGTGGAAGGGCCATACCCATCCTAACTCGAGAATATACCCCAGGTTCCCGCCGCAACTCGAGAAAAACCATGAGACTCCCCCTCGCCGCGAGATCAGGCCCGATTCCGCTGCACTGCGTGCAGAGCAATTCCGTGTTGCACATCACACATGAAAGGAGCCTTGATTTCCTTGATGGCACTCCAGAGAAACCCCAAGAACACTGTTTCAAGGATAGAGCGATCCTGAGGTCACTGTTGCAACACAAAAGAGCTCCGTGTGCCAAAAATCAATTCGAGATGAGAGGTTAGTCCCTGGCTTCGACTTCAGAAGAACACCACCTTACCACAAGTACCTCAAGAGGAGGCTTCTCTCAGCTCTAGGTATGTGAGAGGGACCCTGATTTTGAGGCCTCAAGTGGAATGGACACCGCGATGCCCTGACTCGAAATAAGGCCGGATATCCCTGCAGTGACTTGAATACAGGCTCGTCTTGCATCTCCCAAGACGAAAGGATGTCTGAATCCCCTGTGGAGACCATAGAAAAAGACCTAGTTCCCCACCTCATCGCGACCGGAGGCCTCACATCCTTTGAAAACTCCAGAGGTACGCGGAGATCAGTGCCTCCAAAGGAGACGATGCCTGACTCCTCGTGAAACTTGATAGGAGTCCCAGGATTCCTGTGGCACGTGGAAAGGGACCCTTGGTCTCCCGCCTCATCTGGAGAGGCGTCCCAATTGCCCTGCCAAGCCTCGAGGAGAATCCCGAGTTGTCCCTCGCAACTAGGCAGGAGTCCTGACGTGTCTGAACAAACACGTGGGTGGAAGCGCCATCCCCGTCGTAACTCGAGAATATACCCCAGGTTCCCGCCGCAACTCGAGAAAAACCATGAGACTTCCCCCTCGCCGCGAGATGAGGCCCGATTCTCCTGCACTGCGTGCAGAGCAATTCCGTGTTGCACATCACACATGAAAGGAGCCTTGATTTCCTTGATGGCACTCCAGTGAAACCCCAAGAACACTGTTTCAAGGCTAGAGGCATCCTGAGGTCACTGTAGCAACACGAAAGAGCTCTGTGGACCAAAAATCAACTCGAGATGAGAGGTTAGTCCCTGGCTTCGACTCCAGAGGAATACCACCTTACCACAAGCACCTCAAGAGGAGGCTTGTCTCAGCTCTAAGTAAGTGAGAGGGACCCTGAGTTTGCGGCCTCAAGTGGAATGGACACCGCGATGCCCTGACTCGAAATAAGGCCGGATATCCCTACAGTGACTTGAATGCAGGCTCGTCTTGCATCTCCCAAGATGAAAGGATGTCTGAATCCCCTGTGGAGACCACAGAGAAAGACCTAGTTCCCCACGTCATCGCGACCGGAGGCCTCACATTCTTTGATAACTCCAGAGGTATGAAGAGATCCGCGCCTCCAAAGGAGTCGATGCCTGACTCCTCGTGAAACTTGATAGGAGTCCCAGGATTCCTGTGGCACGTGGAAAGGGACCCTTGGTCTCCCGCCTCATCTGGAGAGGCGTCCCAATTGCCCTGCCAAGCCTCGAGGAGAATCCCGAGTTGTCCCTCGCAACTAGGCAGGAGTCCTGACGTGGCTGAACAAACACGTGGGTGGAAGCGCCATCCCCGTCGTAACTCGAGAATATACCCCAGGTTCCCGCCGCAACTCGAGAAAAACCATGAGACTTCCCCCTCGCCGCGAGATGAGGCCCGATTCCCCTGCACTGCGTGCAGAGCAATTCCGTGTTGCACATCACGCATGAAAGGAGCCTTGATTTCCTTGATGGCACTCCAGTGAAATCCCAATAACACTGTTTCAAGGCTAGAGACATCCTGAGGTCACTGTAGCAACACGAAAGAGCACTGTGGACCAAAAATCAACTCGAGATGAGAGGTTAGTCCCTGGCTTCGACTCCAGAGGAATACCACCTTATCATAAGCACCTGAAGAGGAGGCTTCTCTCAGCTTTAGGTATGTGAGAGGGATCCTGATTTTGTGGCCTCAAGTGGAATGGACACCGCGATGCCCTGACTCGAAATAAGGCCAGATATCCCTGCAGTGACTTGAATGCAGGCTCGTCCTGCATCTCCCAAGATGAAAGGATGTCTGAATCCCCTGTGGAGACCACAGAGAAAGACCTAGTTCCCCACCTCAACGCGACCGGAGGCCTCACATCCTTTGAAAACTCCAGAGGTACGCGGAGATCAGTGCCTCCAAAGGAGACGATGCCTGACTCCTCGTGAAACTTGATAGGAGTCCCAGGATTCCTGTGGCACGTGGAAAGGGACCCTTGGTCTCCCGCCTCAGCTGGAGAGGCGTCCCAATTGCCCTGCCAAGCCTCGAGGAGAATCCCAAGTTGTCCCTCGCAACTAGGCAGGAGTCCTGACGTCGCTGAACAAACACGTGGATGGAAGGGCCATCCCCGTCGTAACTCGAGAATATACCCCAGGTTCCCGCCGCAACTCGAGAAAAACCATGAGACTTCCCCCTCGCCGCGAGATGAGGCCCGATTCCCCTGCACTGCGTTCAGAGCAATTCCGTGTTGCACATCACACATGAAAGGAGCCTTGATTTCCTTCATGGCACTCCAGAGAAACCCCAAGAACACTGTTTCAAGGCTAGAGGGATCCTGAGGTCACTGTAGCAACACAAAAGAGCTCCGTGGACCAAAAATCAACTCGAGATGAGAGGTTAGTCCCTGGCTTCGACTCCAGAGGAATACCACCTTACCACAAGCACTTCAAGAGGAGGCTTGTCTCAGCTCTAGGTAAGTGAGAGGGACCCTGAGTTTGAGGCCTCAAGTGGAATGGACACCGCGATGCCCTGACTCGAAATAAGGCCGGATATCCCTGCAGTGACTTGAATGCAGGCTCGTCTTGCATCTCCCAAGATGAAAGGATGTCTGAATCCCCTGTGGAGACCACAGAGAAAGACCTAGTTCCCCACGTCATCGCGACCGGAGGCCTCACATTCTTTGATAACTCCAGAGGTATGAAGAGATCCGCGCCTCCAAGGAGACGATGCCTGACTCCTCGTGAAACTTGATAGGAGTCCCAGGATTCCTGTGGCACTTGGAAAGGGACCCTTGGTCTCCCGCCTCAGGTGGAGAGGCATCCCAATTGCCCTGCCAAGCCTCGAGGAGAATCCCGAGTTGGCCCTCGCAACTATGCAGGAGTTCTGTCGTCGCTGAACAAACACGTGTGTGGAAGGGCCATCCCCGTCGTAACTCGAGAATATACCCCAGGTTCCCGCCGCAACTCGAGAAAAACCATGAGACTTCCCCCTCGCCGCGAGATGAGGCCCGATTCCCCTGCACTGCGTGCAGAGCAATTCCGTGTTGCACATCACACATGAAAGGAGCCTTGATTTCCTTGATGGCACTCCAGAGAAACCCCAAGAACACTTTTTCAAGGCTAGAGGGATCCTGAGGTCACTGTAGGAACACAAAAGAGCTCCGTGGGCCAAAAATCAACTCGAGATGAGAGGTTAGTCCCTGGCTTCGACTCCAGAAGAACACCACCTTACCACAAGTACCTCAAGAGGAGGCTTCTCTCAGCTCTAGGTACGTGAGAGGGACCCTGAGTTAGCGGCCTCAAGTGGAATGGACACCGCGATGCCCTGACTCGAAATAAGGCCGGATATCCCTGCAGTGACTTGAATGCAGGCTCGTCTTGCCTCTCCCAAGACGAAAGGATGTCTGAATCCCCTGTGGAGACCACAGAGAAAGACCTATTTCCCCACCTCATCACGACCGGAGGCCTCACATCCTTTGAAAACTCCAGACGTACGCGGAGAACAGTGCCTCCAAAGGAGACGATGCCTGACTCCTCGTGAAACTTGATAGGAGTCCCAGGATTACTGTGGCACGTGGAAAGGGACCCTTGGTCTCCCACCTCAGCTGGAGAGGCGTCCCAATTGCCCTGCCAAGCCTCGAGGAGAATCCCGAGTTGTCCCTCGCAACTAGGCAGGAGTCCTGACGTGGCTGAACAAACATGTGGGGGGAAGGGCCATCCCCGTCGTAACTCGAGAATACACCCCAGGTTCCCGCCGCAACTCGAGAAAAACCATGAGACTTCCCCCTCGCCGCGAGATGAGGCCCGATTCCCCTACACTGCGTGTGGAGCAATTGCTTGTTGCACATCACACAAGAAAGGAGCCTTGATTTCCTTCATGGCACTCCAGAGAAACCCCAAGAACACTGTTTTATGGCTAGATGCATCCTGAGATCACTGTAGCAACAGAAAAGAGCGCCGTGGACCGAAAATCAACTCGAGATAAGAGGTTAGTCCCTGGCTTCGACTCCAGAGGAATACCACCTTACCAAAAGCACCTCAACAGGAGGCTTCTCTCAGCTCTAGGTATGTGAGAGGGACCCTGAGTTTGCGGCCTCAAGTGGAATGGACACCGCGATGCCCTGACTCGAAATAAGGCCGGATATCCCTGCAGTGACTTGAATGCAGGCTCGTCTTTCATCTCCCAAGATGAAAGGATGTCTGAATCCCCTGTGGAGGCCACAGAGAAAGACCTAGTTCCCCACGTCATCGCGACCGGAGGCCTCACATTCTTTGATAACTCCAGAGGTACGAAGAGATCCGAGCTTCCAAAGGAGACGATGCCTGACTCCTCGTGAAATTTGATAGGAGTCCCAGGATTCCTGTGGCACGTGGAAAGGGACCCTTGGTCTCCCGCCTCAGCTGGAGAGGCATCCCAATTGCCCTGCCAAGCCTCGAGGAGAATCCCGAGTTGTCCCTCGCAACTAGGCAGGAGTTCTGACGTCGCTGAACAAACACGTGTGTGGAAGGGCCATCCCCGTCGTAACTCGAGAATATACCCCAGGTTCCCGCCGCAACTCGAGAAAAACCATGAGACTTCCCCCTCGCCGCGAGATGAGCCCCGATTCGCCTGCACTGTGTGCAGAGCAATTCCGTGTTGCACATCACACATGAAAGGAGCCTTGATTTCCTTGATGGCACTCCAGAGAAACCCCAAGAACACTGTTTCAAGGCTAGAGGCATCCTGAGGTCACTGTAGCAACACGAAAGAGCTCTGTGGACCAAAAATCAACTCGAGATGAGAGGTTAGTCCCTGGCTTCGACTCCAGAGGTATACCACCTTACCACAAGCACCTCAAGAGGAGGCTTCTCTCAGCTCTAGGTATGTGAGAGGGACCCTGAGTTTGCGGTCTCAAGTGGAATGGACACCGCGATGCCCTGACTCGAAATAAGGCCGGATATCCCTGCAGTGACTTGAATGCAGGCTCGGCTTGCATCTCCCAAGATGAAAGGTTGTCTGAATCCCCTGTGGAGACCACAGCGAAAGACCTAGTTCCCCACCTCAACGCGACCGGAGGCCTCACATCCTTTGAAAACTCCAGAGGTACGCGGAGATCAGTGCCTCCAAAGGAGACGATGCCTGACTCCTCGTGAAACTTGATAGGAGTCCCAGGATTCCTGTGGCACGTGCCAAGGGACCCTTGGTCTCCCGCCTCAGTTGGAGAGGCGTCCCAATTGCCCTGCCAAGCTTCGAGGAGAATCCCGAGGTGTCCCTCGCAACTAGGCAGGAGTCCTGACGTCGCTGAACAAACACGTGTGTGGGAGGGCCATCCCCGTCGTAACTCGAGAATATACCCCAGGTTCCCGCCGCAACTCGAGAAAAACGATGAGACTTCCCCCTCGAGGCGAGATGAGGCCCGATTCCCCTACACTGCTTGTGGAGCAATTGCTTGTTGCACATCACACAAGAAAGGAGCCTTGATTTCCTTCATGGCACTCCAGAGAAACCCCAAGAACACTCTTTCAAGGCTAGAGGGATCCTGAGGTCATTGTAGCAACACGAAAGAACTCCGTGGACCAAAAATCAACTCGAGATGAGAGGTTAGTCCCTAACTTCGACTCCAGAGGAATACCAGCTTACCACAAGCACCTCAAGAGGAGGCTTCTCGCAGCTTTAGGTATGTGAGAGGGACCCTGAGTTTGCAGCCTCAAGTGGAATGGACACTGCGATGCCCTGACTCGAAATAATGACGGATATCCCTGCAGTGACTTAAATGCAGGCTCGTCTTGCATCTCCCAAGACGAAAGTATGTCTGAATCCCCTGTGGAGACCACAGAGAAAGACCTAGTTCCCCACCTCATCGCGACCGGAGGCCTCACATTCTTTCAAAACTCCAGAGGAATGCGGAGATCAGTGCCTCCAAAGGAGACGATGCCTGACTCCTCGTGAAAGTTGATAGGACTCCCAGGATTCCTGTGGCACGTGGAAAGGGACCCTTGGTCTCACGCCTCAGCTGGAGAGGCATCACAATTGCCCTGACAAGCCTCGAGGAGAATCCCGAGTTGTCCCTCGCAACTAGGCAGGAGTTCTGACGTCGCTGAACAAACACGTGGGTGGAAGGGCCATCCCCGTCGTAACTCGAGAATATACCCCAGGTTCCCGCCGCAACTCGAGAAAAACCATGAGACTTCCCCCTCGCTGCGAGATCAGGCCCGATTCCACTGCATTGCGTGCAGAGCAATTCCGTGTTGCACATCACACATGAAAGGAGCCTTGATTTCCTTGATGGCACTCCAGAAAAACCCCAAGAACACTGTTTCAAGGCTAGAGGCATCCTGAGGTCACTATAGCAAAACGAAAGAGCTCCGTGGACCAAAAATCAACTCGAGATGAGAGGTTAGTCCCTGGCTTCGACTCCAGAGGAATACCACCTTACCACAAGCACCTCAAGAGGAGGCTTCTCTCAGCTCTAGGTATGTGACAGGGACCCTGAGTTTGCGGCCTCAAGTGGAATGGACACCGCGATGCCCTGACTCGAAATAAGGCCGGAAATCCCTGCAGTGACTTGAATGCAGGCTCGTCTTGCATCTCCCAAGATGAAAGGATGTCTGAATCCCCTGTGGAGACCACAGAGAAAGACCTAATTCCCCACCTCAACGCGACCGGAGGCCTCACATCCTTTGAAAACTCCAGAGGTACGCGGAGATCAGTGCCTCCAAAGGAGACGATGCCTGACTACTCGTGAAACTTGATAGGAGTCCCAGGATTCCTGTGGCACTTGGAAAGGGACCCTTGGTCTCCCGCCTCAGCTGGAGAGGCGTCCCAATTGCCCTGCCAAGCCTCGAGGAGAATCCCGAGTTGTCCCTCGCAACTAGGCAGGAGTCCTGACGTCGCTGAACAAACACGTGGGTGGAAGGGCCATCCCCGTCGTAACTCGAGATTATAGCCCAGGTTCCCGCCGAAACTCGAGAAAAATCATGAGACTTCCCCCTCGCCACGAGATGAGGCCCGATTCCCCTGCACTGCGTGCAGAGCAATTCCGTGTTGCACATCACACATGAAAGGAGCCTTGATTTCCTTGATAGCACTCCAGAGAAACCCCAAGAACACTGTTTCAAGGCTAGAGGGATCCTGAGTTCACTGTAAAAACATAAAAGAACTCCGTGGACGAAAAATCAACTCGAGATGAGAGGTTAGTCCCTGGCTTCGACTCCAGAGGAATACCACCTTACCACAAGCACCTCAAGAGGAGGCTTCTCTCAGCTCTAGGTATGTGACAGGGACCCTGAGTTTGTGGCCTCAAGTGGAATGGACACGGCGATGCCCTGACTCGAAATAAGGCCAGATATCCCTGCAGTGACTTTAATGCAGGCTCGTCTTGCATCTCCCAAGACGAAAGGATGTCTGAATCCCCTGTGGAGACCACAGAGAAAGACCTAGTTCCCCACCTCATCGCGACCGGAGGCCTCACAACCTTTGAAAACTCCAGAGGTACGCGGAGATCAGTGCCTCCAAAGGAGACGATGCCTGACTACTCGTGAAACTTGATAGGAGTCCCAGGATTCCTGTGGCACGTGGAAAGGGACACTTGGTCTCCCGCCTCAGCTGGAGAGGCGTCCCAATTGCCCTGCCAAGCCTCGAGGAGAATCCCGAGTTGTCCCTCGCAACTAGGCAGAAGTCCTGACGTCGCTGAACAAACACGTGTGTGGAAGGGCCATCCCCGTCGTAACTCGAGAATATACCCCAGGTTCCCGCCGCAACTCGAGAAAAACCATGAGACTTCCCCCTCGCCGCGAGATGAGGCCCGATTCCCCTGCACTGCGTGCAGAGCAATTCCGTGTTGCACATCACACATGAAAGGAGCCTTGATTTCCTTGATGGCACTCCAGAGAAACCCCAAGAACACTGTTACAAGGCCAGAGGGATCCTGAGGTCACTGTAGCAACACGAAAGAGCTCCGTGGACCAAAAATCAACTCGAGATGAGAGGTTAGTCCCTAACTTCGACTCCAGAGGAAACCACCTTATAACAAGCACCTCAAGAGGAGGCTTCTCGCAGCTTTAGGTATGTGAGAGGGACCCTGATTTTACGGCCTCAAGTGGAATGGACACCGCGATTCCCTGACGCGAAATAAGGCCGGATATCCCTGCAGTGACTTGAATGCAGGCTCGTCTTGCATCTCCCAAGACGAAAGGATGTCTGAATCCCCTGTGGAGACCACAGAGAAAGACCTAGTTCCCCACATCATCGCGACCGGAGCCCTCACATCCTTTGAAAACTCCAGAGGTACGCGGAGATCAGTGCCTCCAAAGGAGACGAGACCTGACTCCTGTGAAACTTGATAGGAGTCCCAGAATTCCTGTGGCACGTGGAAAGGGACGATTGGTCTCCCCCCTCAGCTGGAGAGGCGTCCCAATTTCCCTGCCAAGCCTCGAGGAGAATCCCGAGTTGTCCCTTGTAACTAGGCAGGAGTCCTGACGTCGCTGAACAAACACGTGTGTGGAAGGGCCATCCCCGTCGTAACTAGGGAATATGCCCCAGGTTCCCGCCGCAACTCGAGAAAAACCATGAGACTTCCCCCTCGCCGCCAGATGAGGCCCGATTCCCCTGCACTGCGTGCAGAGCAATTCCGTGTTGCACATCACACATGAAAGGAGCCTTGATTTCCTTGATGGTACTCCAGAGAAACGCCAAGAACACTGTTTCAAGACCAGAGGGATCCTGAGGTCACTATAGCAACACGAAAGAGCTCCGTGGACCAAAAATCAACTCGAGATGAGAGGTTAGTCCCTAACTTCGACTCCAGAGGAAACCACCTTATCGCAAGCACCTCAAGAGGAGGTTTCTCGCAGCTTTAGGTATGTGAGAGGGACCCTGAGTTTGCGGCCTCAAGTGGAATGGACACCGCGATGCCCTGACGCGAAATAAGGCCGGATATCCCTGCAGTGACTTGAATGCAGGCTCGTCTTGCATCTCCCAAGACGAAAGGATGTCTGAATCCCCTGTGGAGACCACAGAGAAAGACCTAGTTACCCACCTCATCGCGACCGGAAGCCTCACATCCTTTGAAAACTCCAGAGGTACACGGAGATCAGTGCCTCCAAAGGAGACGATGCCTGACTCCTCGTGAAACTTGATAGGAGTCCCAGGATTCCTGTGGCACGTGGAAAGGGACGATTGGTCTCCCCCCTCAGCTGGAGAGGCATCCCAATTTCCCTGCCAAGCCTCGAGGAGAATCCCGAGTTGTCCCTCGCGACTAGGCAGGAGTCCTGACGTCGCTGAACAAACACGTGGGTGGAAGGGCCATCCCCGTCCTAACTCGGGAATATGCCCCAGGTTCCCGCCGCAACTCGAGAAAAACCATGAGACTTCCCCCTCGCCGTGAGATGAGGCCCGATTTCCCTGCACTGCGTGCAGAGCAATTCTGTGTTGCACATCACACATGAAAGGAGCCTTGATTTCCTTGATGGCACTCCAGAGAAACCCCAAGAACACTGTTTCAAGGCTAGAGGGATTCCTGAGGTCACTGTAGCAACACGAAAGAGCTCCGTGGACCAAAAATCAACTCGAGATGAGAGGTTAGTCCCTGGCTTCGACTCCAGAGGAATACCACCTCAACACAAGCACCTCAAGAGGAGGCTTCTCTCAGCTCTAGCTATGTGAGAGGGACCCTGAGTTTGCGGCCTCAAGTGGAATGGACACAGCGATGCCCTGACTCGAAATAAGGCCGGATATCCCTGCAGTGACTTGAATGCAGGCTCGTCTTGCATCTCCCAAGACGAAAGGATGTCTGAATCCCCTGTGGAGACCACAGAGAAAGACCTAGTTCCCCACCTCATCGCGACCAGAGGCCTCACATCCTTTGAAAACTCCAGAGGTACGTGGAGATCAGTGCCTCCAAGGGAGACGATCCCTGACTCCTCGTGAAACTTGATAGGAGTCTCAGGATTACTGTGGCACGTGGAAAGGGACCCTTGGTCTCCCGCCTC
This sequence comes from Cervus elaphus, assembly GCF_910594005.1. Lineage (NCBI taxonomy): Eukaryota > Metazoa > Chordata > Mammalia > Artiodactyla > Cervidae > Cervus > Cervus elaphus. The sequence continues at coordinate 1,052,955 of NC_057842.1, read as the reverse complement.
AGCTGGAGAGGCATCCCAATTGCCCTGCCAAGCCTCGAGGAGAATCCCGAGTTGTCCCTCGCAACTAGGCAGAAGTCCTGACCTCGCTGAACAAACACGTGTGTGGAAGGGCCATCCCCGTCGTAACTCGAAAATATACCCCAGGTTCCCGCCGCAACTCGAGAAAAACCATGAGACTTCCCCCTCGCCAGGAGATGAGGCCCGATTCCCCTGCACTGCGTGCAGAGCAATTCCGTGTTGCACATCACACATGAAAGGAGCCTTGATTTCCTTGATGGCACTCCAAAGAAACCCCAAGAACACTGTTTCCAGGCTAGAGGGTTCCTGAAGTCACTGTACCAACACGAAAGAGCTTCGTGGACCAAAAATCAACTCGAGATGAGAGGTTAGTCCCTGGCTTCGACTCCAGAGGAATACCACCTTACCACAAGCACCTCAAGAGGAGGCTTCTCTCAGCTCTAGGTATGTGAGAGGGACCCTGAGTTTGCGGCCTCAAGTGGAATGCACACCGCGATGCCCTGACTCGAAATAAGGCCGGATATCCCTGCAGTGACTTGAATGCAGGCTCGTCTTGCATCTCCCAAGACGAAAGGGTGTCTGAATCCCCTGTGGAGACCACAGAAAAAGACCTAGTTCCCCACGTCATCGCGACCGGAGGCCTCACATCCTTTGAAAACTCCAGAGGTACGCGGAGATCAGTGCCTCCAAAGGAGACAATGCCTGACTACTCGTGAAACTTGATAGGAGTCGTCCCAGGATTCCTGTGGCACGTGGAAAGGGACACTTGGTCTCCCCCCTCAGCTGGAGAGGCGTCCTAATTGCCCTGCCAAGCCTCGAGGAGAATCCCGAGTTGTCCCTTGCAAGTAGGCACAGTCCTGACATTGCTGAACAAACACGTGTGTGGAAGGGCCATCCCCGTCGTAACTCGAGAATATACCCCAGGTTCCCGGCGCAACTCGAGAAAAACCATGAGACTTCCCCCTCGCCGCGAGATGAGGCCCGATTCCCCTTCACTGCGTGCAGAGCAATTCCGTGTTGCACATCCCACATGAAAGGAGCCTTGATTTCCTTGATGGCACTCCAGAGAAACCCCAAGAACACTGTTTCAAGGCTAGAGGGAACCTGAGGTCACTGTAGCAACACAAAAGAGCTCCGTGGACCAAAAATCAACTCGAGATGAGAGGTTAGTCCCTGGCTTCGAATCCAGAGGAATACCACCTTACCACAAGCACCTCAAGAGGAGGCTTCTCTCAGCTCTAAGTATGTGAGAGGGACCCTGAGTTTGCGGCCTCAAGTGGAATGCACACCGCGATGCCCTGACTCGAAATAAGGCCGGATATCTCTGCAGTGACTTGAATGCAGGCTCGTCTTGCATCTCCCAAGACGAAAGGATGTCTGAATCCCCTGTGGAGACCACAGAGAAAGACCTAGTTCCCCACTTCATCGCGACCAGAGGCCTCACATCCTTTGAAAACTCCAGAGGTACGCGGAGATCAGTGCCTCCAAAGGAGACGATGCCTGACTCCTTGTGAAACTTGATAGGAGTCCCAGGATTCCTGTGGCACGTGGAATGGGACACTTGGTCTCCCGCCACAGCTGGAGAGGCGTCCCAATTGCCCCGCCAAGCCTCAAGGAGAATCCCGAGTTGTCCCTCGCAACTTGGCAGGAGTCCTGCCGTCGCTGAAAAAACACGTGTGTCGAAGGACCTTCCCCGTCGTAACTCGAGAATATACCCCAGGTTCCCGCCGCAACTCGAGAAAAACCATGAGACTTCCCCCTCGCCACGAGATGAGGCCCGATTCCCCTGCACTGCGTGCAGAGCAATTCCGTGTTCCACATCACACATGAAAGTAGCCTTGATTTCCTTGATGACACTCCAGAGAAACCCCAAGAACACTGTTTCAAGGCTAGAGGGATCCTGAGGTCACTGTAGCAACACGAAAGAGCTCCGTGGACCAAAAATTAACTCGAGATGAGAGGTTAGTCCCTGGCTTCGACTCCAGAGGAATACCACCTTACCACAAGCACCACAGGAGCAGGCTTCTCTCAGCTCTAGGTATGTGAGAGGGACCCTGATTTTGCGGCCTCAAGTGGAATGGACACCGCGATGCCCTGACTCGATATAAGGCCGGATATCCCTGCAGTGACTTGAATGCAGGCTCGTCTTGCATCTCCCAAGACGAAAGGATGTCTGAGTCCCCTGTGGAGATCACAGAGAAAGCCCTAGTTCCCCACCTCATCGCGACCGGAGGCCTCACATCCTTTGAAAACTCCAGAGGTACGTGGAGATCAGTGCCTCCAATTGAGACGATTCCGGACTCCTCGTGAAACTTGATAGGATTCCCAGGATTACTGTGGCACGTGGAAAGGGACACATGGTCTCCCGCCTCAGCTGGAGAGGCGTCCCAATTGCCCCGCCAAGCCTCGAGGAGAATCCCGAGTTGCTCCTCGCAACTAGGCAGGAGTCCTGTCGTCGCTGAACAAACACGTGGGTGGAAGGACCATCCCCGTCGTAACTCGAGAATATAGCCCAGGTTCCCGCCGCAACTCGAGAAAAATCATGAGACTTCCCCCTAGCCACGAGATGAGGCCCGATTCCCCTGCACTACGTGCAGAGCAATTCCGTGTTGCACATCACACATGAAAGGAGCCTTGATTTCCTTGATAGCACTCCAGAGAAACCCCAAGAACACTGTTTCAAGGCTAGAGGGATCCTGAGTTCACTGTAAAAACACAAAAGAACTCCGTGGACGAAAAATCAACTCGAGATGAGAGGTTAGTCCCTGGCTTCGACTCCAGAGGTATACCACCTTACCACAAGCACCTCAAGAGGAGGCTTCTCTCAGCTCTAGGTATGTGACAGGGACCCTGAGTTTGTGGCCTCAAGTGGAATGGACACGGCGATGCCCTGATTCGAAATAAGGCCGGATATCCCTGCAGTGAGTTGAATGCAGGCTCGTCTTGCATCTCCCAAGACGAAAGGATGTCTGAATCCCCTGTGGAGACCACAGAGAAAGACCTAGTTCCCCACCTCATCGCGACCGGAGGCCTCACATCCTTTGAAAACTCCAGAGGTACGCGGAGATCAGTGCCTCCAAAGGAGACGATGCCTGACTCTTCGAGAAACTTGATAGGAGTCCCAGGATTCCTGTGGCACGTGGAAAGGGACACTTGGTCTCCCGCCTCAGCTGGAGAGGCGTCCCAATTGCCCCGCCAAGCCTCAAGGAGAATCCCGAGTCGTCCCTCGCAACTAGGCAGGAGTCCTGCCGTCGCTGAACAAACACGTGTGTCGAAGGACCTTCCCCGTCGTAACTCGAGAATATATCCCAGGTTCCCGCCGCAACTCGCGAAAAACCATGAGACTTCCCCCTCGCCACGAGATGAGGCCCGATTCCCCTGCACTGCGTGCAGAGCAATTCCGTGTTGCACATCACACATGAAAGTAGCCTTGATTTCCTTGATGACACTCCAGAGAAACCCCAAGAACACTGTTTCAAGGCTAGAGGGATCCTGAGGTCACTGTAGCAACACGAAAGAGCTCCGTGGACCAAAAATTAACTCGAGATGAGAGGTTAGTCCCTGGCTTCGACTCCTGAGGAATACCACCTTACAACAAGCACCTCAACAGGAGGCTTCTCTCAGCTCTAGGGATGTGAGAGGGACCCTGAGTTTGCGGCCTCAAGTGGAATGGACACCGCGATGCCCTGACTCGAAATAAGGCCGGATATCCCTGCAGTGACTTTAATGCAGGCTCGTCTTGCATCTCCCAAGATGAAAGGATGTCTGAATCACCTGTGGAAACCACAGAGAAAGACCTAGTTCCCCACCTCATCGCGACCGGAGGCCTCACATCCTTTGAAAACTCCAGAGGTACACGGAGATCAGTGCCTCCAAAGGAGACGATGCCTGACTCCTCGTGAAACTTGATAGGAGTCCCAGGATTCCTGTGGCACGAGGAAAGGGACCCTTGGTCTCCCGCCTCAGCTGGAGAGGCGTCCCAATTGCCCTGCCAAGCCTCGAGGAGAATACCGAGTTGTCCCTCGCAACTAGGCAGGAGTCCTGACGTCGCTGAACAAACACGTGTGTGGAAGGGCCAACCCCGTCGTAACTCGAGAATATACCCCAGGTTCCCGCCGCAACTCGAGAAAAACCATGAGACTTCCCCTTCGCCGCGAGATGAGGCCCGATTCCCCTGCACTGCGTGCAGAGCAATTCCGTGTTGCACATCACACATGAAAGGAGCCTTGATTTCCTTGATGGTACTCCAGAGAAACCCCAAGAACACGGTTTCAAGGCCAGAGGGATCCTGAGATCACTGTAGCAACACGAAAGAGCTCCGTGGACCAAAAATCAACTCGAGATGAGAGGTTAGTCCCTAACTTCGACTCCAGAGGAAACCACCTTATCGCAAGCACCTCAAGAGGAGGCTTCTCGCAGCTTTAGGTATGTGAGAGGGACCCTGAGTTTGCGGCCTCAAGTGGAATGGACACCGCGATGCCCTGACGCGAAATAAGGCCGGATATCCCTGCAGTGACTTGAATGCAGGCTCGTCTTGCATCTCCCAAGACGAAACGATGTCTGAATCCCCTGTGGAGACCACAGAGAAAGACCTAGTTCCCCACCTCATCGCGACCGGAAGCCTCACATCCTTTTAAAACTCCAGAGGTACACGGAGATCAGTGCCTCCAAAGGAGACGATGCCTGACTCCTCGTGAAACTTGATAGGAGTCCCAGAATTCCTGTGGCACGTGGAAAGGGACGATTGGTCTCCCCCCTCAGCTGGAGAGGCGTCGCAATTTCCCTGCCAAGCCTCGAGGAGCATCCCGAGTTGTCCCTCGCAACTAGGCAGGAGTCCTGACGTCGCTGAACAAACACGTGGGTGGAAGGGCCATCCCCGTCGTAACTCGGGAATATGCCCCAGGTTCCCGCCGCAACTCGAGAAAAACCATGAGACTTCCCCCTCGCCGTGAGATGAGGCCCGATTCCCCTGCACTGCGTGCAGAGCAATTCCGTGTTGCACATCACACATGAAAGGAGCCTTGATTTCCTTGATGGCACTCCAGAGAAACCCCAAGAACACTGTTTCAAGGCTAGAGGGATTCGTGAGGTCACTGTAGCAACACGAAAGAGCTCCGTGGACCAAAAATCAACTCGAGATAAGAGGTTAGTCCCTGCCTTCGAATCCAGAGGAATACCACCTCACCACAAGCACCTCAAGAGGAGGCTTCTCTCAGCTCTAGGTATGTGAGAGGGACCCTGAGTTTGCGGCCTCAAGTGGAATGGACACCGCGATGCCCTGACTCGATATAAGGCCGGATATCCCTGCAGTGACTTGAATGCAGGCTCGTCTTGCATCTCCCAAGACGAAAGGATGTCTGAATCCCCTGTGGAGATCACAGAGAAAGACCTAGTTCCCCACCTCATCGCGACCGGAGGCCTCACATCCTTTGAAAACTCCAGAGGTACGTGGAGATCAGTGCCTCCAACTGAGACGATTCTGGACTCCTCGTGAAACTTGATAGGATTCCCAGGATTACTGTGGCACGTGGAAAGGGACACTTGGTCTCCCGCCTCAGCTGGAGAGGCGTCCCAATTGCCCCGCCAAGCCTCGAGGAGAATCCCGAGTTGCTCCTCGCAACTAGGCAGGAGTCCTGTCGTCGCTGAACAAACACGTGGGTGGAAGGGCCATCCCCGTCGTAACTCGAGAATATACCCCAGGTTCAAGCCGCAACTCGAGAAAAATCATGAGACTTCCCCCTCGCCACGAGATGAGGCCCGATTCCCCTGCACTGCATGCAGAGCAATTCCGTGTTGCACATCACACATGAAAGGAGCCTTAATTTCCTTGATAGCACTCCAGAGAAACCCCAAGAACACTGTTTCAAGGCTAGAGGGATCCTGAGTTCACTGTAAAAACACAAAAGAACTCCGTGGACGAAAAATCAACTCGAGATGAGAGGTTAGTCCCTGGCTTCGACTCCAGAGGAATACCACCTTACCACAAGCACCTCAAGAGGAGGCTTCTCTCAGCTCTAGGTATGTGAGAGGGTCCCTGAGTTTGCGGCCTCAAGTGGAATGCACACCGCGATGCCCTGACTCGAAATAATGCCGGATATCTCTGCAGTGACTTGAATGCAGGCTCGTCTTGCATCTCCCAAGACGAAAGGATGTCTGAATCCCCTGTGGAGACCACAGAGAAAGACCTAGTTCCCCACCTCATCGCGACCGGAGGCCTCACATTCTTTGAAAACTCCAGAGGTACGCGGAGATCAGTGCCTCCAAAGGAGACGATACCTGACTCCTCGTGAAACTTGATAGGAGTCCCAGGATTCCTGTGGCACGTGGAAAGGGACACTTGGTGTCCCGCCTCAGCTGGAGAGGCGTTTCAATTGCCCCGCCAAGCCTCCAGGAGAATCCCGAGTTGTCCCTCGCAACTAGGCAGGAGTCCTGCCGTCGCTGAACAAACACGTGTGTCGAAGGACCTTCCCCGTCGTAACTCGAGAATATACCCCAGGTTCCCGCCGCAACTCGAGAAAAACCATGAGACTTCCCCCTCGCCGTGAGATGAGGCCCGATTCCCCTGCACTGCGTGCAGAGCAATTCCGTGTTGCACATCACACATGAAAGGAGCCTTGATTTCCTTGATGGCACTCCAGAGAAACCCCAAGAACACTGTTTCAAGGCTAGAGGGATTCCTGAGGTCACTGTAGCAACACGAAAGAGCTCCGTGGACCAAAAATCAACTCGAGATGAGAGGTTAGTCCCTGCCTTCGTCTCCAGAGGAATACCACCTCACCACAAGCACCTCAAGAGGAGGCTTCTCTCAGCTCTAGGTATGTGAGAGGGACCCTGAGTTTGCGGCCTCAAGTGGAATGGACACCGCGATGCCCTGATTCGAAATAAGGCCGGATATCCCTGCAGTGACTTGAATGCAGGCTCGTCTTGCATCTCCCAAGAAGAAAGGATGTCTGAATCCCCTGTGGAGACCACAGAGAAAGACCTAGTTCCCCACCTCATCGCGACCGGAGGCCTCACATCCTTTGAAAACTCCAGAGGTACGTGGAGATCAGTGCCTCCAAAGGAGACGATCCCTGACTCCTCGTGAAACTTGATTGGAGTCTCAGGATTCCTGTGGCACGTGGAAAGGGACCCTTGGTCTCCCGCCTCAGCTGGAGAGGCATCCCAATTGCCCTGTCAAGCCTCGAGGAGAATCCCGAGTTGTCCCTCGCAACTAGGCAGAAGTCCTGACCTCGCTGAACAAACACGTGTGTGGAAGGGCCATCCCCGTCGTAACTCGAGAATATACCCCAGGTTCCCGCCGCAACTCGAGAAAAACCATGAGACTTCCCCCTCGCCAGGAGATGAGGCCCGATTCCCCTGCACTGCGTGCAGAGCAATTCCGTGTTGCACATCACACATGAAAGGAGCCTTGATTTCCTTGATGGCACTCCAAAGAAACCCCAAGAACACTGTTTCAAGGCTAGAGGGATCCTGAAGTCACTGTACCAACACGAAAGAGCTCCGTGGACCAAAAATCAACTCGAGATGAGAGGTTAGTCCCTGGCTTCGACTCCAGAGGAATACCACCTTACCACAAGCACCTCAAGAGGAGGCTTCTCTCAGCTCTAGGTATGTGAGAGGGACCCTGAGTTTGCAGCCTCAAGTGGAATGCACACCGCGATGCCCTGACTCGAAATAAGGCCGGATATCCCTGCAGTGACTTGAATGCAGGCTCGTCTTGCATCTCCCAAGACGAAAGGATGTCTGAATCCGCTGTGGAGACCACAGAAAAAGACCTAGTTCCCCACCTCATCGCGACCGGAGGCCTCACATCCTTTGAAAACTCCAGAGGTACGCGGAGATCAGTGCCTCCAAAGGAGACGATGCCTGACTCCTCGTGAAACTTGATAGGAGTCGTCCCAGGATTCCTGTGGCACGTGGAAAGGGACACTTGGTCTCCCGCCTCAGCTGGAGAGGCGTCCCAATTGCCCTGCCAAGCCTCAAGGAGAATCCCGAGTTGTCCCTTGCAAGTAGGCACAGTCCTGACATTGCTGAACAAACACGTGTGTGGAAGGGCCATCCCCGTCGTAACTCGAGAATATACCCCAGGTTTCCGCCGCAACTCGAGAAAAACCATGAGACTTCCCCCTCGCCGCGAGATGAGGCCCGATTCCCCTGCACTGCGTGCAGAGCAATTCCGTGTTGCACATCCCACATGAAAGGAGCCTTGATTTCCTTGATGGCACTCCAGAGAAACCCCAAGAACACTGTTTCAAGGCTAGAGGGAACCTGAGGTCACTGTAGCAACACAAAAGAGCTCCGTGGACCAAAAATCAACTCGAGATGAAAGGTTAGTCCCAGGCTTCGAATCCAGAGGAATACCACCTTACCACAAGCACCTCAAGAGGAGGCTTCTCTCAGCTCTAGGTATGTGAGAGGGACCCTGAGTTTGCGGCCTCAAGTGGAATGCACACCGCGATGCCCTGACTCGAAATAAGGCCGGATATCTCTGCAGTGAGTTGAATGCAGGCTCGTCTTGTATCTCCCAAGACGAAAGGATGTCTGAATCCCCTGTGGAAACCACAGAAAAAGACCTAGTTCCCCACCTCATCGCGACCGGAGGCCTCACATCCTTTGAAAACTCCAGAGGTACACGGAGATCAGTGCCTTCAAAGCAGACGATGCCTGACTCCTCGTGAAACTTGATAGGAGTCCCAGAATTCCTGTGGCACGTGGAAAGGGACGATTGGTCTCCCCCCTCAGCTGGAGAGGCGTCCCAATTTCCCTGCCAAGCCTCGAGGAGAATCCCGAGTTGTCCCTTGTAACTAGGCAGGAGTCCTGACGTCGCTGAACAAACACGTGGTTGGAAGGGCCATCCCCGTCGTAACTCGGGAATATGCCCCAGGTTCCCGCCGCAACTCGAGAAAAACCATGAGACTTCCCCCTCGCCGCGAGATGAGGCCCGATTCCCCTGCACTGCGTGCAGAACAATGCCGTGTTGCACATCACACAGGAAGGGAGCCTTGATTTCCTTGATGGCACTCCAGAGAAACCCCAAGAACACTGTTTCAAGGCTAGAGGGATCCTGAGGTCACTGTAGCTACACGAAAGAGCTCCGTGGACGAAAAATCAACTAGAGATGAGAGGTTAGTCCCTAACTTCGACTCCAGAGGAATACCACCTTACCACAAGCACCTCAAGAGGAGGCTTCTCTCAGCTCTAGGTATGTGACATGGACCCTGAGTTTGTGGCCTCAAGTGGAATGGACACGGCGATGCCCTGACTCGAAATAAGGCCGGATATCCCTGCAGTGAGATGAATGCAGGCTCGTCTTGCACCTCCCAAGACGAAAGGATGTCTGAATCCCCTGTGGAGACCACAGAGAAAGACCTAGTTCCCCACCTCATCGCGACCGGAGGCCTCACATCCTTTGAAAACTCCAGAGGTACGCGGAGATCAGTGCCTCCAAGGGAGATGATGCCTGAATCCTCCTGAAACTTGATATGAGTCCCAGGATTCCTGTGGCAGGTGGAAAGGGACCCTTGGTCTCCCGCCTCAGCTGGAGAGGCGTCCCAATTGCCCTGCCAAGCCTCGAGGAGAATTCCGAGTTGTCCCTCGCAACTAGGCAGGAGTCCTGACGTCACTGAACAAACACGTGGGTGGAAGGGCCATCCCCGTCGGAACTCGAGAATATACCCCAGGTTCCCGCCGCAACTCGAGAAAAACCATGAGACTTCCCCCTCGCCGCGAGATGAGGCCCGATTCCCCTGCACTGCGTGCAGAGCAATTCCGTGTTGCACATCACACATGAAAGGAGCCTTGATTTCCTTGATGGCACTCCAGAGAAACCCCAAGAACACTGTTTCAAGGCTAGAGGGATCCTGAGGTCACTGTAGCAACACGAAAGAGCTCCGTGGACCAAAAATCAACTCGAGATGAGAGGTTAGTCCCTGGCTTCGACTCCAGAGGAATACCACCTTACCACAAGCACCTCAAGAGGAGGCTTCTCTCAGCTCTAGCTATGTGAGAGGGACCCTGAGTTTTCGGCCTCAAGTGGAATGGACACCGCGATGCCCTGACTCGAAATAAGGCCGGATATCCCTGCAGTGACTTGAATGCAGGCTCGTCTTGCATCTCCCAAGACGAAAGGATGTCTGAATCCCCTGTGGAGACCACAGAGAAAGACCTAGTTCCCCACCTCATCGCGACCGGAGGCCTCACATCCTTTGAAAACTCCAGAGGTACGCGGAGATCAGTGCCTCCAAAGGAGACGATGACTAACTCCTCGTGAATCTTCATAGGAGTTCCAGGATTCCTGTGGCACGTGGAAAGGGAACCTTAGTCTACCGCCTCAGCTGGACAGGCGTCCCAACTGCCCTGCCAAGCCTCGAGGAAAATCCCGAGTTGTCCCTCACAACTAAGCAGGAGTCTTGACGTCGCTGAAGAAACACGTGGGTGGAAGGGCCATCCCCGTCGTAACTCGAGAATATACCCCAGGTTCGCGCCGCAACTTGAGAAAAACCATGAGACTTCCCCCTCGCCGCGAGATGAGGCCCGATTCCCCTGCACTGCGTGCAGAGCAATTCTGTGTTGCACATCACACATGAAAGGAGACTTGATTTCCTTGATGGCACTCCAGAGAAACCCCAAGAACACTGTTTCAAGGCTAGAGGGATCCTGAGGTCACTGTAGCAACACGAAAGATCTCCGTGGACCAAGAATCAACTCGAGATGAGAGGTTAGTCCCTGGCTTCGACTCCAGAGGAATACCACCTTACCACAAGCACCTCAAGAGGAGGCTTCTCTCAGCTCTAGCTATGTGAGAGGGACCCTGAGTTTGCGGCCACAATGGAATGGACACCGCGATGCCCTGACTCGAAATAAGGCCGGATATCCCTGCAGTGACTTGAATGCAGGCTCGTCTTGCATCTCCCAAGACGAAAGGATGTCTGAATCCCCTGTGGAGGCCACAGAGAAAGACCTAGTTCCCCACCTCATCGCGACCGGAGGCCTCACATCCTTTGAAAACTCCAGAGGTACGTGGAGGTCAGTGCCTCCACAGGAGACGAAGCCTGACTCCTCGTGAAACTTGATCGGAGTCCCAGGATTCCTGTGGCACGTGGAAAGGGACCCTTGGTCTCCTGCCTCAGCTGGAGAGGCGTCCCAATTGCCCTGCCAAGCCTCGAGGAGAATCCCGAGTTGTCCCTCGCAACTAGGCAGGAGTCCTGACGTCGCTGTACAAACACGGGGGTGGAAGGGCCATCCCCGTCGTAACTCGAGAATATACCCCAGGTTCCCGCCGCATCTAGAGAAAAACCATGAGATTTACCCTCGCCGCGAGATGAGGCCCGATTCCCCTGTACTGCGTGCAGAGCAATTCCGTGTTGCACATCACACATGAAAGGAGCCTTGATTTCCTTGATGGCACTCCAGAGAAACCCCAAGAACACTGTTTCAAGGCTAGAGGGATCCTGAGGTCACTGTAGCAACACGAAAGAGCTCCGTGGACCAAAAATCAACTCGAGATGAGAGGTTAGTCCCTGGCTTCGACTTCAGAGGAATACCACCTTACCACAAGCACCTCAAGAGGAGGCTTCTCTCAGCTCTAGCTATGTGAGAGGGACCATGAGTTTGCGGCCTCAATGGAATGGACACCGCGATGCCCTGATTCGAAATAAGGCCGGATATCCCTGCAGTGACTTGAATGCAGGCTCGTCTTGCATCTCCCAAGACGAAAGGATGTCTGAATCCCCTGTGGAGACCACAGAGAAAGACCTAGTTCCCCACCTCATCGCGACCGGAGGCCTCACATCCTTTGAAAACTCCAGAGGTACGCGGAGATCAGTGCCTCCAAAGGAGACGATGCCTGACTCCTCGTGAAACTTCATAGGAGTCCCAGGATTCCTGTGGCACGTGGAAAGGGACACTTGGTCTCCCCCCTCAGCTGGAGAGGCGTCCCAATTGCCCTGCCAAGACTCAAGGAGAATGCCGAGTTGTCCCTTGCAACTAGGCACAGTCCTGACATCGCTGAACAAACACGTGTGTGGAAGGGCCATCCCCGTCGTAACTCGAGAATATACCCCAGGTTCCCGGCGCAACTCGAGAAAAACCATGAGACTTCCCCCTCGCCACAAAATGAGGCAAGATTCCCCTGCACTGCGTGCAGAGCAATTCCGTGTTGCACATCACACATGAAATGAGCCTTGATTTCTTTGATGACACTCCAGAGAAACCCCAAGAACACTGTTTCAAGGCTAGAGGGATCCTGAGGTCACTGTAGCAACAAGAAAGATCTCCGTGGACAAAAAATCAACTCGAGATGAGAGGTTAGTCCCTGGCTTCGACTCCAGAGGAATACCACCTTACCACAAGCACCACAGGAGCAGGCTTCTCTCAGCTCTAGGTATGAGAGGGACCCTGATTTTGCGGCCTCAAGTGGAATGGACACCGCAATGCCCTGATTCGATATAAGGCCGGATATCCCTGCAGTGAGTTGAATGCAGGCTCGTCTTACATCTCCCAAGAGGAAAGGATGTCTGAATCCCCTGTGGAGATCACAGAGAAAGACTTAGTTCCCCACCTCATCGCGACCGGAGGCCTCACAAATTTTGAAAACTCCAGAGGTACGTGGAGATCAGTGCCTCCAATTGAGACGATTCCGCACTCCTCGTGAAACTTGATAGGATTCCCAGGATTACTGTGGCACGTGGAAAGGGACACTTGGTCTCCCGCCTCAGCTGGAGAGGCGTCCCAATTGCCCCGCCAAGCCTCGAGGAGAATCCCGAGTTGCTCCTCGCAACTAGGCAGGAGTCCTGACGTCGCTGAACAAACACGCGGGTGGAAGGGCCATCCCCGTCGTAACTCGAGAATATACCCCAGGTTCCCGCCTCAACTCGAGAAAAACCATGAGACTTCCCCCTCGCCGGGAGATGAGGCCCGATTCCCCTGCACTGCGTGCAGAGCAATTCCGTGTTGCACATCACACATGAAAGGAGCCTTGATTTCCATAATGGCACTCCAGAGAAACCCCAAGAACACTGTTTCAAGGCTAGAGGGATCCTGAGGTTACTCTAGCCACACTAAAGAGCTCCGGGGACTAAAAATCAACTCGAGATGAGAGGTTAGTCCCTGCCTTCAACTCCAGAGGAATACCACCTTACCACAAGCACCTCAAGAGGAGGCTTCTCTCAGCTCTAGGTATGTGAGAGGGACCCTGAGTTTGCGGCCTCAAGTGGAATGGACACCGTGATGCCCTGACTCGAAATCAGGCCGGATATCCCTGCAGTGACTTGAATGCAGGCTCGTCTTGCATCTCCCAAGACGAAAGGATGTCTGAATCCCCTGTGGAGACCACAGAAAAAGACCTAGTTCCCCACCTCATCGCGAACGGAGGCCTCACATCCTTTGAAAACTCCAGAGGTACACGGAGATCAGTGCCTTCAAAGCAGACGATGCCTGACTCCTCGTGAAACTTGATAGGAGTCCCCGGATTCCTGTGGCACGTGGAAAGGGACCCTTGGTCTCCCGCCTCAGTTGGAGAGGAATCCCAATTGCCCTGCCAAGCCTCGAGGAGAATCCCGAGTTGTCCCTCGCAACTAGGCAGGAGTCCTGACGACGCTGAACAAACACGTGGGTGGAAGGGCCATCCCCGTCGTAACTGGAGAATATACCCCAGGTTCCCGCCGCAACTCGAGAAAAACCATGAGACTTCCCCCTCGCCGCGAGATGAGGCCCGATTCCCCTTCACTGCGTGCAGAGCAATTCCGTGTTGCACATCACACATGCAAGGAGCCTTGATTTCCTTGATGGCACTCCAGAGAAACCCCAAGAACACTGTTTCAAGGCTAGAGGGATCCTGAGGTCACTGTAGCAACACGAAAGAGCTCCGTGGACCAAAAATCAACTCGAGATGAGAGGTTAGTCCCTGGCTTCGACTCCAGAGGAATACCACCTTACCACAAGCACCTCAAGAGGAGGCTTCTCTCAGCTCTAGGTATGTGAGAGGGACCCTGATTTTGCGGCCTCAAGTGGAATGGACACTGCGATGCCCTGACGCGAAATAAGGCCGGATATCCCTGCAGTGACTTGAATGCAGGCTCGTCTTGCATCTCCCAAGACGAAAGGATGTCTGAATCCCCTGTGGAGTCCGCAGAGAAAGACCTAGTTCCCCACCTCATCGCGACCGGAGGCCTCACATCCTTTGAAAACTCCAGAGGTACGCGGAGAAAAGTGCCTCCAAAGGAGACGATGCCTGATTACTCGTGAAAATTGATAGGAGTCCCAGGATCCCTGTGGCACATGGAAAGGGACCCTTGGTCTCCCGCCTCAGCTGGAGAGGCGTCCCAATTGCCCTGCCAAGCCTCGAGGAGAATCCCGAGTTGTCCCTCGCAACTAGGCAGGAGTCCTGACGTCGCTGAACAAACACGTGGGTGGAAGGGCCATCCCCGTCGTAACTCGAGAATATACCCCAGGTTCCCGCCGCAACTCGAGAAAAACCATGAGACTTCCCCCTCGCCGCGAGATGAGGCCCGATTCCCCTGTACTGCGTGCAGAGCAATTCCGTGTTGCACATCACACATGAAAGGAGCCTTGATTTCCTTGATGGCACTCCAGAGAAACCCCAAGAACACTGTTTCAAGGCCAGAGGGATCCTGAGGTCACTGTAGCAACAAGAAAGAGCTCCGTGGACCAAAAATCAACTCGAGATGAGAGGTTAGTCCCTAACTTCGACTCCAGAGGAAACCACCTTATCACAAGCACCTCAAGAGGAGGCTTCTCGCAGCTTTAGGTATGTGAGAGGGACCCTGATTTTGCGGCCTCAAGTGGAATGGACACCGCGATGCCCTGACGCGAAATAAGGCCGGATATCCCTGCAGTGACTTGAATGCAGGCTCGTCTTTCATCTCCCAAGACGAAAGGATGTCTGAATCCCCTGTGGAGACCACAGAGAAAGACCTAGTTCCCCACCTCATCGCGACCGGAGGCCTCACATCCTTTGAAAACTCCAGAGGTACGCGGAGATCAGTGCCTCCAAGGGAGATGATGCCTGAATCCTCCTGAAACTTGATATGAGTCCCAGGATTCCTGTGGCAGGTGGAAAGGGACCCTTGGTCTCCCGCCTCAGCTGGAGAGGCGTCCCAATTGCCCTGCCAAGCCTCGAGGAGAATCCCGAGTTGTCCCTCACAACTAGGCAGGAGTCCTGACGTCACTGAACAAACACGTGGGTGGAAGGGCCATCCCCGTCGGAACTCGAGTATATACCCCAGGTTCCCGCCGCAACTCGAGAAAAACCATGAGACTTCCCACTCGCCGCGAGATGAGGCCCGATTCCCCTGCACTGTGTGCAGAGCAATTCCGTGTTGCACATCACACATGAAAGGAGCCTTGATTTCCTTGATGGCACTCCAGAGAAACCCCAAGAACACTGTTTCAAGGCTAGAGGGATCCTGAGGTCACTGTAGCAACACGAAAGAGCTCCGTGTACCAAAAATCAACTCGAGATGAGAGGTTAGTCCCTGGCTTCGACTCCAGAGGAATACCACCTTACCACAAGCACCTCAAGAGGAGGCTTCTCTCAGCTCTAGCTATGTGAGAGGGACCCTGAATTTTCGGCCCCAAGTGGAATGGACACCGCGATGCCCTGACTCGAAATAAGGCCGGATATCCCTGCAGTGACTTGAATGCAGGCTCGTCTTGCATCTCCCAAGACGAAACGATGTCTGAATCCCCTGTGGAGACCACAGAGAAAGACCTAGTTCCCCACCTCATCGCGACCGGAGGCCTCACATCCTTTGAAAACTCCAGAGGTACGCGGAGATCAGTGCCTCCAAAGGAGACGATGACTAACTCCTCGTGAATCTTCATAGGAGTTCCAGGATTCCTGTGGCACGTGGAAAGGGACCCTTGGTCTACCGCCTCAGCTGGACAGGCGTCCCAACTGCCCTGCCTAGCCTCGAGGAGAATCCCGAGTTGTCCCTCACAACTAAGCAGGAGTCTTGACGTCGCTGAAGAAACACGTGGGTGGAAGGGCCATCCCCGTCGTAACTCGAGAATATACCCCAGGTTCGCGCCGCAACTTGAGAAAAACCATGAGACTTCCCCCTCGCCGCGAGATGAGGCCCGATTCCCCTGCACTGCGTGCAGAGCAATTCTGTGTTGCACATCACACATGAAAGGAGACTTGATTTCCTTGATGGCACTCCAGAGAAACCCCAAGAACACTGTTTCAAGGCTAGAGGGATCCTGAGGTCACTGTAGCAACACGAAAGAGCTCCGTGGATCAAGAATCAACTCGAGATGAGAGGTTAGTCCCTGGCTTCGACTCCAGAGGAATACCACCTTACCACAAGCACCTCAAGAGGAGGCTTCTCTCAGCTCTAGCTATGTGAGAGGGACCCTGAGTTTGCGGCCACAATGGAATGGACACCGCGATGCCCTGACTCGAAATAAGGCCGGATATCCCTGCAGTGACTTGAATGCAGGCTCGTCTTGCATCTCCCAAGACGAAACGATGTCTGAATCCCCTGTGGAGACCACAGAGAAAGACCTAGTTCGCCACCTCATCGCGACCGGAGGCCTCACATCCTTTGAAAACTCCAGAGGTACGCGGAGATCAGTGCCTCCAAAGGAGACGATGCCTGACTCCTCGTGAAACTTCATAGGAGTCCCAGGATTCCTGTGGCACGTGGAAAGGGACACTTGGTCTCCCCCCTCAGCTGGAGAGGCGTCCCAATTGCCCTGCCAAGCCTCAAGGAGAATCCCGAGTTGTTCCTTGCAACTAGGCACAGTCCTGACATCGCTGAACAAACACGTGTGTGGAAGGGCCATCCCCGTCGTAACTCGAGAATATACCCCAGGTTCCCGGCGCAACTCGAGAAAAACCATGAGACTTCCCCCTCGCCACAAAATGAGGCACGATTCCCCTGCACTGCGTGCAGAGCAATTCCGTGTTGCACATCACACATGAAATGAGCCTTGATTTCTTTGATGACACTCCAGAGAAACCCCAAGAACACTGTTTCAAGGCTAGAGGGATCCTGAGGTCACTGTAGCAACAAGAAAGATCTCCGTGGACAAAAAATCAACTCGAGATGAGAGGTTAGTCCCTGGCTTCGACTCCAGAGGAATACCACCTTACCACAAGCACCACAGGAGCAGGCTTCTCTCAGCTCTAGGTATGAGAGGGACCCTGATTTTGCGGCCTCAAGTGGAATGGACACCGCAATGCCCTGATTCGATATAAGGCCGGATATCCCTGCAGTGAGTTGAATGCAGGCTCGTCTTACATCTCCCAAGAGGAAAGGATGTCTGAATCCCCTGTGGAGATCACAGAGAAAGACTTAGTTCCCCACCTCATCGCGACCGGAGGCCTCACAAATTTTGAAAACTCCAGAGGTACGTGGAGATCAGTGCCTCCAATTGAGACGATTCCGCACTCCTCGTGAAACTTGATAGGATTCCCAGGATTACTGTGGCACGTGGAAAGGGACACTTGGTCTCCCGCCTCAGCTGGAGAGGCGTCCCAATTGCCCCGCCAAGCCTCGAGGAGAATCCCGAGTTGCTCCTCGCAACTAGGCAGGAGTCCTGACGTCGCTGAACAAACACGCGGGTGGAAGGGCCATCCCCGTCGTAACTCGAGAATATACCCCAGGTTCCCGCCTCAACTCGAGAAAAACCATGAGACTTCCCCCTCGCCGGGAGATGAGGCCCGATTCCCCTGCACTGCGTGCAGAGCAATTACGTGTTGCACATCACACATGAAAGGAGCCTTGATTTCCATAATGGCACTCCAGAGAAACACCAAGAACACTGTTTCAAGGCTAGAGGGATCCTGCGGTCACTCTAGCCACACTAAAGAGCTCCGGGGACTAAAAATCAACTCGAGATGAGAGGTTAGTCCCTGCCTTCAACTCCAGAGGAATACCACCTTACCACAAGCACCTCAAGAGGAGTCTTCTCTCAGCTCTAGGTATGTGAGAGGGACCCTGAGTTTGCGGCCTCAAGTGGAATGGACACCGTGATGCCCTGACTCGAAATCAGGCCGGATATCCCTGCAGTGACTTGAATGCAGGCTCGTCTTGCATCTCCCAAGACGAAAGGATGTCTGAATCCCCTGTGGAGACCACAGAAAAAGACCTAGTTCCCCACCTCATCGCGAACGGAGGCCTCACATCCTTTGAAAACTCCAGAGGTACACGGAGAAAAGTGCCTCCAAAGGAGACGATGCCTGATTACTCGTGAAAATTGATAGGAGTCCCAGGATCCCTGTGGCACGTGGAAAGGGACGATTGGTCTCCCCCCTCAGCTGGAGAGGCGTCCCAATTTCCCTGCCAAGCTTCGAGGAGAATCCCGAGTTGTCCCTTGTAACTAGGCAGGAGTCCTGACGTCGCTGAACAAACACGTGGGTGGAAGGGCCATCCCCGTCGTAACTCGGGAATATGCCCCAGGTTCCCGCCGCAACTCGAGAAAAACCATGAGACTTCCCCCTCGCCGCGAGATGAGGCCCGATTCCCCTGCACTGCGTGCAGAGCAATTCCGTGTTGCACATCACACAGGAAGGGAGCCTTGATTTCCTTGATGGCACTCCAGAGAAACCCCAAGAACACTGTTTCAAGGCTAGAGGGATCCTGAGGTCACTGTAGCTACACGAAAGAGCTCCGTGGACGAAAAATCAACTCGAGATGAGAGGTTAGTCCCTAAATTCGACTCCAGAGGAATACCACCTTACCACAAGCACCTCAAGAGGAGGCTTCTCTCAGCTCTAGGTATGTGACATGGACCCTGAGTTTGTGGCCTCAAGTGGAATGGACACGGCGATGCCCTGACTCGAAATAAGGCCGGATATCCCTGCAGTGAGATGAATGCAGGCTCGTCTTGCACCTCCCAAGACGAAAGGATGTCTGAATCCCCTGTGGAGACCACAGAGAAAGACCTAGTTCCCCACCTCATCGCGACCGGAGGCCTCACATCCTTTGAAAACTCCAGAGGTACGCGGAGATCAGTGCCTCCAAGGGAGATGATGCCTGAATCCTCCTGAAACTTGATATGAGTCCCAGGATTCCTGTGGCAGGTGGAAAGGGACCCTTGGTCTCCCGCCTCAGCTGGAGAGGCGTCCCAATTGCCCTGCCAAGCCTCGAGGAGAATCCCGAGTTGTCCCTCGCAACTAGGCAGGAGTCCTGACGTCACTGAACAAACACGTGGGTGGAAGGGCCATCCCCGTCGGAACTCGAGTATATACCCCAGGTTCCCGCCGCAACTCGAGAAAAACCATGAGACTTCCCACTCGCCGCGAGATGAGGCCCGATTCCCCTGCACTGTGTGCAGAGCAATTCCGTGTTGCACATCACACATGAAAGGAGCCTTGATTTCCTTGATGGCACTCCAGAGAAACCCCAAGAACACTGTTTCAAGGCTAGAGGGATCCTGAGGTCACTGTAGCAACACGAAAGAGCTCCGTGGACCAAAAATCAACTCGAGATGAGAGGTTAGTCCCTGGCTTCGACTTCAGAGGAATACCACCTTACCACAAGCACCTCAAGAGGAGGCTTCTCTCAGCTCTAGCTATGTGAGAGGGACCCTGAGTTTGCGGCCTCAAGTGGAATGGACACGGCGATGCCCTGACTCGAAATAAGGCCGGATATCCCTGCAGTGACTTGAATGCAGGCTCGTCTTGCATCTCCCAAGACGAAAGGATGTCTGAATCCCCTGTGGAGACCACAGAGAAAGACCTAGTTCCCCACCTCATCGCGACCGGAGGCCTCACATCCTTTGAAAACTCCAGAGGTACGCGGAGATCAGTGCCTCCAAAGGAGACGATGACTAACTCCTCGTGAATCTTCATAGGAGTTCTAGGATTCCTGTGGCACGTGGAAAGGGACCCTTGGTCTACCGCCTCAGCTGGACAGGCGTCCCAACTGCCCTGCCTATCCTCGAGGAGAATCCCGAGTTGTCCCTCACAACTAAGCAGGAGTCTTGACGTCGCTGAAGAAACACGTGGGTGGAAGGGCCATCCCCGTCGTAACTCGAGAATATACCCCAGGTTCGCGCCGCAACTTGAGAAAAACCATGAGACTTCCCCCTCGCCGCGAGATGAGGCCCGATTCTCCTGCACTGCGTGCAGAGCAATTCTGTGTTGCACATCACACATGAAAGGAGACTTGATTTCCTTGATGGCACTCCAGAGAAACCCCAAGAACACTGTTTCAAGGCTAGAGGGATCCTGAGGTCACTGTAGCAACACGAAAGAGCTCCGTGGATCAAGAATCAACTCGAGATGAGAGGTTAGTCCCTGGCTTCGACTCCAGAGGAATACCACCTTACCACAAGCACCTCAAGAGGAGGCTTCTCTCAGCTCTAGCTATGTGAGAGGGACCCTGAGTTTGCGGCCACAATGGAATGGACACCGCGATGCCCTGACTCGAAATAAGGCCGGATATCCCTGCAGTGACTTGAATGCAGGCTCGTCTTGCATCTCCCAAGACGAAACGATGTCTGAATCCCCTGTGGAGACCACAGAGAAAGACCTAGTTCCCCACCTCATCGCGACCGGAGGCCTCACATCCTTTGAAAACTCCAGAGATACGTGGAGGTCAGTGCCTCCACAGGAGACGAAGCCTGACTCCTCGTGAAACTTGATAGGAGTCCCAGGATTCCTGTGGCACGTGGAAAGGGACACTTGGTCTCCCCCCTCAGCTGGAGAGGCGTCCCAGTTGCCCTGCCAAGCCTCGAGGAGAATCCCGAGTTGTCCCTCGCAACTAGGCAGGAGTCCTGACGTCGGTGAACAAACACGTGGGTGGAAGGGCCATTCCCGTCGTAACTCGAGAATATACCCCAGCTTCCCGCCGCAACTCGAGAAAAACCATGAGATTTCCCCTCGCCGCGAGATGAGGCGCGATTCCCCTGCACTGCGTGCAGAGCAATTCCGTGTTGCACATCACACATGAAAGGAGCCTTGATTTCCTTGATGTCACTCCAGAGAAACCCCAAGAACACTGTTTCAAGGCTAGAGGGATCCTGAGGTCACTGTAGCAACACGAAAGAGCTCCGTGGACCAAAAATCAACTCGAGATGAGAGGTTAGTCCCTGGCTTCGACTCCAGAGGAATACCACCTCACCACAAGCACCTCAAGAGGAGGCTTCTCTCAGCTCTAGCTCTGTGAGAGGGACCATGAGTTTGCGGCCTCAATGGAATGGACACCGCGATGCCCTGACTCGAAATAAGGCCGGATATCCCTGCAGTGACTTGAATGCAGGCTCGTCTTGCATCTCCCAAGACGAAAGGATGTCTGAATCCCCTGTGGAGACCACAGAGAAAGACCTAGTTCCCCACCTCATCGCGACCGGAGGCCTCACATCCTTTCAAAACTCCAGAGGTACACGGAGATCAGTGCCTCCAAAGGAGACGATGCCTGACTCCTCGTGAAACTTGATAGGAGTCCCAGGATTCCTGTGGCACGTGGAAAGGGACACTTGGTCTCCCCCCTCAGCTGGAGAGGCGTCCCAATTGCCCTGTCAAGCCTCAAGGAGAATCCCGAGTTTTCCCTTGCAACTAGGCACAGTCCTGACATTGCTGAACAAACACGTGTGTGGAAGGGCCATCCCCGTCGTAACTCAAGAATATACCCCAGGTTCCCGGCGCAACTCGAGAAAAACCATGAGACTTCCCCCTCGCCACAAAATGAGGCACGATTCCCCTGCACTGCGTGCAGAGCAATTCCGTGTTGCACATCACACATGAAATGAGCCTTGATTTCCTTGATGGCACTCCAGAGAAACCCCAAGAACACTGTTTCAAGGCTAGAGGGATCCTGAGGTCATTGTAGCAACAAGAAAGATCTCCGTGGACAAAAAATCAACTCGAGATGAGAGGTTAGTCCCTGGCTTCGACTCCAGAGGAATACCACCTTACCACAAGCACCACAGGAGCAGGCTTCTCTCAGCTCTAGGTATGAGAGGGACCCTGATTTTGCGGCCTCAAGTGGAATGGACACCGCAATGCCCTGACTCGATATAAGGCCGGATATCCCTGCAGTGAGTTGAATGCAGGCTCGTCTTGCATCTCCCAAGAGGAAAGGATGTCTGAATCCCCTGTGGAGATCACAGAGAAAGACTTAGTTCCCCACCTCATCGCGACCGGAGGCCTCACAAATTTTGAAAACTCCAGAGGTACGTGGAGATCAGTGCCTCCAATTGAGACGATTCCGCACTCCTCGTGAAACTTGATAGGATTCCCAGGATTTCTGTGGCACGTGGAAAGGGACACTTGGTCTCCCGCCTCAGCTGGAGAGGCGTCCCAATTGCCCCGCCAAGCCTCGAGGAGAATCCCAAGTTGCTCCTCGCAACTAGGCAGGAGTCCTGACGTCGCTGAACAAACACGTGGGTGGAAGGGCCATCCCCGTCGTAACTCGAGAATATACCCCAGGTTCCCGCCGCAACTCGAGAAAAACCATGAGACTTCCCCCTCGCCGGGAGATGAGGCCCGATTCCCCTGCACTGCGTGCAGAGCAATTCCGTGTTGCACATCAGACATGAAAGGAGCCTTAATTTCCATAGTGGCACTCCAGAGAAACCCCAAGAACACTGTTTCAAGGCTAGAGGGATCCTGAGGTCACTCTAGCCACACTAAAGAGCTTCGGGGACCAAAAATCAACTCGAGATGAGAGGTTAGTCCCTGCCTTCAACTCCAGAGGAATACCACCTTACCACAAGCACCTCAAGAGGAGGCTTCTCTCAGCTCTAGGTATGTGAGAGGGACCCTGAGTTTATGGCCTCAAGTGGAATGGACACCGTGATGCCCTGACTCGAAATCAGGTCGGATATCCCTGCAGTGACTTGAATGCAGGCTCGTCTTGCATCTCCCAAGACGAAAGGATGTCTGAATACCCTGTGGAGACCACAGAAAAAGACCTAGTTCCCCACCTCATCGCGAACGGAGGCCTCACATCCTTTGAAAACTCCAGAGGTACGCGGAGATCAGTGCCTCCAAAGGAGATGATACCTGACTCCTCGTGAAACTTGATAGGAGTCCCAGGATTCCTGTTGCACGTGGAAAGGGACACTTGGTCTCCCGCCTCAGCTGGAGAGGCATCCCAATTGCCCTGCCAAGCCTCGAGGAGAATCCTGAGTTGTCCCTCGCAACTAGGCAGGAGTCCTGACGTGGCTGAACAAACACGTGGGTGGAAGGGCCATCCCCGTCGTAACTCGAGAATATATCCCAGGTTCCCACCGCAACTCGAGAAAAACCATGAGACTTCCCCCTCGCCGCGAGATGAGGCCCGATTCCCCTGCACTGCGTGCAGAGCAATTCTGTGTTACACATTACACATGAAAGGAGCCTTGATTTCCTTGATAGCACTCCAGAGAAACCCCAAGAACACTGTTTCAAGGCTAGAGGGATCCTGAGGTCACTGTAGCAACACGAAAGAGCTCCGTGGACCAAAAATCAACTGGAGATGAGAGGTTAGTCCCTGGCTTCGACTCCAGAGGAATACCACCTTACCACAAGCACCTCAAGAGGAGGCTTCTCTCAGCTCTCGGTATGTGAGAGGGACCCTGATTTTGCGACCTCAAGTGGAATGGACACTGCGATGCACTGACGCGAAATAAGGCCGGATATCCCTGCAGTGACTTGAATGCAGGCTCGTCTTGCATCTCCCAAGACGAAAGGATGTCTGAATCCCCTGTGGAGACCACAGAGAAAGACCTAGTTCCCCACCTCATCGCGACCGGAGGCCTCACATCCTTTCAAAACTCCAGAGGTACGCGGAGATCAGTGCCTCCAAAGGAGACGATGCCTGACTCCTCGTGCAACTTGATAGGAGTCCCAGGATTCCTGTGGCACGTGGAAAGGGACACTTGGTCTCCCCCCTCTGCTGGAGAGGCGTCCCAATTGCCCTGCTAAGCCTCAAGGAGAATGCCGAGTTGTCCCTTGCAACTAGGCACAGTCCTGACATCGCTGAACAAACACGTGTGTGGAAGGGCCATCCCCGTCGTAACTCGAGAATATACCCCAGGTTCCCGGCGCAACTCGAGAAAAACCATGAGACTTCCCCCTCGCCACAAAATGAGGCACGATTCCCCTGCACTGCGTGCAGAGCAATTCCGTGTTGCACATCACACATGAAATGAGCCTTGATTTCTTTGATGACACTCCAGAGAAACCCCAAGAACACTGTTTCAAGGCTAGAGGGATCCTGAGGTCACTGTAGCAACAAGAAAGATCTCCGTGGACAAAAAATCAACTCGAGATGAGAGGTTAGTCCCTGGCTTCGACTCCAGAGGAATACCACCTTACCACAAGCACCACAGGAGCAGGCTTCTCTCAGCTCTAGGTATGAGAGGGACCCTGATTTTGCGGCCTCAAGTGGAATGGACACCGCAATGCCCTGACTCGATATAAGGCCGGATATCCCTGCAGTGAGTTGAATGCAGGCTCGTCTTGCATCTCCCAAGAGGAAAGGATGTCTGAATCCCCTGTGGAGATCACAGAGAAAGACTTAGTTCCCCACCTCATCGCGACCGGAGGCCTCACAAATTTTGAAAACTCCAGAGGTACGTGTAGATCAGTGCCTCCAATTGAGACGATTCCGCACTCCTCGTGAAACTTGATAGGATTCCCAGGATTACTGTGGCACGTGGAAAGGGACACTTGGTCTCCCGCCTCAGCTGGAGAGGCGTCCCAATTGCCCCGCCAAGCCTCGAGGAGAATCCCGAGTTGCTCCTCGCAACTAGGCAGGAGTCCTGACGTCGCTGAACAAACACGCGGGTGGAAGGGCCATCCCCGTCGTAACTCGAGAATATACCCCAGGTTCCCGCCGCAACTTGAGAAAAACCATGAGACTTCCCCCTCACCGGGAGATGAGGCCCGATTCCCCTGCACTGCGTGCAGAGCAATTCCGTGTTGCACATCACACATGAAAGGAGCCTTGATTTTCATAATGGCACTCCAGAGAAACCCCAAGACACTGTTTCAAGGCTAGAGGGATCCTGAGGTCACTCTAGCCACACTAAAGAGCTCCGGGGACTAAAAATCAACTCGAGATGAGAGGTTAGTCCCTGCCTTCAACTCCAGAGGAATACCACCATACCACAAGCACCTCAAGAGGAGGCTTCTCTCAGCTCTAGGTATGTGAGAGGGACCCTGAGTTTGCGGCCTCAAGTGGAATGGACACCGTGATGCCCTGACTCGAAATCAGGCCGGATATCCCTGCAGTGACTTGAATGCAGGCTCGTCTTGCATCTCCCAAGACGAAAGGATGTCTCAATCTCCTGTGGAGACCACAGAAAAAGACCTAGTTCCCCACCTCATCGTGAACGGAGGCCTCACATCCTTTGAAAACTCCAGAGGTACGCGGAGATCAGTGCCTCCAAAGGAGACGATGCCTGACTCCTCGTGAAACTTGATAGGAGTCCCAGGATTCCTGTGGCACGTGGAAAGGGACACTTGGTCTCCCGCCTCAGCTGGAGAGGCGTCCCAATTGACCTGCCAAGCCTCGAGGAGAATCCTGAGTTGTCCCTCGCAACTAGGCAGGAGTCCTGACGTGGCTGAACAAACACGTGGGTGGAAGGGCCATCCCCGTCGTAACTCGAGAATATACCCCAGGTTCCCACCGCAACTCGAGAAAAACCATGAGACTTCCCCCTCGCCGCGAGATGAGGCCCGATTCCCCTGCACTGCGTGCAGAGCAATTCTGTGTTACACATTACACATGAAAGGAGCCTTGATTTCCTTGATAGCACTCCAGAGAAACCCCAAGAACACTGTTTCAAGGCTAGAGGGATCCTGAGGTCACTGTAGCAACACGAAAGAGCTCCGTGGACCAAAAATCAACTGGAGATGAGAGGTTAGTCCCTGGCTTCGACTCCAGAGGAATACCACCTTACCACAAGCACCTCAAGAGGAGGCTTCTCTCAGCTCTAGGTATGTGAGAGGGACCCTGATTTTGCGACCTCAAGTGGAATGGACCCTGCGATGCCCTGACGCGAAATAAGGCCGGATATCCCTGCAGTGACTTGAATGCAGGCTCGTCTTGCATCTCCCAAGACGAAAGGATGTCTGAATCCCCTGTGGAGACCACAGAGAAAGACCTAGTTCCCCACCTCATCGCGACCGGAGGCCTCACATCCTTTCAAAACTCCAGAGGTACGCGGAGATCAGTGCCTCCAAAGGAGACGATGCCTGACTCCTCGTGAAACTTGATAGGAGTCCCAGGATTCCTGTGGCACGTGGAAAGGGACACTTGGTCTCCCCCCTCAGCTGGAGAGGCGTCCCAATTGCCCTGTCAAGCCTCAAGGAGAATCCCGAGTTGTCCCTTGCAACTAGGCACAGTCCTGACATTGCTGAACAAACACGTGTGTGGAAGGGCCATCCCCGTCGTAACTCGAGAATATACCCCAGGTTCCCGGCGCAACTCGAGAAAAACCATGAGACTTCCCCCTCGCCACAAAATGAGGCACGATTCCCCTGCACTGCGTGCAGAGCAATTCCGTGTGGCACATCACACATGAAATGAGCCTTGATTTCCTTGATGGCACTCCAGAGAAACCCCAAGAACACTGTTTCAAGGCTAGAGGGATCCTGAGGTCACTGTAGCAACAAGAAAGATCTCCGTGGACAAAAAATCAACTCGAGATGAGAGGTTAGTCCCTGGCTTCGACTCCAGAGGAATACCACCTTACCACAAGCACCACAGGAGCAGGCTTCTCTCAGCTCTAGGTATGAGAGGGACCCTGATTTTGCGGCCTCAAGTGGAATGGACACCGCAATGCCCTGACTCGATATAAGGCCGGATATCCCTGCAGTGAGTTGAATGCAGGCTCGTCTTGCATCTCCCAAGAGGAAAGGATGTCTGAATCCCCTGTGGAGATCACAGAGAAAGACTTAGTTCCCCACCTCATCGCGACCGGAGGCCTCACAAATTTTGAAAACTCCAGAGGTACGTGGAGATCAGTGCCTCCAATTGAGACGATTCCGCACTCCTCGTGAAACTTGATAGGATTCCCAGGATTTCTGTGGCACGTGGAAAGGGACACTTGGTCTCCCGCCTCAGCTGGAGAGGCGTCCCAATTGCCCCGCCAAGCCTCGAGGAGAATCCCGAGTTGCTCCTCGCAACTAGGCAGGAGTCCTGACGTCGCTGAACAAACACGTGGGTGGAAGGGCCATCCCCGTCGTAACTCGAGAATATACCCCAGGTTCCCGCCGCAACTCGAGAAAAACCATGAGACTTCCCCCTCGCCGGGAGATGAGGCCCGATTCCCCTGCACTGCGTGCAGAGCAATTCCGTGTTGCACATCACACATGAAAGGAGCCTTAATTTCCATAGTGGCACTCCAGAGAAACCCCAAGAACACTGTTTCAAGGCTAGAGGGATCCTGAGGTCACTCTAGCCACACTAAAGAGCTCCGGGGACCAAAAATCAACTCGAGATGAGAGGTTAGTCCCTGCCTTCAACTCCAGAGGAATACCACCTTACCACAAGCACCTCAAGAGGAGGCTTCTCTCAGCTCTAGGTATGTGAGAGGGACCCTGAGTTTGCGGCCTCAAGTGGAATGGACACCGTGATGCCCTGACTCGAAATCAGGCCGGATATCCCTGCAGTGACTTGAATGCAGGCTCGTCTTGCATCTCCCAAGACGAAAGGATGTCTGAATACCCTGTGGAGACCACAGAAAAAGACCTAGTTCCCCACCTCATCGCGAACGGAGGCCTCACATCCTTTGAAAACTCCAGAGGTACGCGGAGATCAGTGCCTCCAAAGGAGATGATACCTGACTCCTCGTGAAACTTGATAGGAGTCCCAGTATTCCTGTGGCACGTGGAAAGGGACACTTGGTCTCCCGCCTCAGCTGGAGACGCGTCCCAATTGCCCTGCCAAGCCTCGAGGAGAATCCTGAGTTGTCCCTCGCAACTAGGCAGGAGTCCTGACGTGGCTGAACAAACACGTGGGTGGAAGGGCCATCCCCGTCGTAACTCGAGAATATACCCCAGGTTCCCACCGCAACTCGAGAAAAACCATGAGACTTCCCCCTCGCCGCGAGATGAGGCCCGATTCCCCTGCACTGCGTGCAGAGCAATTCTGTGTTACACATTACACATGAAAGGAGCCTTGATTTCCTTGATAGCACTCCAGAGAAACCCCAAGAACACTGTTTCAAGGCTAGAGGGATCCTGAGGTCACTGTAGCAACAGGAAAGAGCTCCGTGGACCAAAAATCAACTGGAGATGAGAGGTTAGTCCGCTTCGACTCCAGAGGAATACCACCTTACCACAAGCACCTCAAGAGGAGGCTTCTCTCAGCTCTAGGTATGTGAGAGGGACCCTGAGTTTGCGGCCTCAAGTGGAATGGACACCGTGATGCCCTGACTCGAAATCAGGTCGGATATCCCTGCAGTGACTTGAATGCAGGCTCGTCTTGCATCTCCCAAGACGAAAGGATGTCTGAATACCCTGTGGAGACCACAGAAAAAGACCTAGTTCCCCACCTCATCGCGAACGGAGGCCTCACATCCTTTGAAAACTCCAGAGGTACGCGGAGATCAGTGCCTCCAAAGGAGACGATGCCTGACTCCTCGTGAAACTTGATAGGAGTCCCAGGATTCCTGTGGCACGTGAAAAGGGACACTTGGTCTCCCGCCTCAGCTGGAGAGGCGTCCCAATTGCCCTGCCAAGCCTCGAGGAGAATCCTGAGTTGTCCCTCGCAACTAGGCAGGAGTCCTGACGTGGCTGAACAAACACGTGGGTGGAAGGGCCATCCCCGTCGTAACTCGAGAATATACCCCAGGTTCCCACGGCAACTCGAGAAAAACCATGAGACTTCCCCCTCGCCGCGAGATGAGGCCCGATTCCCCTGCACTGCGTGCAGAGCAATTCCGTGTTGCACATTACACATGAAAGGAGCCTTGATTTCCTTGATAGCACTCCAGAGAAACCCCAAGAACACTGTTTCAAGGCTAGAGGGATCCTGAGGTCTCTGTAGCAACACGAAAGAGCTCCGTGGACCAAAAATCAACTGGAGATGAGAGGTTAGTCCCTGGCTTCGACTCCAGAGGAATACCACCTTACCACAAGCACCTCAAGAGGAGGCTTCTCTCAGCTCTAGGTATGTGAGAGGGACCCTGATTTTGCGACCTCAAGTGGAATGGACCCTGCGATGCCCTGACGCGAAATAAGGCCGGATATCCCTGCAGTGACTTGAATGCAGGCTCGTCTTGCATCTCCCAAGACGAAAGGATGTCTGAATCCCCTGTGGAGACCACAGAGAAAGACCTAGTTCCCCACCTCATCGCGACCGGAGGCCTCACATCCTTTCAAAACTCCAGAGGTACGCGGAGATCAGTGCCTCCAAAGGAGACGATGCCTGACTCCTCGTGAAACTTGATAGGAGTCCCAGGATTCCTGTGGCACGTGGAAAGGGACACTTGGTCTTCCCCCTCAACTGGAGAGGCGTCCCAATTGCCCTGTCAAGCCTCAAGGAGAATCCCGAGTTGTCCCTTGCAACTAGGCACAGTCCTGACATTGCTGAACAAACACGTGTGTGGAAGGGCCATCCCCGTCGTAACTCGAGAATATACCCCAGGTTCCCGGCGCAACTCGAGAAAAACCATGAGACTTCCCCCTCGCCACAAAATGAGGCACGATTCCCCTGCACTGCGTGCAGAGCAATTCCGTGTTGCACATCACACATGAAATGAGCCTTGATTTCCTTGATGGCACTCCAGAGAAACCCCAAGAACACTGTTTCAAGGCTAGAGGGATCCTGAGGTCACTGTAGCAACAAGAAAGATCTCCGTGGACAAAAAATCAACTCGAGATGACAGGTTAGTCTCTGGCTTCGACTCCAGAGGAATACCACCTTACCACAAGCACCACAGGAGCAGGCTTCTCTCAGCTCTAGGTATGAGAGGGACCCTGATTTTGCGGCCTCAAGTGGAATGGACACCGCAATGCCCTGACTCGATATAAGGCCGGATATCCCTGCAGTGAGTTGAATGCAGGCTCGTCTTGCATCTCCCAAGACGAAAGGATGTCTGAATCCCCTGTGGAGATCACAGAGAAAGACTTAGTTCCCCACCTCATCGCGACCGGAGGCCTCACAAATTTTGAAAACTCCAGAGGTACGTGGAGATCAGTGCCTCCAATTGAGACGATTCCGCACTCCTCGTGAAACTTGATAGGATTCCCAGGATTACTGTGGCACGTGGAAAGGAACACTTGGTCTCCCGCCTCAGCTAGAGAGGCGTCCCAATTGCCCCGCCAAGCCTCGAGGAGAATCCCGAGTTGCTCCTCGCAACTAGGCAGGAGTCCTGACGTCGCTGAACAAACACGTGGGTGGAAGGGCCATCCCCGTCGTAACTCGAGAATATACCCCAGGTTCCCGCCGCAACTCGAGAAAAACCATGAGACTTCCCCCTCGCCGGGAGATGAGGCCCGATTCCCCTGCACTGCGTGCAGAGCAATTCCGTGTTGCACATCACACATGAAAGGAGCCTTGATTTCCATAGTGGCACTCCAGAGAAACCCCAAGAACACTGTTTCAAGGCTAGAGGGATCCTGAGGTCACTCTAGCCACACTAAAGACCTCCGGGGACCAAAAATCAACTCGAGATGAGAGGTTAGTCCCTGCCTTCAACTCCAGAGGAATACCACCTTACCACAAGCACCTCAAGAGGAGGCTTCTCTCAGCTCTAGGTATGTGAGAGGGACCCTGAGTTTGCGGCCTCAAGTGGAATGGACACCGTGATGCCCTGACTCGAAATCAGGTCGGATATCAATGCAGTGACTTGAATGCAGGCTCGTCTTGCATCTCCCAAGACGAAAGGATGTCTGAATCCTCTGTGGAGACCACAGAAAAAGACCTAGTTCCCCACCTCATCGCGAACGGAGGCCTCACATTCTTTGAAAACTCCAGAGGTACGTGGAGATCGGTGCCTCCAAAGGAGACGATCCCTGACTCCTCGTGAAACTTGATAGGAGTCTCAGGATTCCTGTGGCACGTGGAAAGGGACACTTGGTCTTCCGCCTCAGCTGGAGAGGCATCCCAATTTCCCTGCCAAGCCTCGAGGAGAATCCCGAGTTGTCCCTCGCAACTAGGCAGAAGTCCTGACCTCGCTGAACAAACACGTGTGTGGAAGGGCTATCCCCGTCGTAACTCGAGAATATACCCCAGGTACCTGCCGCAACTCGAGAAAAACCATGAGACTTCCCCCTCGCCACGAGATGAGGCCCGATTCCCCTGCCCTGCGTGCAGAGCAATTCCGTGTTGCACATCACACATGAAAGGAGCCTTGATTTCCTTGATGGCACTCCAGAGAAACCCCAAGAACACTGTTTCAAGGCTAGAGGGATCCTGAAGTCACTGTAGCAACACGAAAGAGCTCCGTGGACCAAAAATCAACTCGAGATAAGAGGTTAGTCCCTGGCTTCGACTCCAGAGGAATACCACCTTACCACAAGCACCTCAAGAGGAGGCTTCTCTCAGCTCTGGGTATGTGAGAGGGTCCCTGAGTTTGCGGCCTCAAGTGGAATGCACACCGCGATGCCCTGACTCGAAATAAGGCCGGATATCCCTGCAGTGACTTGAATGCAGGCTCGTCTTGCATCTCCCAAGACGAAAGGATGTCTGAATCCCCTGTGGAGACCGTAGAAAAAGACCTAGTTCCCCACCTCATCGGGACCGGAGGCCTCACATCCTTTGAAAACTCCAGAGGTACGCGGAGAACAGTGCCTCCAAAGGAGACGATGCCTGACTCCTCGTGAAACTTGATAGGAGTAGTCCCAGGATTCCTGTGGCACGTGGAAAGGGACACTTGTTCTCCCCCCTCAGCTGGAGAGGCGTCCCAATTGCCCTGCCAAGCCTCGAGGAGAATCCTGAGTTGTCCCTCGCAACTAGGCAGGAGTCCTGACGTGGCTGAACAAACACGTGGGTGGAAGGGCCATCCCCGTCGTAACTCGAGAATATACCCCAGGTTCCCACCGCAACTCGAGAAAAACCATGAGACTTCCCCCTCGCCGCGAGATGAGGCCCGATTCCCCTGCACTGCGTGCAGAGCAATTCTGTGTTACACATTACACATGAAAGGAGCCTTGATTTCCTTGATAGCACTCCAGAGAAACCCCAAGAACACTGTTTCAAGGCTAGAGGGATCCTGAGGTCACTGTAGCAACACGAAAGAGCTCCGTGGACCAAAAATCAACTGGAGATGAGAGGTTAGTCCCTGGCTTCGACTCCAGAGGAATACCACCTTACCACAAGCACCTCAAGAGGAGGCTTCTCTCAGCTCTAGGTATGTGAGAGGGACCCTGATTTTGCGACCTCAAGTGGAATGGACCCTGCGATGCCCTGACGCGAAATAAGGCCGGATATCCCTGCAGTGACTTGAATGCAGGCTCGTCTTGCATCTCCCAAGACGAAAGGATGTCTGAATCCCCTGTGGAGACCACAGAGAAAGACCTAGTTCCCCACCTCATCGCGACCGGAGGCCTCACATCCTTTCAAAACTCCAGAGGTACGCGGAGATCAGTGCCTCCAAAGGAGACGATGCCTGACTCCTCGTGAAACTTGATAGGAGTCCCAGGATTCCTGTGGCACGTGGAAAGGGACACTTGGTCTCCCCCCTCAGCTGGAGAGGCGTCCCAATTGCCCTGTCAAGCCTCAAGGAGAATCCCGAGTTGTCCCTTGCAACTAGGCACAGTCCTGACATTGCTGAACAAACACGTGTGTGGAAGGGCCATCCCCGTCGTAACTCGAGAATATACCCCAGGTTCCCGGCGCAACTCGAGAAAAACCATGAGACTTCCCCCTCGCCACAAAATGAGGCACGATTCCCCTGCACTGCGTGCAGAGCAATTCCGTGTTGCACATCACACATGAAATGAGCCTTGATTTCCTTGATGGCACTCCAGAGAAACCCCAAGAACACTGTTTCAAGGCTAGAGGGATCCTGAGGTCACTGTAGCAACAAGAAAGATCTCCGTGGACAAAAAATCAACTCGAGATGAGAGGTTAGTCCCTGGCTTCGACTCCAGAGGAATACCACCTTACCACAAGCACCACAGGAGCAGGCTTCTCTCAGCTCTAGGTATGAGAGGGACCCTGATTTTGCGGCCTCAAGTGGAATGGACACCGCAATGCCCTGACTCGATATAAGGCCGGATATCCCTGCAGTGAGTTGAATGCAGGCTCGTCTTGCATCTCCCAAGAGGAAAGGATGTCTGAATCCCCTGTGGAGATCACAGAGAAAGAATTAGTTCCCCACCTCATCGCGACCGGAGGCCTCACAAATTTTGAAAACTCCAGAGGTACGTGGAGATCAGTGCCTCCAATTGAGACGATTCCGCACTCCTCGTGAAACTTGATAGGATTCCCAGGATTACTGTGGCACGTGGAAAGGGACACTTGGTCTCCCGCCTCAGCTGGAGAGGCGTCCCAATTGCCCCGCCAAGCCTCGAGGAGAATCCCGAGTTGCTCCTCGCAACTAGGCAGGAGTCCTGACGTCCCTGAACAAACACGCGGGTGGAAGGGCCATCCCCGTCGTAACTCGAGAATATACCCCAGGTTCCCGCCGCAACTCGAGAAAGACCATGAGACTTCCCCCTCGCCGGGAGATGAGGCCCGATTCCCCTGCACTGCGTGCAGAGTAATTCCGTGTTGCACATCACACATGAAAGGAGCCTTGATTTCCATAGTGGCACTCCAGAGAAACCCCAAGAACACTGTTTCAAGGCTAGATGGATCCTGAGGTCACTCTAGCCACACTAAAGAGCTCCGGGGACCAAAAATCAACTCGAGATGAGAGGTTAGTCCCTGGCTTCAACTCCAGAGGAATACCACCTTACCACAAGCACCTCAAGAGGAGGCTTCTCTCAGCTCTAGGTATGTGAGAGGAACCCTGAGTTTGCGGCCTCAAGTGGAATGGACACCGTGATGCCCTGACTCGAAATCAGGCCGGATATCCCTGCAGTGACTTGAATGCAGGCTCGTCTTGCATCTCCCAAGACGAAAGGATGTCTGAATCCCCTGTGGAGACCACAGAAAAAGACCTAGTTCCCCACCTCATCGCGAACGGAGGCCTCACATCCTTTGAAAACTCCAGAGGTATGCGGAGATCAGTGCCTCCAAAGGAGACGATGCCTGACTCCTCGTGAAACTTGATAGGAATCCCAGGATTCCTGTGGCACGTGGAAAGGGACACTTGGTCTCCCGCCTCAGCTGGAGAGGCGTCCCAATTGCCCTGCCAAGCCTCGAGGAGAATCCTGAGTTGTCCCTCGCAACTAGGCAGGAGTCCTGACGTGGCTGAACAAACACGTGGGTGGAAGGGCCATCCCCGTCGTAACTCGAGAATATACACCAGGTTCCCACCGCAACTCGAGAAAAACCATGAGACTTCCCCCTCGCCGCGAGATGAGGCCCGATTCCCCTGCACTGCGTGCAGAGCAATTCTGTGTTGCACATTACACATGAAAGGAGCCTTGATTTCCTTGATGGCACTCCAGAGAAACCCCAAGAACACTGTTTCAAGGCTAGAGGGATCCTGAGGTCACTGTAGCAACACGAAAGAGCTCCGTGGACCAAAAATCAACTGGAGATGAGAGGTTAGTCCCTGGCTTCGACTCCAGAGGAATACCACCTTACCACAAGCACCTCAAGAGGAGGCTTCTCTCAGCTCTAGGTATGTGAGAGGGACCCTGATTTTGCGGCCTCAAGTGGAATGGACACTGCGATGCCCTGACGCGAAATAAGGCCGGATATCCCTGCAGTGAGTTGAATGCAGGCTCGCTTTGCATCTCCCAAGACGAAAGGATGTCTGAATCCCCTGTGGAGACCACAGAGAAAGACCTAGTTCCCCACCTCATCGCGACCGGAGGCCTCACATCCTTTGAAAACTCCAGAGGTACGCGGAGAACAGTGCCTCCAAAGGAGAGGATGCCTGATTACTCGTGAAACTTGATAGGAGTCCCAGGATCCCTGTGGCACGTGGAAAGGGACACTTGGTCTCCCGCCTCAGCTGGAGAGGCGTCCCAATTGCCCTGCCAAGCCTCGAGGAGAATCCCGAGTTGTCCCTCGCAACTAGGCAGGAGTCCTGACGTCGCTGAACAAACACGTGTGTGGAAGGGCCATCCCCGTCGTAACTCGAGAATATACCCCAGGTTCCCGCCGCAACTCGAGAAAAACCATGAGACTTCCCCCTCGCCACGAGATGAGGCCCGATTCCCCTGCACTGCGTGCAGAGCAATTCCGTGTTGCACATCAAACATGAAAGGAGCCTTTATTTCCTTGATGGTACTCCAGAGAAACCCCAAGAACACTGTTTCAAGGCCAGAGGGATTCTGAGGTCACTGTAGCAACACGAAAGAGTTCCGTGGACCAAAAATCAACTCGAGATGAAAGGTTAGTCCCTAACTTCGACTCCAGAGGATACCACCTTATCACAAGCACCTCAAGAGGAGGCTTCTCGCAGCTTTAGTTATGTGAGAGGGACCCTGAGTTTGCGGCCTCAAATGGAATGCACACCGCGATGCCCTGACTCGAAATAAGGCCGGATATCCCTGCAGTGACTTGAATGCAGGCTCGTCTTGCATCTCCCAAGACGAAAGGATTTCTGAATCCCCTGTGGAGACCACAGAAAAAGACCTAGTTCCCCACCTCATCGCGACCGGAGGCCTCACATCCATTGAAAACTCCAGAGGTACACGGAGATCAGTGCCTCCAAAGCAGACGATGCCTGACTCCTCGTGAAACTTGATAGGAGTCCCAGGATTCATGTGGCACGTGGAAAGGGACCCTTGGTCTCCCGCCTCAGCTGGAGAGGCGTCCCAATTACCCGGCCAAGCCTCGAGGAGAATCCCGAGTTGTCCCTCGCAACTAGGCAGGAGTCCTGACGTCGCTGAACAAACTCGTGTGTGGAAGGGCCATCCCTGTCGTAACTCGAGAATATACCCCAGGTTCCCGCCGCAACTCGCGAAAAACCATGAGACTTCCCCCTCGCCACGAGATGAGGCCCGATTCCCCTGCACTGCGTGCAGAGCAATTCCGTGTTGCACATCACACATGAAAGGAGCCTTGATTTCCTTGATGGTACTCCAGAGAAACCCCAAGAACACTGTTTCAAGGCCAGAGGGATCCTGAGGTCACTGTAGCAACACGAAAGAGCTCCGTGTACCACAAATCAACTCGAGATGAGAGGTTAGTCCCAGGCTTCGAATCCAGAGGAATACCACCTTACCACAAGCACCTCAAGAGGAGGCTTCTCTCAGCTCTAGGTATGTGAGAGGGACCCTGAGTTTGCGGCCTCAAGTGGAATGCACACCGCGATGCCCTGACTCGAAATAAGGCCGGATATCCCTGCAGTGACTTGAATGCAGGCTCGTCTTGCATCTCCCAAGACGAAAGGATTTCTGAATCCCCTGTGGAGACCACAGAAAAAGACCTAGTTCCCCACCTCATCGCGACCGGAGGCCTCACATCCATTGAAAACTCCAGAGGTACACGGAGATCAGTGCCTCCAAAGCAGACGATGCCTGACTCCTCGTGAAACTTAATAGGAGTCCCAGGATTCCTGTGGCACGTGGAAAGAGACACTTGGTCTCCCGCCTCAGCTGGAGAGGCGTCCCAATTGCCCTGCCAAGCCTCGAGGAGAATCCCGAGTTGTCCCTCGCAACTAGGCAGGAGTCCTGATGGGGCTGAAGAAACACGTGGGTGGAAGGGCCATCCCCGCTGTAACTCGAGAATATACCCCAGGTTCCCGCCGCAACTCGAGAAAAATCATGAGACTTCCCCCTCGCCGCGAGATGAGGCCCGATTCCCCTGCACTGCGTGCAGAGCAATTCCGTGTTGCACATCACACATGAAAGGAGCCTTGATTTCCTTGATGGCACTCCAGAGAAACCCCAAGAACACTGTTTCAAAGCTAGAGGGATCCTGAGGTCACTGTAGCAACACAAAAGAGCTCCCTGGACGAAAAATCAACTCGAGATGTGAGGTTAGTCCCTGGCTTCGACTCCAGAGGAATACCACCTTACCAAAAGCACCTCAAGAGGAGGCTTCTCTCAGCTCTAGGTATGTGAGAGGAACCCTGAGTTTGCGGCCTCAAGTGGAATGGACACCGTGATGCCCTGACTCGAAATCAGGCCGGATATCCCTGCAGTGACTTGAATGCAGGCTCGTCTTGCATCTCCCAAGACGAAAGGATGTCTGAATCCCCTGTGGAGACCACAGAAAAAGACCTAGTTCCCCACCTCATCGCGAACGGAGGCCTCACATCCTTTGAAAACTCCAGAGGTATGCGGAGATCAGTGCCTCCAAAGGAGACGATGCCTGACTCCTCGTGAAACTTGATAGGAATCCCAGGATTCCTGTGGCACGTGGAAAGGGACACTTGGTCTCCCGCCTCAGCTGGAGAGGCGTCCCAATTGCCCTGCCAAGCCTCGAGGAGAATCCTGAGTTGTCCCTCGCAACTAGGCAGGAGTCCTGACGTGGCTGAACAAACACGTGGGTGGAAGGGCCATCCCCGTCGTAACTCGAGAATATACACCAGGTTCCCACCGCAACTCGAGAAAAACCATGAGACTTCCCCCTCGCCGCGAGATGAGGCCCGATTCCCCTGCACTGCGTGCAGAGCAATTCTGTGTTGCACATTACACATGAAAGGAGCCTTGATTTCCTTGATGGCACTCCAGAGAAACCCCAAGAACACTGTTTCAAGGCTAGAGGGATCCTGAGGTCACTGTAGCAACACGAAAGAGCTCCGTGGACCAAAAATCAACTGGAGATGAGAGGTTAGTCCCTGGCTTCGACTCCAGAGGAATACCACCTTACCACAAGCACCTCAAGAGGAGGCTTCTCTCAGCTCTAGGTATGTGAGAGGGACCCTGATTTTGCGGCCTCAAGTGGAATGGACACTGCGATGCCCTGACGCGAAATAAGGCCGGATATCCCTGCAGTGAGTTGAATGCAGGCTCGCTTTGCATCTCCCAAGACGAAAGGATGTCTGAATCCCCTGTGGAGACCACAGAGAAAGACCTAGTTCCCCACCTCATCGCGACCGGAGGCCTCACATCCTTTGAAAACTCCAGAGGTACGCGGAGAACAGTGCCTCCAAAGGAGAGGATGCCTGATTACTCGTGAAACTTGATAGGAGTCCCAGGATCCCTGTGGCACGTGGAAAGGGACACTTGGTCTCCCGCCTCAGCTGGAGAGGCGTCCCAATTGCCCTGCCAAGCCTCGAGGAGAATCCCGAGTTGTCCCTCGCAACTAGGCAGGAGTCCTGACGTCGCTGAACAAACACGTGTGTGGAAGGGCCATCCCCGTCGTAACTCGAGAATATACCCCAGGTTCCCGCCGCAACTCGAGAAAAACCATGAGACTTCCCCCTCGCCACGAGATGAGGCCCGATTCCCCTGCACTGCGTGCAGAGCAATTCCGTGTTGCACATCAAACATGAAAGGAGCCTTTATTTCCTTGATGGTACTCCAGAGAAAC
Organism: Cervus elaphus; assembly: GCF_910594005.1. Classification (NCBI taxonomy): domain Eukaryota; kingdom Metazoa; phylum Chordata; class Mammalia; order Artiodactyla; family Cervidae; genus Cervus; species Cervus elaphus. The sequence goes on along the minus strand of NC_057842.1, from coordinate 1,014,481 downwards.
CCCAAGAACACTGTTTCAAGGCCAGAGGGATTCTGAGGTCACTGTAGCAACACGAAAGAGTTCCGTGGACCAAAAATCAACTCGAGATGAAAGGTTAGTCCCTAACTTCGACTCCAGAGGATACCACCTTATCACAAGCACCTCAAGAGGAGGCTTCTCGCAGCTTTAGTTATGTGAGAGGGACCCTGAGTTTGCGGCCTCAAATGGAATGCACACCGCGATGCCCTGACTCGAAATAAGGCCGGATATCCCTGCAGTGACTTGAATGCAGGCTCGTCTTGCATCTCCCAAGACGAAAGGATTTCTGAATCCCCTGTGGAGACCACAGAAAAAGACCTAGTTCCCCACCTCATCGCGACCGGAGGCCTCACATCCATTGAAAACTCCAGAGGTACACGGAGATCAGTGCCTCCAAAGCAGACGATGCCTGACTCCTCGTGAAACTTGATAGGAGTCCCAGGATTCATGTGGCACGTGGAAAGGGACCCTTGGTCTCCCGCCTCAGCTGGAGAGGCGTCCCAATTACCCGGCCAAGCCTCGAGGAGAATCCCGAGTTGTCCCTCGCAACTAGGCAGGAGTCCTGACGTCGCTGAACAAACACGTGTGTGGAAGGGCCATCCCTGTCGTAACTCGAGAATATACCCCAGGTTCCCGCCGCAACTCGCGAAAAACCATGAGACTTCCCCCTCGCCACGAGATGAGGCCCGATTCCCCTGCACTGCGTGCAGAGCAATTCCGTGTTGCACATCACACATGAAAGGAGCCTTGATTTCCTTGATGGTACTCCAGAGAAACCCCAAGAACACTGTTTCAAGGCCAGAGGGATCCTGAGGTCACTGTAGCAACACGAAAGAGCTCCGTGTACCACAAATCAACTCGAGATGAGAGGTTAGTCCCAGGCTTCGAATCCAGAGGAATACCACCTTACCACAAGCACCTCAAGAGGAGGCTTCTCTCAGCTCTAGGTATGTGAGAGGGACCCTGAGTTTGCGGCCTCAAGTGGAATGCACACCGCGATGCCCTGACTCGAAATAAGGCCGGATATCCCTGCAGTGACTTGAATGCAGGCTCGTCTTGCATCTCCCAAGACGAAAGGATTTCTGAATCCCCTGTGGAGACCACAGAAAAAGACCTAGTTCCCCACCTCATCGCGACCGGAGGCCTCACATCCATTGAAAACTCCAGAGGTACACGGAGATCAGTGCCTCCAAAGCAGACGATGCCTGACTCCTCGTGAAACTTAATAGGAGTCCCAGGATTCCTGTGGCACGTGGAAAGAGACACTTGGTCTCCCGCCTCAGCTGGAGAGGCGTCCCAATTGCCCTGCCAAGCCTCGAGGAGAATCCCGAGTTGTCCCTCGCAACTAGGCAGGAGTCCTGATGGGGCTGAAGAAACACGTGGGTGGAAGGGCCATCCCCGCTGTAACTCGAGAATATACCCCAGGTTCCCGCCGCAACTCGAGAAAAATCATGAGACTTCCCCCTCGCCGCGAGATGAGGCCCGATTCCCCTGCACTGCGTGCAGAGCAATTCCGTGTTGCACATCACACATGAAAGGAGCCTTGATTTCCTTGATGGCACTCCAGAGAAACCCCAAGAACACTGTTTCAAAGCTAGAGGGATCCTGAGGTCACTGTAGCAACACAAAAGAGCTCCCTGGACGAAAAATCAACTCGAGATGTGAGGTTAGTCCCTGGCTTCGACTCCAGAGGAATACCACCTTACCAAAAGCACCTCAAGCGGAGGCTTCTCTCAGCTCTAGGTATGTGACAGGGACCCTGAGTTTGTGGCCTCAAGTGGAATGGACACGGCGATGCCCTGACTCGAAATAAGGCCGGATATCCCTGCAGTGACTTGAATGCAGGCTCGTCTTGCATCTCCCAAGATGAAAGGATGTCTGAATCCCCTGTGGAGACCACAGAGAAAGACCTAGTTCCCCACCTCATCGCGACCGGAGGCCTCACATCCTTTGAAAACTCCAGAGGTACGCGGAGATCAGTGCCTCCAAAGGAGACGATGCCTGACTCCTCGTGAAACTTGATAGGAGTCCCAGGATTCCTGTGGCACGTGGAAAGGGACACTTGGTCTCCCCCCTCAGCTGGAGAGGCGTCCCAATTGCCCTGCCAAGCCTCAAGGAGAATCCCGAGTTGTCCCTTGCAACTAGGCACAGTCCTGACGTCGCTGAACAAACACGTGTGTGGAAGGGCCATCCCCGTCGTAACTCGAGAATATACCCCAGGTTCCCGGCGCAACTCGAGAAAAACCATGAGACTTCCCCCTCGCCACAAAATGAGGCACGATTCCCCTGCACTGCGTGCAGAGCAATTCCGTGTTGCACATCACACATGAAATGAGCCTTGATTTCCTTGATGGCACTCCAGAGAAACCCCAAGAACACTGTTTCAAGGCTGGAGGGATCCTGAGGTCACTGTAGCAACAAGAAAGATCTCCGTGGACAAAAAATTAACTCGAGATGAGAGGTTAGTCCCTGGCTTCGACTCCACAGGAATACCACCTTACCACAAGCACCACAGGAGCAGGCTTCTCTCAGCTCTAGGTATGAGAGAGGGACCCTGATTTTGCGGCCTCAAGTGGAATGGACACCGCGATGCCCTGACTCGATATAAGGCCGGATATCCCTGCAGTGACTTGAATGCAGGCTCATCTTGCATCTCCCAAGACGAAAGGATGTCTGAATCCCCTGTGGAGACCACAGAGAAAGACCTAGTTCCCCACCTCATCGCGACCGGAGACCTCACATCCTTTGAAAACTCCGGAGGTACGCGGAGATCAGTGCCTCCAAAGGAGACGATGCCTGACTCCTCGTGAAACTTGATAGGAGTCCCAGGATTCATGTGGCACGTGGAAAGGGACACTTGGTCTCCCCCCTCAGCTGGAGAGGCGTCCCAATTGCCCTGCCAAGCCTCAAGGAGAATTCCGAGCTGTCCCTTGCAAGTAGGCACAGTCCTGACGTCGCTGAACAAACACGTGTGTGGAAGGGCCATCCCCGTCGTAACGCGAAAATATATCCCAGGTTCCCGCCGCAACTCGAGAAAAATCATGAGACTTCCCCCTCGCCGGGAGATGAGGCCCGATTCCCCTGCACTGCGTGCAGAGCAATTCCGTGTTACACATCACACATGAAAGGAGCCTTGATTTCCTTGATGGCACTCCAGAGAAACCCCAAGAACACTGTTTCAAGGCTAGAGGGATCCTGAGGTCACTGTAAAAACACAAAAGAGCTCCGCGGACGAAAAATCAACTCGAGATGAGAGGTTAGTCCCTGGCTTCGACTCCAGAGGAATACCACCTTACCACAAGCACCTCAAGAGGAGGCTTCTTTCAGCTCTAGGTATGTGACAGGGACCCTGAGTTTGTGGCCTCAAGTGGAATGGACACCGCGATGCCCTGACTCGAAATAAGGCCGGATATCCCTGCAGTAAGTTGAATGCAGGCTCGTCTTGCATCTCGCAAGACGAAAGGATGTCTGAATCCACTGTGGAGACCACAGAGAAAGACCTAGTTCCCCACCTCATCGCGAACGGAGGCCTCACATCCTTTGAAAACTCCAGAGGTACGCGGAGATCAGTGCCTCCAAAGGAGGCGATGCCTGACTCCTCGTGAAACTTGATAGGAGTCCCAGGATTCCTGTGGCACGTGGAAAGGGAACCTTGGTCTCCCGCCTCAGCCGGAGAGGCGTCCCAATTGCCCCGCCAAGCCTCAAGGAGAATCCCGAGTTGTCCCTCGCAACTAGGCAGGAGTCCTGCCGTCGCGGAACAAACACGTGTGTCGAAGGACCTTCCCCGTCGTAACTCGAGAATATACCCCAGGTTCCCGCCGCAACTCGAGAAAAACCATGAGACTTCCCCCTCGCCACGAGATGAGGCCCGATTCCCCTGCACTGCGTGCAGAGCAATTCCGTGTTGCACATCACACATGAAAGTAGCCTTAATTTCCTTGATGACACTCCAGAGAAACCCCAAGAACACTGTTTCAAGGCTAGAGGGATCCTGAGGTCACTGTAGCAACACGAAAGAGCTCCGTGGACCAAAAATTAACTCGAGATGAGAGGTTAGTCCCTGGCTTCGACTCCAGAGGAATACCACCTTACCACAAGCACCTCAACAGGAGGCTTCTCTCAGCTCTAGGTATGTGAGAGGGACCCTGAGTTTGCGGCCTCAAGTGGAATGGACACCGCGATGCCCTGACTCGAAATAAGGCCGGATATCCCTGCAGTGACTTGAATGCAGGCTCGTCTTGCATCTCCCAAGACGAAAGGATGTCTGAATCCCCTGTGGAGACCACAGAGAAAGAACTAGTTCCCCACCTCATCGCGACCGGAGGCCTCACATCCTTTGAAAACTCCAGAGGTACGCGGAGATCAGTGCCTCCAAAGGAGACGATGCCTGACTCCTCGTGAAACTTGATAGGAGTCCCAGAATTCCTGTGGCACGTGGAAAGGGACAATTGGTCTCCCCCCTCAGCTGGAGAGGCGTCCCAATTGCCCTGCCAAGCCTCGAGGAGAATCCCGAGTTGTCCCTTGTAACTAGGCAGGAGTCCTGACGTCGCTGAACAAACACGTGGGTGGAAGGGCCATCCCCGTCGTAACTCGGGAATATGCCCCAGGTTCCCGCCGCAACTCGAGAAAAACCATGAGACTTCCCCCTCGCCGTGAGATGAGGCCCGATTCTCCTGCACTGCGTGCAGAGTATTTCAGTGTTGCACATCACACATGAAAGGAGCCTTGATTTCCTTGATGGCACTCCAGAGATACCCCAAGAACACTGTTTCAAGGCTAGAGGGAACCTGAGGTCACTGTAGCAACACAAAAGAGCTCCGTGGACCACAAATCAACTCGAGATGAAAGGTTAGTCCCAGGATTCGAATCCAGAGGAATACCACCTTACCACAAGCACCTCAAGAGGAGGCTTCTCTCAGCTCTAGGTATGTGAGAGGGACCCTGAGTTTGCGGCCTCAAGTGGAATGCACACCGCGATGCCCTGACTCGAAATAAGGCCGGATATCCCTGCAGTGACTTGAATGCAGGCTCGTCTTGTGTCTCCCAAGAGAAAAGGATGTCTGAAACCCCTGTGGAGACCACAGAAAAAGACCTAGTTCCCCACCTCATCGCGACCGGAGGCCTCACATCATTTGAAAACTCCAGAGGTACACGGAGATCAGTGCCTCCAAAGCAGACGATGCCTGTCTCCTCGTGAAACTTGATAGGAGTCCCAGGATTCCTGTGGCACGTGGAAAGGGACCCTTGGTCTCCCGCCTCAACTGGAGAGGCGTCCCAATTGCCCTGCCAAGCCTCGAGGAGAATCCCGAGTTGTCCCTCGCAACTAGGCAGGAGTCCTGACGTCGCTGAACAAACACTTAGGTGGAAGGGCCATCCCCGTCGTAACTCGAGAATATACCCCAGGTTCCCGCCGCAACTCGAGAAAAACCATGAAACTTCCCCCTCGCCGCGAGATGAGGCCCGATTCCCCTGCACTGCGTGCAGAGCAATTCCGTGTTGCACATCACACATGAAAGGAGCCTTGATTTCCTTGATGGCACTCCAGAGAAACCCCAAGAACACTGTTTCAAGGCTAGACGGATCCTGAGGTCACTGCAACAACACAAAAGAGCTCCATGGACTAAAAATCAACTTGAGATGAGAGGTTAGTCCCTGGCTTCGACTCCAGAGGAATACCACCTTACCACAAGCACCTCAAGAGGAGGCTTCTCTCAGCTCTAGGTATGTGACAGGGACCCTGAGTTTCTGGCCTTAAGTGGAATGAACACGGCGATGCCCTGACTCGAAATAAGGCCGGATATCCCTGCAGTGACTTGAATGCAGGCTCGTCTTGCATCTCCCAAGACGAAAGGATGTCTGAATCCCCTGTGGAGACCACAGAGAAAGACCTAGTTCCCCACCTCATCGCGACCAGAGGAATCACATCCTTTGAAAACTCCAGAGGTACGTGGAGATCAGTGCCTCCAATTGAGACGATTCCGGACTCCTCGTGAAACTTGATAGGAGTCCCAGGATTCCTGTGGCACGTGGAAAGGGGCCCTTCGTCACCCGCCTCAGCTGGAGAGGCGTCCCAATTGCCCTGGCAAGCCTCGAGGAGAATCCCGAGTTGTCCCTCACAACTAGGCAGGAGTCCTGACGTCGCTGAACAAACACGTGTGTGGAGGGCCATCCCCGTCGTAACTCGAGAATATACCCCAGGTTCTCGCCGCAACTCGAGAAGAAACATGAGACTTCCCCCTCGCCGCGAGATGAGGCCCGATTCCCCTGCACTGCGTGCAGAGCAATTCCGTGTTGCACATCACACATGAAAGGAGCCTTGATTTCCTTGATGGCACTCCAGAGAAACCCCAAGAACACTGTTTCAAGGCTAGAGGGATCCTGAGGTCACTGTAGCAACAAAAAAGATCACCGGGGACAAAAAATCAACTCGAGATGAGAGGTTAGTCCCTGGCTTCGACTCTAGAGGAATACCACCTTACCACAAGCACCACAGGAGCAGGCTTCTCTCAGCTCTAGGTATGTGAGAGGGACCCTGATTTTGCGGCCTCAAGTGGAATGGACACCGCGATGCCCTGACTCGATATAAGGCCGGATATCCCTGCAGTGACTTGAATGCAGGCTCGTCTTGCATCTCCCAAGAGGAAAGGATGTCTGAATCCCCTGTGGAGATCACAGAGAAAGACCTAGTTCCCCACCTCATCGCGACCGGAGGCCTCACATCCTTTGAAAACTCCAGAGGTACGTGGAGATCAGTGCCTCCAATTGAGACGATTCCGGACTCCTCGTGAAACTTGATAGGATTCCCAGGATTACTGTGGCACGTGGAAAGGGACACTTGGTCTCCCGCCTCAGCTGGAGAGGTGTCCCAATTGCCCTGCCAAGCCTCGAGGAGAATCCCGAGTTGCTCCTCGCAACTAGGCAGGAGTCCTGTCGTCGCTGAACAAACACGTGGGAGGAAGGGCCATCTCCGTCGTAACTCGAGAATATACCCCAGGTTCCCGCCGCAACTCGAGAAAAATCATGAGACTTCCCCCTCGCCGCGAGATGAGGCCCGATTCCCCTGCACTGCGTGCAGAGCAATTCCGTGTTGCACATCACACATGAAAGGAGCCTTGATTTCCTTGATGGCACTCCAGAGAAACCCCAAGAACACTGTTTCAAGGCTAGAGGGATCCTGAGTTCACTGTAAAAACACAAAAGAACTCCGTGGACGAAAAATCAACTCGAGATGAGAGGTTAGTCCCTGGCTTCGACTCCAGAGGAATACCACCTTACCACAAGCACCTCAAGAGGAGGCTTCTCTCAGCTCTAGGTATGTGACAGGGACCCTGAGTTTGCGGCCTCAAGTGGAATGGACACGGCGATGCCCTGACTCGAAATAAGGCCGGATATCCCTGCAGTGAGTTGAATGCAGGCTCGTCTTGCATCTCCCAAGATGAAAGGATGTCTGAATCCCCTGTGGAGACCACAGAGAAAGACCTAGTTCCCCACCTCATCGCGACCGGAGGCCTCACATCCTTTGAAAACTCCAGAGGTACGCGGAGATCAGTGCCTCCAAAGGAGACGATGCCTGACTCCTCGTGAAACTTGATAGGAGTCCCAGGATCCCTGTGGCACGTGGAAAGGGACACTTGGTCTCCCGCCTCAGCTGGAGAGGCGTCCCAATTGCCCCGCCAAGCCTCAAGGAGAACCCCGAGTTGTCCCTCGCAACTAGGCAGGAGTCCTGCCGTCGCTGAACAAACACGTGTGTCGAAGGACCTTACCCGTCGTAACTCGAGAATATACCCCAGGTTCCCGCCGCAACTCGAGAAAAACCATGAGACTTCCCCCTCGCCACGAGATGAGGCCCGATTCCCCTGCACTGCGTGCAGAGCAATTCCGTGTTGCACATCACACATGAAAGTAGCCTTGATTTCCTTGATGACACTCCAGAGAAACTCCAAGAATACTGTTTCAAGGCTAGAGGGATCCTGAGGTCACTGTAGCAACACGAAAGAGCTCCGTGCACCAAAAATTAACTCGAGATGAGAGGTTAGTCCCTGGCTTCGACTCCTGAGGAATACCACCTTACAACAAGCACCTCAACAGGAGGCTTCTCTCAGCTCTAGGTATGTGAGAGGGACCCTGAGTTTGCGGCCTCAAGTGGAATGGACACCGCGATGCCCTGACTCGAAATAAGGCCGGATATCCCTGCAGTGACTTTAATGCAGGCTCGTCTTGCATGTCCCAAGACGAAAGGATGTCTGAATCACCTGTGGAAACCACAGAGAAAGACCTAGTTCCCCACCTCATCGCGACCGTAGGCCTCACATCCTTTGAAAACTCCAGAGGTACACGGAGATCAGTGCCTCCAAAGCAGACGATGCCTGACTCCTCGTGAAACTTGATAGGAGTCCCAGGATTCCTGTGGCACGAGGAAAGGGACCCTTGGTCTCCCGCCTCAGCTGGAGAGGCGTCCCAATTGCCCTGCCAAGCCTCGAGGAGAATACCGAGTTGTCCCTCGCAACTAGGCAGGAGTCCTGACGTCGCTGAACAAACACGTGTGTGGAAGGGCCAACCCCGTCGTAACTCGAGAATATACCCCAGGTTTCCGCCGCAACTCGAGAAAAACCATGAGACTTCCCCCTCGCCGTGAGATGAGGCCCGATTCCCCTGCACTGCGTGCAGAGCAATTCCGTGTTGCACATCACACATGAAAGGAGCCTTGATTTCCTTGATGGTACTCCATAGAAACCCCAAAAACACTGTTTCAAGGCCAGAGGGATCCTGAGGTCACTGTAGCAACACGAAAGAGCTCCGTGGACCAAAAATCAACTCGAGATGAGAGGTTAATCCCTAACTTCGACTCCAGAGGAAACCACCTTATCACAAGCACCTCAAGAGGAGGCTTCTCACAGCTTTAGGTATGTGAGAGGGACTCTGAGTTTGCGGCCTCAAGTGGAATGGACACCGCGATGCCCTGACTCGAAATAAGGCCGGATATCCCTGCAGTGACTTTAATGCAGGCTCGTCTTGCATCTCCCAAGACGAAACGATGTCTGAATCCCCTGTGGAGACCACAGAGAAAGACCTAGTTCCCCACCTCATCGCGACCGGAAGCCTCACATCCTTTGAAAACTCCAGAGGTACACGGAGATCAGTGCCTCCAAAGGAGACGATTCCTGACTCCTCGTGAAACTTGATAGGAGTCCCAGAATTCCTGTGGCACGTGGAAAGGGACGATTGGTCTCTCCCCTCAGCTGGAGAGGCGTCCCAATTGCCCTGGCAAGCCTCAAGGAGAATCCCGAGTTGTCCCTCGCAACTAGGCAGGAGTCCTGACGTCGCTGAACAAACACGTGGGTGGAAGGGCCATCCCCGTCGTAACTCGGGAATATGCCCCAGGTTCCCGCCGCAACTCGAGAAAAACCATGAGACTTCCCCCTCGCCGTGAGATGAGGCCCGATTCCCCTGCACTGCGTGCAGAGCAATTCCGTGTTGCACATCACACATGAAAGGAGCCTTGATTTCCTTGATGGCACTCCAGAGAAACCCCAAGAACACTGTCTCAAGGCTAGAGGGATTCCTGAGGTCACTGTAGCAACACGAAAGAGCTCCGTGGACCAAAAATCAACTCGAGATGAGAGGATAGTCCCTGGCTTCGACTCCAGAGGAATACCACCTCACCACAAGCACCTCAAGAGGAGGCTTCTCTCAGCTCTAGGTATGTGAGAGGGACCCTGAGTTTGCGGCCTCAAGTGGAATGGACACCGCGATGCCCTGACTCGAAATAAGGCCGGATATCCCTGCAGTGACTTGAATGCAGGCTCGTCTTGCATCTCCCAAGAAGAAAGGATGTCTGAATCCCCTGTGGAGACCACAGAGAAAGACCTAGTTCCCCACCTCATCGCGACCGGAGGCCTCACATCCTTTGAAAAATCCAGAGGTACGTGGAGATCAGTGCCTCCAAGGGAGACGATCCCTGACTCCTCGTGAAACTTGATAGGAGTCTCAGGATTCCTGTGGCACGTGGAAAGGGACCCTTGGTCTCCCGCCTCAGCTGGAGAGGCATCCCAATTGCCCTGCCAAGCCTCGAGGAGAATCCCGAGTTGTCCCTCGCAACTAGGAAGAAGTCCTGACCTCGCTGAACAAACACGTGGGTGGAAGGGCCATCCCCGTCATAACTCGAGAATATACCCCAGGTTCCCGCCGCAACTCGAGAAAAACCATGAGACTTCCCCCTCGCCAGGAGATGAGGCCCGATTCCCCTGCACTGCGTGCAGAGCAATTCCGTGTTGCACATCACACGTGAAAGGAGCCTTGATTTCCTTGATGGCACTCCAAAGAAACCCCAAGAACACTGTTTCAAGGCTAGAGGGATCCTGAAGTCACTGTACCAACACGAAAGAGCTCCGTGGACCAAAAATCAACTCGAGATGAGAGGTTAGTCCCTGGCTTCGACTCCAGAGGAATACCACCTTACCACAAGCACCTCAAGAGGAGGCTTCTCTCAGCTCTAGGTATGTGAGAGGGACCCTGAGTTTGCGGCCTCAAGTGGAATGCACACCGCGATGCCCTGACTCGAAATAAGGCCGGATATCCCTGCAGTGACTTGAATGCAGGCTCGTCTTGCATCTCCCAAGACGAAAGGATGTCTGAATCCCCTGTGGAGACCACAGAAAAAGACCTAGTTCCCCACCTCATCGCGACCGGAGGCCTCACATCCTTTGAAAACTCCAGAGGTACGCGGAGATCAGTGCCTCCAAAGGAGACGATGCCTGACTCCTCGTGAAACTTGATAGGAGTCGTCCCAGGATTCCTGTGGCACGTGGAAAGGGACACTTGGTCTCCCCCCTCAGCTGGAGAGGCGTCCCAATTGCCCTGCCAAGCCTCAAGGAGAATCCCGAGTTGTCCCTGGCAACTAGGCACAGTCCTGACATTGCTGAACAAACACGTGTGTGGAAGGGCCATCCCCGTCGTAACTCGAGAATATACCCCAGGTTCCCGCCGCAACTCGAGAAAAACCATGAGACTTCCCCCTCGCCGCGAGATGAGGCCCGATTCCCCTGCACTGCGTGCAGAGCAATTCCGTGTTGCACATCACACATGAAAGGAGCCTTGATTTCCTTGATGGCACTCCAGAGAAACCCCAAGAACACTGTTTCAAGGCTAGAGGGAACCTGAGGTCACTGTAGCAACACAAAAGAGCTCCGTGGACCAAAAATCAATTCGAGATGAGAGGTTAGTCCCAGGCTTCGAATCCAGAGGAATACCACCTTACCACAAGCACCTCAAGAGGAGGCTTCTCTCAGCTCTAGGTATGTGAGAGGGACCCTGAGTTTGCGGCCTCAAGTGGAATGCACACCGCGATGCCCTGACTCGAAATAAGGCCGGATATCTCTGCAGTGACTTGAATGCAGGCTCGTCTTGCATCTCCCAAGACGAAAGGATGTCCAAATCCCCTGTGGAGACCACAGAGAAAGACCTAGTTCCCCACCTCATCGCGACCGGAGGCCTCACATCCTTTGAAAACTCCAGAGGTACGCGGAGATCAGTGCCTCCAAAGGAGACGATGCCTGACTCCTCGTGAAACTTGATAGGAGTCCCAGGATTCCTCTGGCACGTGGAATGGGACACTTGGTCTCCCGCCTCAGCTGGAGAGGCATCCCAATTGCCCCGCCAAGCCTCAAGGAGAATCCCGAGTTGTCCCTCGCAACTAGGCAGGTGTCCTGCCGTCGCTGAACAAACACGTGTGTCGAAGGACCTTCCCCGTCGGAACTCGAGAATATACCCCAGGTTCCCGCCGCAACTCGAGAAAAACCATGAGACTTCCCCCTCGCCACGAGATGAGGCCCGATTCCCCTGCACTGCGTGCAGAGCAATTCCGTGTTGCACATCACACATGAAAGGAGACTTGATTTCCTTGATGACACTCCAGAGAAACCCCAAGAACACTGTTTCAAGGCTAGAGGGATCCTGAGGTCACTGTAGCAACACGAAAGAGCTCCGTGGACCAAAAATTAACTCGAGATGAGAGGTTAGTCCCTGGCTTCGACTCCAGAGGAATACCACCTTCCCACAAGCACCACAGGAGCAGGCTTCTCTCAGCTCTAGGTATGTGAGAGGGACCCTGATTTTGCGGCCTCAAGTGGAATGGACACCGCGATGCCCTGACTCGATATAAGGCCGGATATCCCTGCAGTGACTTGAATGCAGGCTCGTCGTGCGTCTCCCAAGAAGAAAGGATGTCTGAATCCCCTGTGGAGATCACAGAGAAAGACCTAGTTCCCCACCTCATCGCGACCGGAGGCCTCACATCCTTTGAAAACTCCAGAGGTACGTGGAGATCAGTGCCTCCAATTGAGACGATTCCGGACTCCTCGTGAAACTTGATAGGATTCCCAGGATTACTCTGGCACGTGGAAAGGTACACTTGGTCTCCCGCCTCAGCTGGAGAGGCGTCCCAATTGCCCCGCCAAGCCTCGAGGAGAATCCCGAGTTGCTCCTCGCAGCTAGGCAGGAGTCCTGTCGTCGCTGAACAAACACGTGGGTGGAAGGGCCATCCCCGTCGTAACTCGAGAATATACCCCAGGTTCCCGCCGCAACTCGAGAAAAATCATGAGACTTCCCCCTCGCCGCGAGATGAGGCCCGATTCCCCTGCACTGCGTTCAGAGCAATTCCGTGTTGCACATCACACATGAAAGGAGCCTTGATTTCCTTGATGGCACTCCAGAGAAACCCCAAGAACACTGTTTCAAGGCTAGAGGGATCCTGAGGTCACTGCAACAACACAAAAGAGCTCCATGGACTAAAAATCAACTTGAGATGAGAGGTTAGTCCCTGGCTTCGACTCCAGAGGAATACCACCTTACCACAAGCACCTCAAGAGGAGGCTTCTCTCAGCTCTAGGTATGTGACAGGGACCCTGAGTTTCTGGCCTCAAGTGGAATGAACACGGCGATGCCCTGACTCGAAATAAGGCCGGATATCCCTGCAGTGAGTTGAATGCAGGCTCGTCTTGCATCTCCCAAGACGAAAGGATGTCTGAATCCCCTGTGGAGACCACAGAGAAAGTCCTAGTTCCCCACCTCATCGCGACCAGAGGAATCACATCCTTTGAAAACTCCAGAGGTACGTGGAGATCAGTGCCTCCAATTGAGACGATTCCGGACTCCTCGTGAAACTTGATAGGAGTCCCAGGATTCCTGTGGCATGTGGAAAGGGCCACTTCGTCCCCCGCCTCAGCTGGAGAGGCGTCCCAATTGCCCTGGCAAGCCTCGAGGAGAATCCCGAGTTGTCCCTCACAACTAGGCAGGAGTCCTGACGTCGCTGAACAAACACGTGTGTGGAGGGCCATCCCCGTCGTAATTCGAGAATATACCCCAGGTTCTCGCCGCAACTCGAGAAAAACCATGAGACTTCCCCCTCGCCGCGAGATGAGGCCCGATTCCCCTGCACTGCGTGCAGAGCAATTCCGTGTTGCACATCACACAAGAAAGGAGCCTTGATTTCCTTGATGGCACTCCAGAGAAACCCCAAGAACACTGTTTCAAGGCTAGAGGGATCCTGAGGTCACTGTAGCAACAAAAAAGATCTCCGGGGACAAAAAATCAACTCGAGATGAGAGGTTAGTCCCTGGCTTCGACTCTAGAGGAATACCACCTTACCACAAGCACCACAGGAGCAGGCTTCTCTCAGCTCTAGGTATGTGAGAGGGACCCTGATTTTGCGGCCTCAAGTGGAATGGACACCGCGATGCCCTGACTCGATATAAGGCCGGATATCCCTGCAGTGAGTTGAATGCAGGCTCGTCTTGCATCTCCCAAGAGGAAAGGATGTCTGAATCCCCTGTGGAGATCACAGAGAAAGACCTAGTTCCCCACCTCATCGCGACCGGAGGCCTCACATCCTTTGAAAACTCCAGAGGTACGTGGAGATCAGTGCCTCCAATTGAGACGATTCCGAACTCCTCGTGAAACTTGATAGGATTCCCAGGATTACTGTGGCACGTGGAAAGGGACACTTGGTCTCCCGCCTCAGCTGGAGAGGCGTCCCAATTGCCCTGCCAAGCCTCGAGGAGAATCCCGAGTTGCTCCTCGCAACTAGGCAGGAGTCCTGTCATCGCTGAACAAACACGTGGGTGGAAGGGCCATCCCCGTCGTAACTCGAGAATATACCCCAGGTTCCCGCCGCAACTCGAGAAAAATCATGAGACTTCCCCCTCGCCGCGAGATGAGGCCCGATTCCCCTGCACTGCGTGTAGAGCAATTCCGTGTTGCACATCACACATGAAAGGAGCCTTGATTTCCTTGATGGCACTCCAGAGAAACCCCAAGAACACTGTTTCAAGGCTAGAGGGATCCTGAGTTCACTGTAAAAACACAAAAGAACTCCGTGGACGAAAAATCAACTCGAGATGAGAGGTTAGTCCCTGGCTTCGACTCCAGAGGAATACCACCTTACCACAAGCACCTCAAGAGGAGGCTTCTCTCAGCTCTAGGTATGTGACAGGGACCCTGAATTTGCGGCCTCAAGTGGAATGGACACGGCGATGCCCTGACTCGAAATAAGGCCGGATATCCCTGCAGTGAGTTGAATGCAGGCTCGTCTTGCATCTCCCAAGACGAAAGGATGTCTGAATCCCCTGTGGAGACCACAGAGAAAGACCTAGTTCCTCACCTCATCGCGACCGGAGGCCTCACATCCTTTGAAAACTCCAGAGGTACGCGGAGATCAGTGCCTCCAAAGGAGACGATGCCTGACTCCTCGTGAAACTTGATAGGAGTCCCAGGATTCCTGTGGCACGTGGAAAGGGACACTTGGTCTCCCGCCTCAGCTGGAGAGGCGTCCCAATTGCCCCGCCAAGCCTCAAGGAGAATCCCGAGTTGTCTCTCGCAACTAGGCAGGAGTCCTGCCGTCGCTGAACAAACACGTGTGTCGAAGGACCTTACCCGTCGTAACTCGAGAATATACCCCAGGTTCCCGCCGCAACTCGAGAAAAACCATGAGACTTCCCCCTCGCCACGAGATGAGGCCCGATTCCCCTGCACTGCGTGCAGAGCAATTCCGTGTTGCACATCACACATGAAAGTAGCCTTGATTTCCTTGATGACACTCCAGAGAAACTCCAAGAACACTGTTTCAAGGCTAGAGGGATCCTGAGGTCACTGTAGCAACACGAAAGAGCTCCGTGCACCAAAAATTAACTCGAGATGAGAGGTTAGTCCCTGGCTTCGACTCCTGAGGAATACCACCTTACAACAAGCACCTCAACAGGAGGCTTCTCTCAGCTCTAGGGATGTGAGAGGGACCCTGAGTTTGCGGCCTCAAGTGGAATGGACACCGCGATGCCCTGACTCGAAATAAGGCCAGATATCCCTGCAGTGACTTTAATGCAGGCTCGTCTTGCATGTCCCAAGACGAAAGGATGTCTGAATCACCTGTGGAAACCACAGAGAAAGACCTAGTTCCCCACCTCATCGCGACCGGAGGCCTCACATCCTTTGAAAACTCCAGAGGTACACGGAGATCAGTGCCTCCAAAGGAGACGATGCCTGACTCCTCGTGAAACTTGATAGGAGTCCCAGGATTCCTGTGGCACGAGGAAAGGGACCCTTGGTCTCCCGCCTCAGCTGGAGAGGCGTCCCAATTGCCCTGCCAAGCCTCGAGGAGAATACCGAGTTGTCCCTCAAACTAGGCAGGAGTCCTGACGTCGCTGAACAAACACGTGTGTGGAAGGGCCAACCCCGTCGTAACTCGAGAATATACCCCAGGTTCCCGCCGCAACTCGAGAAAAACCATGAGACTTCCCCCTCGCCGTGAGATGAGGCCCGATTCCCCTGCACTGCGTGCAGAGCAATTCCGTGTTGCACATCACACATGAAAGGAGCCTTGATTTCCTTGATGGTACTCCATAGTAACCCCAAAAACACTGTTTCAAGGCCAGAGGGATCCTGAGGTCACTGTAGCAACACGAAAGAGCTCCGTGGACCAAAAATCAACTCGAGATGAGAGGTTAGTCCCTAACTTCGACTCCAGAGGAAACCACCTTATCGCAAGCACCTCAAGAGGAGGCTTCTCGCAGCTTTAGGTATGTGAGAGGGACTCTGAGTTTGCGGCCTCAAGTGGAATGGACACCGCGATGCCCTGACGCGAAATAAGGCCGGATATCCCTGCAGTGACTTGAATGCAGGCTCGTCTTGCATCTCCCAAGACGAAACGATGTCTGAATCCCCTGTGGAGACCACAGAGAAAGACCTAGTTCCCCACCTCATCGCGACCGGAAGCCTCACATCCTTTGAAAACTCCAGAGGTACACGGAGATCAGTGCCTCCAAAGGAGACGATTCCTGACTCCTCGTGAAACTTGATAGGAGTCCCAGAATTCCTGTGGCACGTGGAAAGGGACGATTGGTCTCTCCCCTCAGCTGGAGAGGCGTCCCAATTGCCCTGGCAAGCCTCAAGGAGAATACCGAGTTGTCCCTCGCAACTAGGCAGGAGTCCTGACGTCGCTGAACAAACACGTGGGTGGAAGGGCCATCCCCGTCGTAACTCGGGAATATACCCCAGGTTCCCGCCGCAACTCGAGAAAAACCATGAGACTTCCCCCTCGCCGTGAGATGAGGCCCGATTCCCCTGCACTGCGTGCAGAGCAATTCCGTGTTGCACATCACACATGAAAGGAGCCTTGATTTCCTTGATGGCACTCCAGAGAAACCCCAAGAACACTGTTTCAAGGCTAGAGGGATTCCTGAGGTCACTGTAGCAACACGAAAGAGCTCCGTGGACCAAAAATCAACTCGAGATGAGAGGATAGTCCCTGGCTTCGACTCCAGAGGAATACCACCTCACCACAAGCACCTCAACAGGAGGCTTCTCTCAGCTCTAGGTATGTGAGAGGGACCCTGAGTTTGCGGCCTCAAGTGGAATGGACACCGCGATGCCCTGACTCGAAATAAGGCCGGATATCCCTGCAGTGACTTGAATGCAGGCTCGTCTTGCATCTCCCAAGATGAAAGGATGTCTGAATCCCCTGTGGAGACCACAGAGAAAGACCTAGTTCCCCACCTCATCGCGACCGGAGGCCTCACATCCTTTGAAAACTCCAGAGGTACGTGGAGATCAGTGCCTCCAAGGGAGACAATCCCTGACTCCTCGTGAAACTTGATAGGAGTCTCAGGATTCCTGTGGCACGTGGAAAGGGACCCTTGGTCTCCCGCCTCAGCTGGAGAGGCATCCCAATTGCCCTGCCAAGCCTCGAGGAGAATCCCGAGTTGTCCCTCGCTACTAGGAAGAAGTCCTGACCTCGCTGAACAAACACGTGTGTCGAAGGACCATCCCCGTCGTAACTCGAGAATATACCCCAGGTTCCCGCCGCAACTCGAGAAAAACCATGAGACTTCCCCCTCGCCAGGAGATGAGGCCCGATTCCCCTGCCCTGCGTGCAGAGCAATTCCGTGTTGCACATCACACATGAAAGGAGCCTTGATTTCCTTGATGGCACTCCAAAGAAACCCCAAGAACACTGTTTCAAGGCTAGAGGGATCCTGAAGTCACTGTACCAACACGAAAGAGCTCCGTGGACCAAAAATCAACTCGAGATGAGAGGTTAGTCCCTGGCTTCGACTCCAGAGGAATACCACCTTACCACAAGCACCTCAAGAGGAGGCTTCTCTCAGCTCTAGGTATGTGAGAGGGACCCTGAGTTTGCGGCCTCAAGTGGAATGCACACCGCGATGCCCTGACTCGAAATAAGGCCGGATATCCCTGCAGTGACTTGAATGCAGGCTCGTCTTGCATCTCCCAAGACGAAAGGATGTCTGAATCCCCTGTGGAGACCACAGAAAAAGACCTAGTTCCCCACCTCATCGCGACCGGAGGCCTCACATCCTTTGAAAACTCCAGAGGTACGCGGAGATCAGTGCCTCCAAAGGAGACGATGCCTGACTCCTCGTGAAACTTGATAGGAGTCGTCCCAGGATTCCTGTGGCACGTGGAAAGGGACACTTGGTCTCCCCCCTCAGCTGGAGAGGCGTCCCAATTGCCCTGCCAAGCCTCAAGGAGAATCCCGAGTTGTCCCTGGCAACTAGGCACAGTCCTGACATTGCTGAACAAACACGTGTGTGGAAGGGCCATCCCCGTCGTAACTCGAGAATATACCACAGGTTCCCGCCGCAACTCGAGAAAAACCATGAGACTTCCCCCTCGCCGCGAGATGAGGCCCGATTCCCCTGCACTGCGTGCAGAGCAATTCCGTGTTGTACATCACACATGAAAGGAGCCTTGATTTCCTTGATGGCACTCCAGAGAAACCCCAAGAACACTGTTTCAAGGCTAGAGGGAACCTGAGGTCACTGTAGCAACACAAAAGAGCTCCGTGGACCAAAAATCAATTCGAGATGAGAGGTTAGTCCCAGGCTTCGAATCCAGAGGAATACCACCTTACCACAAGCACCTCAAGAGGAGGCTTCTCTCAGCTCTAGGTATGTGAGAGGGACCCTGAGTTTGCGGCCTCAAGTGGAATGCACACCGCGATGCCCTGACTCGAAATAAGGCCGGATATCTCTGCAGTGACTTGAATGCAGGCTCGTCTTGCATCTCCCAAGACGAAAGGATATCTGAATCCCCTGTGGAGACCACAGAGAAAGACCTAGTTCCCCACCTCATCGCGACCGGAGGCCTCACATCCTTTGAAAACTCCAGAGGTACGCGGAGATCAGTGCCTCCAAAGGAGACGATGCCTGACTCCTCGTGAAACTTGATAGGAGTCCCAGGATTCCTGTGGCACGTGGAATGGGACACTTGGTCTCCCGCCTCAGCTGGAGAGGCATCCCAATTGCCCCGCCAAGCCTCAAGGAGAATCCCGAGTTGTCGCTCGCAACTAGGCAGGAGTCCTGCCGTCGCTGAACAAACACGTGTGTCGAAGGACCTTCCCCGTCGGAACTCGAGAATATACCCCAGGTTCCCGCCGCAACTCGAGAAAAACCATGAGACTTCCCCCTCGCCACGAGATGAGGCCCGATTCCCCTGCACTGCGTGCAGAGCAATTCCGTGTTGCACATCACACATGAAAGGAGACTTGATTTCCTTGATGACACTCCAGAGAAACCCCAAGAACACTGTTTCAAGGCTAGAGGGATCCTGAGGTCACTGTAGCAACACGAAAGAGCTCCGTGGACCAAAAATTAACTCGAGATGAGAGGTTAGTCCCTGGCTTCGACTCCAGAGGAATACCACCTTCCCACAAGCACCACAGGAGCAGGCTTCTCTCAGCTCTAGGTATGTGAGAGGGACCCTGATTTTGCGGCCTCAAGTGGAATGGACACCGCGATGCCCTGACTCGATATAAGGCCGGATATCCCTGCAGTGACTTGAATGCAGGCTCGTCGTGCGTCTCCCAAGAAGAAAGGATGTCTGAATCCCCTGTGGAGATCACAGAGAAAGACCTAGTTCCCCACCTCATCGCGACCGGAGGCCTCACATCCTTTGAAAACTCCAGAGGTACGTGGAGATCAGTGCCTCCAATTGAGACGATTCCGGACTCCTCGTGAAACTTGATAGGATTCCCAGGATTACTCTGGCACGTGGAAAGGGACACTTGGTCTCCCGCCTCAGCTGGAGAGGCGTCCCAATTGCCCCGCCAAGCCTCGAGGAGAATCCCGAGTTGCTCCTCGCAGCTAGGCAGGAGTCCTGTCGTCGCTGAACAAACACGTGTGTGGAAGGGCCATCCCCGTCGTAACTCGAGAATATAGCCCAGGTTCCCGCCTCAACTCGAGAAAAATCATGAGACTTCCCCCTCGCCGCGAGATGAGGCCCGATTCCCCTGCACTGCGTTCAGAGCAATTCCGTGTTGCACATCACACATGAAAGGAGCCTTGATTTCCTTGATGGCACTCCAGAGAAACCCCAAGAACACTGTTTCAAGGCTAGAGGGATCCTGAGTTCACTGTAAAAACACAAAAGAACTCCGTGGACGAAAAATCAACTCGAGATGAGAGGTTAGTCCCTGGCTTCGACTCCAGAGGAATACCACCTTACCACAAGCACCTCAAGAGGAGGCTTCTCTCAGCTCTAGGTATGTGACAGGGACCCTGAGTTTGTGGCCTCAAGTGGAATGGACACAGCGATGCCCTGACTCGAAATAAGGCCGGATATCCCTGCAGTGAGTTGAATGCAGGCTCGTCTTGCATCTCCCAAGACGAAAGGATGTCTGAATCCCCTGTGGAGACCACAGAGAAAGACCTAGTTCCCCACCTCATCGCGACCGGAGGCCTCACATCCTTTGAAAACTCCAGAGGTACGCGGAGATCAGTGCCTCCAAAGGAGACGATGCCTGACTCCTCGTGAAACTTGATAGGAGTCCCAGGATTCCTGTGGCAGGTGGAAAGGGACACTTGGTCTCCCGCCTCAGCTGGAGAGGCGTCCCAATTGCCCCGCCAAGCCTCCAGGAGAATCCCGAGTTGTCCCTCGCAACTAGGCAGGAGTCCTGCCGTCGCTGAACAAACACGTGTGTCGAAGGACCTTCCCCGTCGTAACTCGAGAATATACCAAAGGTTCCCGGCGCAACTCGAGAAAAACCATGAGACTTCCCCCTGGCCACGAGATGAGGCCCGATTCCCCTGCACTGCGTGCAGAGCAATTTCGTGTTGCACATCACACATGAAAGTAGCCTTGATTTCCTTGATGACACTCCAGAGAAACCCCAAGAACACTGTTTCAAGGCTAGAGGGATCCTGAGGTCACTGTAGCAACACGAAAGAGCTCCGTGCACCAAAAATTAACTCGAGATGAGAGGTTAGTCCCTGGCTTCGACTCCTGAGGAATACCACCTTACAACAAGCACCTCAACAGGAGGCTTCTCTCAGCTCTAGGGATGTGAGAGGGACCCTGAGTTTGCGGCCTCAAGTGGAATGGACACCGCGATGCCCTGACTCGAAATAAGGCCGGATATCCCTGCAGTGACTTTAATGCAGGCTCGTCTTGCATCTCCCAAGACGAAAGGATGTCTGAATCACCAGTGGAAACCACAGAGAAAGACCTAGTTCCCCACCTCATCGCGACCGGAGGCCTCACATCCTTTGAAAACTCCAGAGGTACACGGAGATCAGTGCCTCCAAAGGAGACGATGCCTGACTCCTCGTGAAACTTGATAGGAGTCCCAGGATTCCTGTGGCACGAGGAAAGGGACCCTTGGTCTCCCGCCTCAGCTGGAGAGGCATCCCAATTGCCCTGCCAAGCCTCAAGGAGAATCCCGAGTTGTCCCTGGCAACTAGGCAGGAGTCCTGACGTCGCTGAACAAACACGTGTGTGGAAGGGCCAACCCCGTCGTAACTCGAGAATATACCCCAGGTTCCCGCCGCAACTCGAGAAAAACCATGAGACTTCCCCTTCGCCGCGAGATGAGGCCCGATTCCCCTGCACTGCGTGCAGAGCAAATCCGTGTTGCACATCACACATGAAAGGAGCCTTGATTTCCTTGATGGCACTCCAGAGAAACCCCAAGAACACTGTTTCAAGGCTAGAGGGAACCTGAGGTCACTGTAGCAACACAAAAGAGCTCCGTGGACCAAAAATCAACTCGAGATGAGAGGTTAGTCCCAGGCTTCGAATCCAGAGGAATACCACCTTACCACAAGCACCTCAAGAGGAGGCTTCTCTCAGCTCTAGGTATGTGAGAGGGACCCTGACTTTGCGGCCTCAAGTGGAATGCACACCGCGATGCCCTGACTCGAAATAAGGCCGGATATCTCTGCAGTGACTTGAATGCAGGCTCCTCTTGTATCTCCCAAGACGAAAGGATGTCTGAATCCCCTGTGGAGACCACAGAAAAAGACCTAGTTCCCCACCTCATCGCGACCGGAGGCCTCACATCCTTTGAAAACTCCAGAGGTACACGGAGATCAGTGCCTCCAAAGCAGACGATTCCTGACTCCTCGTGAAACTTGATAGGAGTCCCAGGATTCCTGTGGCACGTGGAAAGGGACCCTTGGTCTCCCGCCTCAGTTGGAGAGGCGTCCCAATTGCCCTGCCAAGCCTCGAGGAGAATCCCGAGTTGTCCCTCGCAACTAGGCAGGAGTCCTGACGTCGCTGAACAAACACGTGGGTGGAAGGGCCATCCCCGTCGTAACTGGAGAATATACCCCAGGTTCCCGCCGCAACTCGAGAAAAACCATGAGACTTCCCCTTCGCCGCGAGATGAGGCCCGATTAACCTGCACTGCGTGCAGAGCAATTCCGTGTTGCACATCACACATGCAAGGAGCCTTGATTTCCTTGATGGCACTCCAGAGAAACCCCAAGAACACTGTTTCAAGGCTAGAGGGATCCTGAGGTCACTGTAACAACACGAAAGAGCTCCGTGGACCAAAAATCAACTCGAGATGAGAGGTTAGTCCCTGGCTTCGACTCCAGAGGAATACCACCTTACCACAAGCACCTCAAGAGGAGGCTTCTCTCAGCTCTAGGTATGTGAGAGGGACCCTGAGTTTGCGGCCTCAAGTGGAATGCACACTGCGATGCCCTGACGCTAAATAAGGCCGGATATCCCTGCAGTGACTTGAATGCAGGCTCGTCTTGCATCTCCCAAGACGAAAGGATGTCTGAATCCCCTGTGGAGTCCGCAGAGAAAGACCTAGTTCCCCACCTCATCGCGACCGGAGGCCTCACATCCTTTGAAAACTCCAGAGGTACGCGGAGAAAAGTGCCTCCACAGGAGACGATGCCTGATTACTCGTGAAACTTGATAGGAGTCTCAGGATCCCTGTGGCACGTGGAAAGGGACCCTTGGTCTCCCGCCTCAGCTGGAGAGGCGTCCCAATTGCCCTGGCAAGCCTCGAGGAGAATCCCGAGTTGTCCCTCACAACTAGGCAGGAGTCATGCCGTTGCTGAACAAACACGTGTGTCAAAGGACCTTCCCCGTCGTAACTAGAGAATATACCCCAGGTTCCCGCCGCAACTCGAGAAAAACCATGATACTTCCCCCTCGCCACGAGATGAGGCCCGATTCCCCTGCACTGCGTGCAGAGCAATTCCGTGTTGCACATCACACATGAAAGGAGCCTTGATTTCCTTGATGACACTCCAGAGAAACCCCAAGAACACTGTTTCAAGGCTAGAGGGATCCTTAGGTCACTGTAGCAATACGAAAGAGCTCCGTGGACTTAAAATTAACTCGAGATGAGAGGTTAGTCCCTGGCTTCGATTCCTGAGGAATACCACCTTACAACAAGCACCTCAAGAGGAGGCTTCTCTCAGCTCTAGGTATGTGAGAGGGACCCTGAGTTTGCGGCCTCAAGTGGAATGCACACCGCGATGCCCTGACTCGAAATAAGGCCGGATATCCCTGCAGTGACTTGAATGCAGGCTCGTCTTGCATCTCCCAAGACGAAAGGATGTCTGAATCCCCTGTGGAGACCACAGAGAAAGACCTAGTTCACCACCTCATCGCGACCGGAGGCCTCACATCCTTTGAAAACTCCAGAGGTATGCGGAGATCGGTGCCTCCAAAGGAGACGATGCCTGACTCCTCGAGAAACTTGATAGGAGTCCCAGGATTCCTGTGGTACGTGGAAAGGGACCCTTGGTCTCCCGCCTCAGCTGGAGAGGCGTCCCAATTGCCCTGCCAAGCCTCGAGGAGAATCCCGAGTTGTCCCTCGCACCTAGGCAGGAGTCCTGACGTCGCTGAACAAACACGTGGGTGGAAGGGCCATCCCCGTCGTAACTCGAGAATATACCCCAGGTTCCCGCCGCAACTCGAGAAAAACCATGAGACTTCCCCCTCGCCGCGAGATGAGGCCCGATTCCCCTGCACTGCGTGCAGTGCAATTCCGTGTTGCACATCACACATGAAAGGAGCCTTGATTTTCTTGATGGCACTCCAGAGAAACCCCAAGAACACTGTTTCAAGGCCAGAGGGATCCTGAGGTCACTGTAGCAACAAGAAAGAGCTCCGTGGACCACAAATCAACTCGAGATGAGAGGTTAGTCCCTAACATCGACTCCAGAGGAAAACAACTTATCACAAGCACCTCAAGAGGAGGCTTCTCGCAGCTTTAGGTATGTGAGAGGGACCCTGAGTTTGCGGCCTCAAGTGGAATGGACACCGCGATGCCCTGACGCGAAATAAGGCCGGATATCCCTGCAGTGACTTGAATGCAGGCTCGTCTTGCATCTCCCAAGACGAAAGGATGTCTGAATCCCCTGTGGAGACCACAGAGAAAGACCTAGTTCCCCACCTCATCGCGACCGGAAGCCTCACATTCTTTGAAAACTCCAGAGGTACGCGGAGATCAGTGCCTCCAAAGGAGACGATGCCTGACTCCTCGTGAAACTTGATAGGAGTCCCAGAATTCCTGTGGCACGTGGAAAGGGACGATTGGTCTCCCCCCTCAGCTGGAGAGGCGTCCCAATTGCCCTGCCAAGCCTCGAGGAGAATCCCGAGTTGTCCCTTGTAACTAGGCAGGAGTCCTGACGTCGCTGAACAAACACGTGGGTGGAAGGGCCATCCCCGTCGTAACTCGGGAATATACCCCAGGTTCCCGCCGCAACTCGAGAAAAACCATGAGACTTCCCCCTCGCCGCGAGATGAGGCCCGATTCCCCTGCACTGCGTGCACAGCAATTCCGTGTTGCACATCACACATGAAAGGAGCCTTGATTTCCTTGATGGCACTCCAGAGAAACCCCAAGAACACTGTTTCAAGGCTAGAGGGATCCTGAGGTCACTGTAGCAACACGAAAGAGCTCCGTGGACCAAAAATCAACTCGAGATGAGAGGTTAGTCCCTGGCATCGATTCCAGAGGAATACCACCTTACCACAAGCACCTCAAGAGGAGGCTTCTCTCAGCTCTAGGTATGTGAGAGGGACCCTGAGTTTGCAGCCTCAAGTGGAATGCACACCGCGATGCCCTGACTCGAATTAAGGCCGGATATCCCTGCAGTGACTTGAATGCAGGCTCGTCTTGCATCTCCCAAGACGAAAGGATGTCTGAATCCCCTGTGGAGACCACAGAGAAAGACCTAGTTCCCCACCTCATCGCGACCGGAGGCCTCACATCCTTCGAAAACTCCAGAGGTACGCGGAGATCAGTGCCTCCAAGGGAGACGATGCCTGACTCCTCCTGAAACTTGATATGAGTTCCAGGATTCCTGTGGCAGGTGGAAAGGAACCCTTGGTCTCCCGCCTCAGCTGGACAGGCGTCCCAATTGCCCTGCCAAGCCTCGAGGAAAATCCCGAGTTGTCCCTCACAACTAGGCAGGAGTCTTGACGTCGCTGAAGAAACACGTGGGTGGAAGGGCCATCCCCGTCGTAACTCGAGAATATACCCCAGGTTCGCGCCGCAACTCGAGAAAAACCATGAGACTTCCCCCTCGCCGCGAGATGAGGCCCGAATCCCCTGCACTGCGTGCAGAGCAATTCCGTGTTGCACATCACACATGAAAGGAGCCTTGATTTCCTTGATGGTACTCCAGAGAAACCCCAAGAACACTGTTTCAAGGCTAGAGGGATCCTGAGGTCACTGTAGCAACGCGAAAGAGCTCCGTGGACCAAAATCAACTCGAGATGAGAGATTAATCCCTGGCTTCGACTCCAGAGGAATACCACCTTACCACAAGCACCTCAAGAGGAGGCTTCCCTCAGCTCTAGGTATGTGAGAGGGACCCTGAGTTTGCAGCCTCAAGTGGAATGGACACCGCGATGCCCTGACTTGAAATAAGGCCGGATATCCCTGCAGTGACTTGAATGCAGGCTCGTCTTGCATCTCCCAAGACGAAAGAATGTATGAATCCCCTGTGGAGACCACAGAGAAAGACCTACTTCCCCACCTCATCGCGACCGGAGGCCTCACATCCTTTGAAAACTCCAGAGGTACGTGGAGATCAGTGCCTCCAAGGGAGACGATCCCTTACTCCTCGTGAAACTTGATAGGAGTCTCAGGATTCCTGTGGCACGTGAAAAGGGACTCTTGGTCTCCCGCCTCAGCTGGAGAGGCATCCCAATTTCCCTGCCAAGCCTCGAGGAGAATCCCGAATGTCCCTCGCAACTAGGCAGAAGTCCTGACCTCGCTGAACAAACACGTGAGTGGAAGGGCCATCCCCGTCGTAACTCGAGAATATAACCCAGGTTCCCGCCGCAACTCGAGAAAAACCATGAGACTTCCCCCTCGCCAGGAGATGAGGCCCGATTCCCCTGCACTGCGTGCAGAGCAATTCCGTGTTGCACATCACACATGAAAGGAGCCTTGATTTCCTTGATGGCACTCCAAAGAAACCCCAAGAACACTGTTTCAAGGCTAGAGGGATCCTGAAGTCACTGTACCAACACGAAAGAGCTCCGTGGACCAAAAATCAACTCGAGATGAGAGGTTAGTCCCTGGCTTCGACTCCAGAGGAATACCAGCTAACCACAAGCACCTCAAGAGGAGGCTTCTCTCAGCTCTAGGTATGTGAGAGGGACCCTGAGTTTGCGGCCTCAAGTGGAATGCACACCGCGATGCCCTGACTCGAAATAAGGCCGGATATCCCTGCAGTGACTTGAATGCAGGCTCGTCTTGCATCTCCCAAGACGAAAGGATGTTTGAATCCCCTGTGGAGACCACAGAAAAAGACCTAGTTCCCCACCTCATCGCGACCGGAGGCCTCACATCCTTTGAAAACTCCAGAGGTACGCGGAGATCAGTGCCTCCAAAGGAGACGATGCCTGACTCCTCGTGAAACTTGATAGGAGTCGTCCCAGGATTCCTGTGGCACGTGGAAAGGGACACTTGGTCTCCCCCCTCAGATGGAGAGGCGTCCCAATTGCCCTGCCAAGCCTCAAGGAGAATCCCGAGTTGTCCCTTGCAAGTAGGCACAGTCCTGACATTGCTGAACAAACACGTGTGTGGAAGGGCCATCCCCGTCGTAACTCGAGAATATACCTCAGGTTCCCGCCGCAACTCGAGAAAAACCATGAGACTTCCCCCTCGCCGCGAGATGAGGCCCGATTCCCCTGCACTGCGTGCAGAGCAATTCCGTGTTGCACATCACACATGAAAGGAGCCTTGATTTCCTTGATGGCACTCCAGAGAAACCCCAAGAACACTGTTTCAAGGCTAGAGGGAACCTGAGGTCACTGTAGCAACACAAAAGAGCTCCGTGGACCAAAAATCAACTCGAGATGAGAGGTTAGTCCCAGGCTTCGAATCCAGAGGAATACCACCTTACCACAAGCACCTCAAGAGGAGGCTTCTCTCAGCTCTAGGTATGTGAGAGGGACCCTGAGTTTGCGGCCTCAAGTGGAATGCACACCGCGATGCCCTGACTCGAAATAAGGCCGGATATCTCTGCAGTGACTTGAATGCAGGCTCGTCTTGCATCTCCCAAGACGAAAGGATGTCTGAATCCCCTGTGGAGACCACAGAGAAAGACCTAGTTCCCCACCTCATCGCGACCGGAGGCCTCACATCCTTTGAAAACTCCAGAGGTACGCGGAGATCAGTGCCTCCAAAGGAGACGATGCCTGACTCCTCGTGAAACTTGATAGGAGTCCCAGGATTCCTGTGGCACGTGGAATGGGACACTTGGTCTCCCGCCTCAGCTGGAGAGGCATCCCAATTGCCCCGCCAAGCCTCAAGGAGAATCCCGAGTTGTCCCTCGCAACTAGGCAGGAGTCCTGCCGTCGCTGAACAAACACGTGTGTCGAAGGACCTTCCCCGTCGGAACTCGAGAATATACCCCAGGTTCCCGCCGTAACTCGAGAAAAACCATGAGACTTCCCCCTCGCCGCGAGATGAGGCCCGATTCCCCTGCACTGCGTGCAGAGCAATTCCGTGATGCACATCACACATGAAAGGAGCCTTGATTTCCTTGATGGCACTCCAGAGAAACCCCAAGAACACTGTTTCAAGGCTAGAGGGATCCTGAGTTCACTGTAAAAACACAAAAGAACTCCGTGGACGAAAAATCAACTCGAGATGAGAGGTTAGTCCCTGGCTTCGACTCCAGAGGAATACCACCTTACCACAAGCACCTCAAGAGGAGGCTTCTCTCAGCTCTAGGTATGTGACAGGGACCCTGAATTTGTGGCCTCAAGTGGAATGGACACGGCGATGCCCTGACTCGAAATAAGGCCGGATATCCCTGCAGTGAGTTGAATGCAGGCTCGTCTTGCATCTCCCAAGACGAAAGGATGTCTGAATCCCCTGTGGAGATCACAGAGAAAGACCTAGTTTCCCACGTCATCGCGACCGGAGGCCTCACATCCTTTGAAAACTCCAGAGGTACGCGGAGATCAGTGCCTCCAAAGGAGACGATGCCTGACTCCTCGTGAAACTTGATAGGAGTCCCAGGATTCCTGTGGCACGTGGAAAGGGACACTTGGTCTCCCGCCTCAGCTGGAGAGGCGTCCCAATTGCCCCGCCAAGCCTCAAGGAGAATCCCGAGTTGTCCCTCGCAACTAGGCAGGAGTCCTGCCGTCGCTGAACAAACACGTGTGTCGAAGGACCTTCCCTGTCGTAACTCGAGAATATACTCCAGGTTCCCGCCGCAACTCGAGAAAAACCATGAGACTTTCCCCTCGCCACGAGATGAGGCCCGATTCCCCTGCACTGCGTGCAGAGCAATTCCGTGTTGCACATCACACATGAAAGTAGCCTTGATTTCCTTGATGACACTCCAGAGAAACCCCAAGAACACTGTTTCAAGGCTGGAGGGATCCTGAGGTCACTGTAGCAACACGAAAGAGCTCCGTGCACCAAAAATTAACTCGAGATGAGAGGTTAGTCCCTGGCTTCGACCCCTGAGGAATACCACCTTACAACAAGCACCTCAAGAGGAGGCTTCTCTCAGCTCTAGGGATGTGAGAGGGACCCTGAGTTTGCGGCCTCAAGTGGAATGGACACCGCGATGCCCTGACTCGAAATAAGGCCGGATATCCCTGCAGTGACTTGAATGCAGGCTCGTCTTGCTTCTCCCAAGACGAAAGGATGTCTGAATCACCTGTGGAAACCACAGAGAAAGACATAGTTCCCCACCTCATCGCGACCGGAGGCCTCACATCCTTTGAAAACTCCAGAGGTACACGGAGATCAGTGCCTCCAAAGGAGACGATGCCTGACTCCTCGTGAAACTTGATAGGAGTCCCAGGATTCCTGTGGCACGAGGAAAGGGACCCTTGGTCTCCCGCCTCAGCTGGAGAGGCGTCCCAATTGCCCCGCCAAGCCTCGAGGAGAATCCCGAGTTGCTCCTCGCAGCTAGGCAGGAGTCCTGTCGTCGCTGAACAAACACGTGGGTGGAAGGGCCATCCCCGTCGTAACTCGAGAATATAGCCCAGGTTCCCGCCTCAACTCGAGAAAAATCATGAGACTTCCCCCTCGCCGCGAGATGAGGCCCGATTCCCCTGCACTGCGTTCAGAGCAATTCCGTGTTGCACATCACACATGAAAGGAGCCTTGATTTCCTTGATGGCACTCCAGAGAAACCCCAAGAACACTGTTTCAAGGCTAGAGGGATCCTGAGTTCACTGTAAAAACACAAAAGAACTCCGTGGACGAAAAATCAACTCGAGATGAGAGGTTAGTCCCTGGCTTCGACTCCAGAGGAATACCACCTTACCACAAGCACCTCAAGAGGAGGCTTCTCTCAGCTCTAGGTATGTGACAGGGACCCTGAGTTTGTGGCCTCAAGTGGAATGGACACAGCGATGCCCTGACTCGAAATAAGGCCGGATATCCCTGCAGTGAGTTGAATGCAGGCTCGTCTTGCATCTCCCAAGACGAAAGGATGTCTGAATCCCCTGTGGAGACCACAGAGAAAGACCTAGTTCCCCACCTCATCGCGACCGGAGGCCTCACATCCTTTGAAAACTCCAGAGGTACGCGGAGATCAGTGCCTCCAAAGGAGACGATGCCTGACTCCTCGTGAAACTTGATAGGAGTCCCAGGATTCCTGTGGCACGTGGAAAGGGACACTTGGTCTCCCGCCTCAGCTGGAGAGGCGTCCCAATTGCCCCGCCAAGCCTCAAGGAGAATCCCGAGTTGTCCCTCGCAACTAGGCAGGAGTCCTGCCGTCGCTGAACAAACACGTGTGTCGAAGGACCTTCCCCGTCGTAACTCGAGAACATACCAAAGGTTCCCGCCGCAACTCGAGAAAAACCATGAGACTTCCCCCTCGCCACGAGATGAGGCCCGATTCCCCTGCACTGCGTGCAGAGCAATTCCGTGTTGCACATCACACATGAAAGTAGCCTTGATTTCCTTGATGACACTCCAGAGAAACCCCAAGAACACTGTTTCAAGGCTAGAGGGATCCTGAGGTCACTGTAGCAACAAGAAAGAGCTCCGTGCACCAAAAATTAACTTGAGATGAGAGGTTAGTCCCTGGCTTCGACTCCTGAGGAATACCACCTTACAACAAGCACCTCAACAGGAGGCTTCTGTCAGCTCTAGGGATGTGAGAGGGACCCTGAGTTTGCGGCCTCAAGTGGAATGGACA
Source organism: Cervus elaphus (assembly GCF_910594005.1). Classification (NCBI taxonomy): domain Eukaryota; kingdom Metazoa; phylum Chordata; class Mammalia; order Artiodactyla; family Cervidae; genus Cervus; species Cervus elaphus. Next base: position 984,020 of record NC_057842.1, on the reverse strand, counting down.
CCGCGATGCCCTGACTCGAAATAAGGCCGGATATTCCTGCAGTGACTTTAATGCAGGTTCGTCTTGCATCTCCCAAGACGAAAGGATGTCTGAATCACCTGTGGAAACCACAGAGAAAGACCTAGTTCCCCACCTCATCGCGACCGGAGGCCTCACATCCTTTGAAAACTCCAGAGGTACACGGAGATCAGTGCCTCCAAAGGAGACGATGCCTGACTCCTCGTGAAACTTGATAGGAGTCCCAGGATTCCTGTGGCACGAGGAAAGGGACCCTTGGTCTCCCGCCTCAGCTGGAGAGGCGTCCCAATTGCCCTGCCATGCCTCGAGGAGAATCCCGAGTTGTCCCTGGCAACTAGGCAGGAGTCCTGACGTCGCTGAACAAACACGTGTGTGGAAGGGCCAACCCCGTCGTAACTCGAGAATATACCCCAGGTTCCCGCCGCAACTCGAGAAAAACCATGAGACTTCCCCCTCGCCGCGAGATGAGGCCCGATTCCCCTGCACTGCGTGCAGAGCAATTCCGTGTTGCACATCACACATGAAAGGAGCCTTGATTTCCTTCATGGCACTCCAGAGAAACCCCAAGAACACTGTTTCAAGGCTAGAGGGAACCTGAGGTCACTGTAGCAACACAAAAGAGCTCCGTGGACCAAAAATCAACTCGAGATAAGAGGTTATTCCCTGGCTTCGACTCCAGAGGAATACCACCTTACCACAAGCACCTCAAGAGGAGGCTTCTCTCAGCTCTAGGTATGTGAGAGGGACCCTGACTTTGCGGCCTCAAGTTGAATGCACACCGCGATGCCCTGACTCGAAATAAGGCCGGATATCTCTGCAGTGACTTGAATGCAGGCTCCTCTTGTATCTCCCAAGACGAAAGGATGTCTGAATCCCCTGTGGAGACCACAGAAAAAGACCTAGTTCCCCACCTCATCGCGACCGGAGGCCTCACATCCTTTGAAAACTCCAGAGGTACACGGAGATCAGTGCCTCCAAAGCAGACGATGCCTGACTCCTCGTGAATCTTGATAGGAGTCCCAGGATTCCTGTGGCACGTGGAAAGGGACCCTTGGTCTCCCGCCTCAGTTGGAGAGGCGTCCCAATTGCCCTGCCAAGCCTCGAGGAGAATCCCGAGTTGTCCCTCGCAACTAGGCAGGAGTCCTGACGTCGCTGAACAAACACGTGGGTGGAAGGGCCATCCCCGTCGTAACTGGAGAATATACCCCAGGTTCCCGCCGCAACTCGAGAAAAACCATGAGACTTCCCCTTCGCCGCGAGATGAGGCCCGATTAACCTGCACTGCGAGCAGAGCAATTCCGTGTTGCACATCACACATGCAAGGAGCCTTGATTTCCTTGATGGCACTCCAGAGAATCCCCAAGAACACTGTTTCAAGGCTAGAGGGATCCTGAGGTCACTGTAGCAACACGAAAGAGCTCCGTGGACCAAAAATCAACTCGAGATGAGAGGTTAGTCCCTGGCTTCGACTCCAGAGGAATACCACCTTACCACAAGCACCTCAAGAGGAGGCTTCTCTCAGCTCTAGGTATGTGAGAGGGACCCTGAGTTTGCGGCCTCAAGTGGAATGCACACTGCGATGCCCTGACGCTAAATAAGGCCGGATATCCCTGCAGTGACTTGAATGCAGGCTCGTCTTGCATCTCCCAAGACGAAAGGATGTCTGAATCCCCTGTGGAGTCCGCAGAGAAAGACCTAGTTCCCCACCTCATCGCGACCGGAGGCCTCACATCCTTTGAAAACTCCAGAGGTACGCGGAGAAAAGTGCCTCCACAGGAGACGATGCCTGATTACTCGTGAAACTTGATAGGAGTCTCAGGATCCCTGTGGCACGTGGAAAGGGACCCTTGGTCTCCCGCCTCAGCTGGAGAGGCGTCCCAATTGCCCTGGCAAGCCTCGAGGAGAATCCCGAGTTGTCCCTCACAACTAGGCAGGAGTCATGCCGTTGCTGAACAAACACGTGTGTCAAAGGACCTTCCCCGTCGTAACTAGAGAATATACCCCAGGTTCCCGCCGCAACTCGAGAAAAACCATGATACTTCCCCCGCGCCACGAGATGAGGCCCGATTCCCCTGCACTGCGTGCAGAGCAATTCCGTGTTGCACATCACACATGAAAGGAGCCTTGATTTCCTTGATGACACTCCAGAGAAACCCCAAGAACACTGTTTCAAGGCTAGAGGGATCCTTAGGTCACTGTAGCAATACGAAAGAGCTCCGTGGACTTAAAATTAACTCGAGATGAGAGGTTAGTCCCTGGCTTCGATTCCTGAGGAATACCACCTTACAACAAGCACCTCAAGAGGAGGCTTCTCTCAGCTCTAGGTATGTGAGAGGGACCCTGAGTTTGCGGCCTCAAGTGGAATGCACACCGCGATGCCCTGACTCGAAATAAGGCCGGATATCCCTGCAGTGACTTGAATGCAGGCTCGTCTTGCATCTCCCAAGACGAAAGGATGTCTGAATCCCCTGTGGAGACCACAGAGAAAGACCTAGTTCACCACCTCATCGCGACCGGAGGCCTCACATCCTTTGAAAACTCCAGAGGTATGCGGAGATCGGTGCCTCCAAAGGAGACGATGCCTGACTCCTCGAGAAACTTGATAGGAGTCCCAGGATTCCTGTGGTACGTGGAAAGGGACCCTTGGTCTCCCGCCTCAGCTGGAGAGGCGTCCCAATTGCCCTGCCAAGCCTCGAGGAGAATCCCGAGTTGTCCCTCGCACCTAGGCAGGAGTCCTGACGTCGCTGAACAAACACGTGGGTGGAAGGGCCATCCCCGTCGTAACTCGAGAATATACCCCAGGTTCCCGCCGCAACTCGAGAAAAACCATGAGACTTCCCCCTCGCCGCGAGATGAGGCCCGATTCCCCTGCACTGCGTGCAGTGCAATTCCGTGTTGCACATCACACATGAAAGGAGCCTTGATTTTCTTGATGGTACTCCAGAGAAACCCCAAGAACACTGTTTCAAGGCCAGAGGGATCCTGAGGTCACTGTAGCAACAAGAAAGAGCTCCGTGGACCACAAATCAACTCGAGATGAGAGGTTAGTCCCTAACATCGACTCCAGAGGAAAACAACTTATCACAAGCACCTCAAGAGGAGGCTTCTCGCAGCTTTAGGTATGTGAGAGGGACCCTGAGTTTGCGGCCTCAAGTGGAATGGACACCGCGATGCCCTGACGCGAAATAAGGCCGGATATCCCTGCAGTGACTTGAATGCAGGCTCGTCTTGCATCTCCCAAGACGAAAGGATGTCTGAATCCCCTGTGGAGACCACAGAGAAAGACCTAGTTCCCCACCTCATCGCGACCGGAAGCCTCACATTCTTTGAAAACTCCAGAGGTACGCGGAGATCAGTGCCTCCAAAGGAGACGATGCCTGACTCCTCGTGAAACTTGATAGGAGTCCCAGAATTCCTGTGGCACGTGGAAAGGGACGATTGGTCTCCCCCCTCAGCTGGAGAGGCGTCCCAATTGCCCTGCCAAGCCTCGAGGAGAATCCCGAGTTGTCCCTTGTAACTAGGCAGGAGTCCTGACGTCGCTGAACAAACACGTGGGTGGAAGGGCCATCCCCGTCGTAACTCGGGAATATACCCCAGGTTCCCGCCGCAACTCGAGAAAAACCATGAGACTTCCCCCTCGCCGCGAGATGAGGCCCGATTCCCCTGCACTGCGTGCACAGCAATTCCGTGTTGCACATCACACATGAAAGGAGCCTTGATTTCCTTGATGGCACTCCAGAGAAACCCCAAGAACACTGTTTCAAGGCTAGAGGGAACCTGAGGTCACTGTAGCAACACAAAAGAGCTCCGTGGACCAAAAATCAACTCGAGATAAGAGGTTATTCCCTGGCTTCGACTCCAGAGGAATACCACCTTACCACAAGCACCTCAAGAGGAGGCTTCTCTCAGCTCTAGGTATGTGAGAGGGACCCTGACTTTGCGGCCTCAAGTTGAATGCACACCGCGATGCCCTGACTCGAAATAAGGCCGGATATCTCTGCAGTGACTTGAATGCAGGCTCCTCTTGTATCTCCCAAGACGAAAGGATGTCTGAATCCCCTGTGGAGACCACAGAAAAAGACCTAGTTCCCCACCTCATCGCGACCGGAGGCCTCACATCCTTTGAAAACTCCAGAGGTACACGGAGATCAGTGCCTCCAAAGCAGACGATGCCTGACTCCTCGTGAATCTTGATAGGAGTCCCAGGATTCCTGTGGCACGTGGAAAGGGACCCTTGGTCTCCCGCCTCAGTTGGAGAGGCGTCCCAATTGCCCTGCCAAGCCTCGAGGAGAATCCCGAGTTGTCCCTCGCAACTAGGCAGGAGTCCTGACGTCGCTGAACAAACACGTGGGTGGAAGGGCCATCCCCGTCGTAACTGGAGAATATACCCCAGGTTCCCGCCGCAACTCGAGAAAAACCATGAGACTTCCCCTTCGCCGCGAGATGAGGCCCGATTAACCTGCACTGCGAGCAGAGCAATTCCGTGTTGCACATCACACATGCAAGGAGCCTTGATTTCCTTGATGGCACTCCAGAGAAACCCCAAGAACACTGTTTCAAGGCTAGAGGGATCCTGAGGTCACTGTAGCAACACGAAAGAGCTCCGTGGACCAAAAATCAACTCGAGATGAGAGGTTAGTCCCTGGCTTCGACTCCAGAGGAATACCACCTTACCACAAGCACCTCAAGAGGAGGCTTCTCTCAGCTCTAGGTATGTGAGAGGGACCCTGAGTTTGCGGCCTCAAGTGGAATGCACACTGCGATGCCCTGACGCTAAATAAGGCCGGATATCCCTGCAGTGACTTGAATGCAGGCTCGTCTTGCATCTCCCAAGACGAAAGGATGTCTGAATCCCCTGTGGAGTCCGCAGAGAAAGACCTAGTTCCCCACCTCATCGCGACCGGAGGCCTCACATCCTTTGAAAACTCCAGAGGTACGCGGAGAAAAGTGCCTCCACAGGAGACGATGCCTGATTACTCGTGAAACTTGATAGGAGTCTCAGGATCCCTGTGGCACGTGGAAAGGGACCCTTGGTCTCCCGCCTCAGCTGGAGAGGCGTCCCAATTGCCCTGGCAAGCCTCGAGGAGAATCCCGAGTTGTCCCTCACAACTAGGCAGGAGTCATGCCGTTGCTGAACAAACACGTGTGTCAAAGGACCTTCCCCGTCGTAACTAGAGAATATACCCCAGGTTCCCGCCGCAACTCGAGAAAAACCATGATACTTCCCCCTCGCCCCGAGATGAGGCCCGATTCCCCTGCACTGCGTGCAGAGCAATTCCGTGTTGCACATCACACATGAAAGGAGCCTTGATTTCCTTGATGACACTCCAGAGAAACCCCAAGAACACTGTTTCAAGGCTAGAGGGATCCTTAGGTCACTGTAGCAATACGAAAGAGCTCCGTGGACTTAAAATTAACTCGAGATGAGAGGTTAGTCCCTGGCTTCGATTCCTGAGGAATACCACCTTACAACAAGCACCTCAAGAGGAGGCTTCTCTCAGCTCTAGGTATGTGAGAGGGACCCTGAGTTTGCGGCCTCAAGTGGAATGCACACCGCTATGCCCTGACTCGAAATAAGGCCGGATATCCCTGCAGTGACTTGAATGCAGGCTCGTCTTGCATCTCCCAAGACGAAAGGATGTCTGAATCCCCTGTGGAGACCACAGAGAAAGACCTAGTTCACCACCTCATCGCGACCGGAGGCCTCACATCCTTTGAAAACTCCAGAGGTATGCGGAGATCGGTGCCTCCAAAGGAGACGATGCCTGACTCCTCGAGAAACTTGATAGGAGTCCCAGGATTCCTGTGGTACGTGGAAAGGGACCCTTGGTCTCCCGCCTCAGCTGGAGAGGCGTCCCAATTGCCCTGCCAAGCCTCGAGGAGAATCCCGAGTTGTCCCTCGCACCTAGGCAGGAGTCCTGACGTCGCTGAACAAACACGTGGGTGGAAGGGCCATCCCCGTCGTAACTCGAGAATATACCCCAGGTTCCCGCCGCAACTCGAGAAAAACCATGAGACTTCCCCCTCGCCGCGAGATGAGGCCCGATTCCCCTGCACTGCGTGCAGTGCAATTCCGTGTTGCACATCACACATGAAAGGAGCCTTGATTTTCTTGATGGTACTCCAGAGAAACCCCAAGAACACTGTTTCAAGGCCAGAGGGATCCTGAGGTCACTGTAGCAACAAGAAAGAGCTCCGTGGACCACAAATCAACTCGAGATGAGAGGTTAGTCCCTAACATCGACTCCAGAGGAAAACAACTTATCACAAGCACCTCAAGAGGAGGCTTCTCGCAGCTTTAGGTATGTGAGAGGGACCCTGAGTTTGCGGCCTCAAGTGGAATGGACACCGCGATGCCCTGACGCGAAATAAGGCCGGATATCCCTGCAGTGACTTGAATGCAGGCTCGTCTTGCATCTCCCAAGACGAAAGGATGTCTGAATCCCCTGTGGAGACCACAGAGAAAGACCTAGTTCCCCACCTCATCGCGACCGGAAGCCTCACATTCTTTGAAAACTCCAGAGGTACGCGGAGATCAGTGCCTCCAAAGGAGACGATGCCTGACTCCTCGTGAAACTTGATAGGAGTCCCAGAATTCCTGTGGCACGTGGAAAGGGACGATTGGTCTCCCCCCTCAGCTGGAGAGGCGTCCCAATTGCCCTGCCAAGCCTCGAGGAGAATCCCGAGTTGTCCCTTGTAACTAGGCAGGAGTCCTGACGTCGCTGAACAAACACGTGGGTGGAAGGGCCATCCCCGTCGTAACTCGGGAATATACCCCAGGTTCCCGCCGCAACTCGAGAAAAACCATGAGACTTCCCCCTCGCCGCGAGATGAGGCCCGATTCCCCTGCACTGCGTGCACAGCAATTCCGTGTTGCACATCACACATGAAAGGAGCCTTGATTTCCTTGATGGCACTCCAGAGAAACCCCAAGAACACTGTTTCAAGGCTAGAGGGATCCTGAGGTCACTGTAGCAACACGAAAGAGCTCCGTGGACCAAAAATCAACTCGAGATGAGAGGTTAGTCCCTGGCATCGATTCCAGAGGAATACCACCTTACCACAAGCACCTCAAGAGGAGGCTTCTCTCAGCTCTAGGTATGTGAGAGGGACCCTGAGTTTGCAGCCTCAAGTGGAATGCACACCGCGATGCCCTGACTCGAATTAAGGCCGGATATCCCTGCAGTGACTTGAATGCAGGCTCGTCTTGCATCTCCCAAGACGAAAGGATGTCTGAATCCCCTGTGGAGACCACAGAGAAAGACCTAGTTCCCCACCTCATCGCGACCGGAGGCCTCACATCCTTCGAAAACTCCAGAGGTACGCGGAGATCAGTGCCTCCAAGGGAGACGATGCCTGACTCCTCCTGAAACTTGATATGAGTTCCAGGATTCCTGTGGCAGGTGGAAAGGAACCCTTGGTCTCCCGCCTCAGCTGGACAGGCGTCCCAATTGCCCTGCCAAGCCTCGAGGAAAATCCCGAGTTGTCCCTCACAACTAGGCAGGAGTCTTGACGTCGCTGAAGAAACACGTGGGTGGAAGGGCCATCCCCGTCGTAACTCGAGAATATACCCCAGGTTCGCGCCGCAACTCGAGAAAAACCATGAGACTTCCCCCTCGCCGTGAGATGAGGCCCGAATCCCCTGCACTGCGTGCAGAGCAATTCCGTGTTGCACATCACACATGAAAGGAGCCTTGATTTCCTTGATGGTACTCCAGAGAAACCCCAACAACACTGTTTCAAGGCTAGAGGGATCCTGAGGTCACTGTAGCAACGCGAAAGAGCTCCGTGGACCAAAATCAACTCGAGATGAGAGATTAATCCCTGGCTTCGACTCCAGAGGAATACCACCTTACCACAAGCACCTCAAGAGGAGGCTTCCCTCAGCTCTAGGTATGTGAGAGGGACCCTGAGTTTGCAGCCTCAAGTGGAATGGACACCGCGATGCCCTGACTTGAAATAAGGCCGGATATCCCTGCAGTGACTTGAATGCAGGCTCGTCTTGCATCTCCCAAGACGAAAGAATGTATGAATCCCCTGTGGAGACCACAGAGAAAGACCTACTTCCCCACCTCATCGCGACCGGAGGCCTCACATCCTTTGAAAACTCCAGAGGTACGTGGAGATCAGTGCCTCCAAGGGAGACGATCCCTGACTCCTCGTGAAACTTGATAGGAGTCTCAGGATTCCTGTGGCACGTGAAAAGGGACTCTTGGTCTCCCGCCTCAGCTGGAGAGGCATCCCAATTTCCCTGCCAAGCCTCGAGGAGAATCCCGAATGTCCCTCGCAACTAGGCAGAAGTCCTGACCTCGCTGAACAAACACGTGAGTGGAAGGGCCATCCCCGTCGTAACTCGAGAATATAACCCAGGTTCCCGCCGCAACTCGAGAAAAACCATGAGACTTCCCCCTCGCCAGGAGATGAGGCCCGATTCCCCTGCACTGCGTGCAGAGCAATTCCGTGTTGCACATCACACATGAAAGGAGCCTTGATTTCCTTGATGGCACTCCAAAGAAACCCCAAGAACACTGTTTCAAGGCTAGAGGGATCCTGAAGTCACTGTACCAACACGAAAGAGCTCCGTGGACCAAAAATCAACTCGAGATGAGAGGTTAGTCCCTGGCTTCGACTCCAGAGGAATACCAGCTAACCACAAGCACCTCAAGAGGAGGCTTCTCTCAGCTCTAGGTATGTGAGAGGGACCCTGAGTTTGCGGCCTCAAGTGGAATGCACACCGCGATGCCCTGACTCGAAATAAGGCCGGATATCCCTGCAGTGACTTGAATGCAGGCTCGTCTTGCATCTCCCAAGACGAAAGGATGTTTGAATCCCCTGTGGAGACCACAGAAAAAGACCTAGTTCCCCACCTCATCGCGACCGGAGGCCTCACATCCTTTGAAAACTCCAGAGGTACGCGGAGATCAGTGCCTCCAAAGGAGACGATGCCTGACTCCTCGTGAAACTTGATAGGAGTCGTCCCAGGATTCCTGTGGCACGTGGAAAGGGACACTTGGTCTCCCCCCTCAGATGGAGAGGCGTCCCAATTGCCCTGCCAAGCCTCAAGGAGAATCCCGAGTTGTCCCTTGCAAGTAGGCACAGTCCTGACATTGCTGAACAAACACGTGTGTGGAAGGGCCATCCCCGTCGTAACTCGAGAATATACCTCAGGTTCCCGCCGCAACTCGAGAAAAACCATGAGACTTCCCCCTCGCCGCGAGATGAGGCCCGATTCCCCTGCACTGCGTGCAGAGCAATTCCGTGTTGCACATCACACATGAAAGGAGCCTTGATTTCCTTGATGGCACTCCAGAGAAACCCCAAGAACACTGTTTCAAGGCTAGAGGGAACCTGAGGTCACTGTAGCAACACAAAAGAGCTCCGTGGACCAAAAATCAACTCGAGATGAGAGGTTAGTCCCAGGCTTCGAATCCAGAGGAATACCACCTTACCACAAGCACCTCAAGAGGAGGCTTCTCTCAGCTCTAGGTATGTGAGAGGGACCCTGAGTTTGCGGCCTCAAGTGGAATGCACACCGCGATGCCCTGACTCGAAATAAGGCCGGATATCTCTGCAGTGACTTGAATGCAGGCTCGTCTTGCATCTCCCAAGACGAAAGGATGTCTGAATCCCCTGTGGAGACCACAGAGAAAGACCTAGTTCCCCACCTCATCGCGACCGGAGGCCTCACATCCTTTGAAAACTCCAGAGGTACGCGGAGATCAGTGCCTCCAAAGGAGACGATGCCTGACTCCTCGTGAAACTTGATAGGAGTCCCAGGATTCCTGTGGCACGTGGAATGGGACACTTGGTCTCCCGCCTCAGCTGGAGAGGCATCCCAATTGCCCCGCCAAGCCTCAAGGAGAATCCCGAGTTGTCCCTCGCAACTAGGCAGGAGTCCTGCCGTCGCTGAACAAACACGTGTGTCGAAGGACCTTCCCCGTCGGAACTCGAGAATATACCCCAGGTTCCCGCCGTAACTCGAGAAAAACCATGAGACTTCCCCCTCGCCGCGAGATGAGGCCCGATTCCCCTGCACTGCGTGCAGAGCAATTCCGTGATGCACATCACACATGAAAGGAGCCTTGATTTCCTTGATGGCACTCCAGAGAAACCCCAAGAACACTGTTTCAAGGCTAGAGGGATCCTGAGTTCACTGTAAAAACACAAAAGAACTCCGTGGACGAAAAATCAACTCGAGATGAGAGGTTAGTCCCTGGCTTCGACTCCAGAGGAATACCACCTTACCACAAGCACCTCAAGAGGAGGCTTCTCTCAGCTCTAGGTATGTGACAGGGACCCTGAATTTGTGGCCTCAAGTGGAATGGACACGGCGATGCCCTGACTCGAAATAAGGCCGGATATCCCTGCAGTGAGTTGAATGCAGGCTCGTCTTGCATCTCCCAAGACGAAAGGATGTCTGAATCCCCTGTGGAGATCACAGAGAAAGACCTAGTTTCCCACGTCATCGCGACCGGAGGCCTCACATCCTTTGAAAACTCCAGAGGTACGCGGAGATCAGTGCCTCCAAAGGAGACGATGCCTGACTCCTCGTGAAACTTGATAGGAGTCCCAGGATTCCTGTGGCACGTGGAAAGGGACACTTGGTCTCCCGCCTCAGCTGGAGAGGCGTCCCAATTGCCCCGCCAAGCCTCAAGGAGAATCCCGAGTTGTCCCTCGCAACTAGGCAGGAGTCCTGCCGTCGCTGAACAAACACGTGTGTCGAAGGACCTTCCCTGTCGTAACTCGAGAATATACTCCAGGTTCCCGCCGCAACTCGAGAAAAACCATGAGACTTTCCCCTCGCCACGAGATGAGGCCCGATTCCCCTGCACTGCGTGCAGAGCAATTCCGTGTTGCACATCACACATGAAAGTAGCCTTGATTTCCTTGATGACACTCCAGAGAAACCCCAAGAACACTGTTTCAAGGCTGGAGGGATCCTGAGGTCACTGTAGCAACACGAAAGAGCTCCGTGCACCAAAAATTAACTCGAGATGAGAGGTTAGTCCCTGGCTTCGACCCCTGAGGAATACCACCTTACAACAAGCACCTCAAGAGGAGGCTTCTCTCAGCTCTAGGGATGTGAGAGGGACCCTGAGTTTGCGGCCTCAAGTGGAATGGACACCGCGATGCCCTGACTCGAAATAAGGCCGGATATCCCTGCAGTGACTTGAATGCAGGCTCGTCTTGCTTCTCCCAAGACGAAAGGATGTCTGAATCACCTGTGGAAACCACAGAGAAAGACATAGTTCCCCACCTCATCGCGACCGGAGGCCTCACATCCTTTGAAAACTCCAGAGGTACACGGAGATCAGTGCCTCCAAAGGAGACGATGCCTGACTCCTCGTGAAACTTGATAGGAGTCCCAGGATTCCTGTGGCACGAGGAAAGGGACCCTTGGTCTCCCGCCTCAGCTGGAGAGGCGTCCCAATTGCCCCGCCAAGCCTCGAGGAGAATCCCGAGTTGCTCCTCGCAGCTAGGCAGGAGTCCTGTCGTCGCTGAACAAACACGTGGGTGGAAGGGCCATCCCCGTCGTAACTCGAGAATATAGCCCAGGTTCCCGCCTCAACTCGAGAAAAATCATGAGACTTCCCCCTCGCCGCGAGATGAGGCCCGATTCCCCTGCACTGCGTTCAGAGCAATTCCGTGTTGCACATCACACATGAAAGGAGCCTTGATTTCCTTGATGGCACTCCAGAGAAACCCCAAGAACACTGTTTCAAGGCTAGAGGGATCTTGAGTTCACTGTAAAAACACAAAAGAACTCCGTGGACGAAAAATCAACTCGAGATGAGAGGTTAGTCCCTGGCTTCGACTCCAGAGGAATACCACCTTACCACAAGCACCTCAAGAGGAGGCTTCTCTCAGCTCTAGGTATGTGACAGGGACCCTGAGTTTGTGGCCTCAAGTGGAATGGACACAGCGATGCCCTGACTCGAAATAAGGCCGGATATCCCTGCAGTGAGTTGAATGCAGGCTCGTCTTGCATCTCCCAAGACGAAAGGATGTCTGAATCCCCTGTGGAGACCACAGAGAAAGACCTAGTTCCCCACCTCATCGCGACCGGAGGCCTCACATCCTTTGAAAACTCCAGAGGTACACGGAGATCAGTGCCTCCAAAGCAGACGATGCCTGACTCCTCGTGAATCTTGATAGGAGTCCCAGGATTCCTGTGGCACGTGGAAAGGGACCCTTGGTCTCCCGCCTCAGTTGGAGAGGCGTCCCAATTGCCCTGCCAAGCCTCGAGGAGAATCCCGAGTTGTCCCTCGCAACTAGGCAGGAGTCCTGACGTCGCTGAACAAACACGTGGGTGGAAGGGCCATCCCCGTCGTAACTGGAGAATATACCCCAGGTTCCCGCCGCAACTCGAGAAAAACCATGAGACTTCCCCTTCGCCGCGAGATGAGGCCCGATTAACCTGCACTGCGAGCAGAGCAATTCCGTGTTGCACATCACACATGCAAGGAGCCTTGATTTCCTTGATGGCACTCCAGAGAAACCCCAAGAACACTGTTTCAAGGCTAGAGGGATCCTGATGTCACTGTAGCAACACGAAAGAGCTCCGTGGACCAAAAATCAACTCGAGATGAGAGGTTAGTCCCTGGCTTCGACTCCAGAGGAATACCACCTTACCACAAGCACCTCAAGAGGAGGCTTCTCTCAGCTCTAGGTATGTGAGAGGGACCCTGATTTTGCGGCCTCAAGTGAAATGGACACTGCGATGCCCTGACGCTAAATAAGGCCGGATATCCCTGCAGTGACTTGAATGCAGGCTCGTCTTGCATCTCCCAAGACGAAAGGATGTCTGAATCCCCTGTGGAGTCCGCAGAGAAAGACCTAGTTCCCCACCTCATCGCGACCGGAGGCCTCACATCCTTTGAAAACTCCAGAGGTACGCGGAGAAAACTGCCTCCACAGGAGACGATGCCTGATTACTCGTGAAACTTGATAGGAGTCCCAGGATCCCTGTGGCACGTGGAAAGGGACCCTTGGTCTCCCGCCTCAGCTGGAGAGGCGTCCCAATTGCCCTGGCAAGCCTCGAGGAGAATCCCGAGTTGTCCCTCACAACTAGGCAGGAGTCATGCCGTTGCTGAACAAACACGTGTGTCAAAGGACCTTCCCCGTCGTAACTAGAGAATATACCCCAGGTTCCCACCGCAACTCGAGAAAAACCATGAGACTTCCCCCTCGCCACGAGATGAGGCCCGATTCCCCTGCACTGCGTGCAGAGCAATTCCGTGTTGCACATCACACATGAAAGGAGCCTTGATTTCCTTGATGACACTCCAGAGAAACCCCAAGAACACTGTTTCAAGGCTAGAGGGATCCTTAGGTCACTGTAGCAATACGAAAGAGCTCCGTGGACTTAAAATTAACTCGAGATGAGAGGTTATTCCCTGGCTTCGATTCCTGAGGAATACCACCTTACCACAAGCACCTCAAGAGGAGGCTTCTCTCAGCTCTAGGTATGTGAGAGGGACGCTGAGTTTGCGGCCTCAAGTGGAATGGACACCGCGATGCCCTGACTCGAAATAAGGCCGGATATCCCTGCAGTGACTTGAATGCAGGCTCGTCTTGCATCTCCCAAGACGAAAGGATGTCTGAATCCCCTGTGGAGACCACAGAGAAAGACCTAGTTCCCCACCTCATCGCGACCGGAGGCCTCACATCCTTTGAAAACTCCAGAGGTATGCGGAGATCGGTGCCTCCAAAGGAGACGATGCCTGACTGCTCGAGAAACTTGATAGGAGTCCCAGGATTCCTGTGGTACGTGGAAAGGGACCCTTGGTCTCCCGCCTCAGCTGGAGAGGCGTCCCAATTGCCCTGCCAAGCCTCGAGGAGAATCCCGAGTTGTCCCTCGCACCTAGGCAGGAGTCCTGACGTCACTGAACAAACACGTGGGTGGAAGGGCCATCCCCGTCGTAACTCGAGAATATACCCCAGGTTCCCGCCGCAACTCGAGAAAAACCATGAGACTTCCCCCTCGCCGCGAGATGAGGCCCGATTCCCCTGCACTGCGTGCAGTGCAATTCCGTGTTGCACATCACACATGAAAGGAGCCTTGATTTCCTTGATGGTACTCCAGAGAAACCCCAAGAACACTGTTTCAAGGCCAGAGGGATCCTGAGGTCACTGTAGCAACAAGAAAGAGCTCCGTGGACCAAAAATCAACTCGAGATGAGAGGTTAGTCCCTAACTTCGACTCCAGAGGAAACCACCTTATCACAAGCACCTCAAGAGGAGGCTTCTCGCAGCTTTAGGTATGTGAGAGGGACCCTGAGTTTGCGGCATCAAGTGGAATGGACACCGCGATGCCCTGACGCGAAATAAGGCCGGATATCCCTGCAGTGACTTGAATGCAGGCTCGTCTTGCATCTCCCAAGACGAAAGGATGTCTGAATCCCCTGTGGAGACCTCAGAGAAAGACCTAGTTCCCCACCTCATCGCGACAGGAAGCCTCACATTCTTTGAAAACTCCACAGGTACGCGGAGATCAGTGCCTCCAAAGGAGACGATGCCTGACTCCTCGTGAAACTTGATAGGAGTCCCAGAATTCCTGTGGCACGTGGAAAGGGACGATTGGTCTCCCCCCTCAGCTATAGAGGCGTCCCAATTGCCCTGCCAAGCCTCGAGGAGAATCCGGAGTTGTCCCTTGTAACTAGGCAGGAGTCCTGACGTCGCTGAACAAACACGTGGGTGGAAGGGCCATCCCCGTCGTAACTCGGGAATATGCCCCAGGTTCCCGCCGCAACTCGAGAAAAACCATGAGACTTCCCCTTCGCCGCGAGATGAGGCCCGATTCCCCTGCACTGCGTGCACAGCAATTCCGTGTTGCACATCACACATGAAAGGAGCCTTGATTTCCTTGATGGCACTCCAGAGAAACCCCAAGAACACTGTTTCAAGGCTAGAGGGATCCTGAGGTCACTGTAGCAACACGAAAGAGCTCCGTGGACCAAAAATCAACTCGAGATGAGAGGTTAGTCCCTGGCATCGATGCCAGAGGAATACCACCTTACCACAAGCACCTCAAGAGGAGGCTTCTCTCAGCTCTAGGTATGTGAGAGGGACCCTGAGTTTGCAGCCTCAAGTGGAATGCACACCGCGATGCCCTGACTCGAATTAAGGCCGGATATCCCTGCAGTGACTTGAATGCAGGCTCGTCTTGCATCTCCCAAGACGAAAGGATGTCTGAATCCCCTGTGGAGACCACAGAGAAAGACCTAGTTCCCCACCTCATCGCGACCGGAGGCCTCACATCCTTCGAAAACTCCAGAGGTAGGCGGAGATCAGTGCCTCCAAGGGAGACGATGCCTGACTCCTCCTGTAACTTGATATGAGTTCCAGGATTCCTGTGGCAGGTGGAAAGGAACCCTTGGTCTCCCGCCTCAGCTGGACAGGCGTCCCAATTGCCCTGCCAAGCCTCGAGGAGAATCCCGAGTTGTCCCTCACAACTAGGCAGGAGTTTTGACGTCGCTGAAGAAACACGTGGGTGGAAGGGCCATCCCCGTCGTAACTCGAGAATATACCCCAGGTTCGCGCCGCAACTCGAGAAAAACCATGAGACTTCCCCCTCGCCGCGAGATGAGGCCCGAATCCCCTGCACTGCGTGCAGAGCAATTCCGTGTTGCACATCACATATGAAAGGAGCCTTGATTTCCTTGATGGCACTCCAGAGAAACCCCAAGAACACTGTTTCAAGGCTAGAGGGATCCTGAGGTCACTGTAGCAACGCGAAAGAGCTCCGTGGACCAAAATCAACTCGAGATGAGAGATTAATCCCTGGCTTCGACTCCAGAGGAATACCACCTTACCACAAGCACCTCAAGAGGAGGCTTCCCTCAGCTCTAGGTATGTGAGAGGGACCCTGAGTTTGCAGCCTCAAGTGGAATGGACACCGCGATGCCCTGACTTGAAATAAGGCCGGATATCCCTGCAGTGACTTGAATGCAGGCTCGTCTTGCATCTCCCAAGACGAAAGAATGTATGAATCCCCTGTGGAGACCACAGAGAAAGACCTAGTTCCCCACCTCATCGCGACCGGAGGCCTCACATCCTTTGAAAACTCCAGAGGTACGTGGAGATCAGTGCCTCCAAGGGAGACGATCCCTGACTCCTCGTGAAACTTGATAGGAGTCTCAGGATTCCTGTGGCACGTGAAAAGGGACTCTTGGTCTCCCGCCTCAGCTGGAGAGGCATCCCAATTGCCCTGCCAAGCCTCGAGGAGAATCCCGAGTTGTCCCTCGCAACTAGGCCGAAGTCCTGACCTCGCTGAACAAACACGTGAGTGGAAGGGCCATCCCCGTCGTAACTCGAGAATATAACCCAGGTTCCCGCCGCAACTCGAGAAAAACCATGAGACTTCCCCCTCGCCAGGAGATGAGGCCCGATTCCCCTGCACTGCGTGCACAGCAATTCCGTGTTGCACATCACACATGAAAGGAGCCTTGATTTCCTTGATGGCACTCCAAAGAAACCCCAAGAACACTGTTTCAAGGCTAGAGGGATCCTGAAGTCACTGTACCAACACGAAAGAGCTCCGTGGACCAAAAATCAACTCGAGATGAGAGGTTAGTCCCTGGCTTCGACTCCAGAGGAATACCAGCTAACAACAAGCACCTCAAGAGGAGGCTTCTCTCAGCTCTAGGTATGTGAGAGGGACCCTGAGTTTGCGGCCTCAAGTGGAATGCACACCGCGATGCCCTGACTCGAAATAAGGCCGGATATCCCTGCAGTGACTTGAATGCAGGCTCGTCTTGCATCTCCCAAGACGAAAGGATGTCTGAATCCCCTGTGGAGACCACAGAAAAAGACCTAGTTCCCCACCTCATCGCGACCGGAGGCCTCACATCCTTTGAAAACTCCAGAGGTACGCGGAGATCAGTGCCTCCAAAGGAGACGATGCCTGACTCCTCGTGAAACTTGATAGGAGTCGTCCCAGGATTCCTGTGGCACGTGGAAAGGGACACTTGGTCTCCCCCCTCAGCTGGAGAGGCGTCCCAATTGCCCTGCCAAGCCTCAAGGAGAATCCCGAGTTGTCCCTTGCAAGTAGGCACAGTCCTGACATTGCTGAACAAACACGTGTGTGGAAGGGCCATCCCCGTCGTAACTCGAGAATATACCCCAGGTTCCCGCCGCAACTCGAGAAAAACCATGAGACTTCCCCCTCGCCGCGAGATGAGGCCCGATTCCTCTGCACTGCGTGCAGAGCAATTCCGTGTTGCACATCACACATGAAAGGAGCCTTGATTTCCTTGATGGCACTCCAGAGAAACCCCAAGAACACTGTTTCAAGGCTAGAGGGAACCTGAGGTCACTGTAGCAACACAAAAGAGCTCCGTGGACCAAAAATCAACTCGAGAAGAGAGGTTAGTCCCAGGCTTCGAATCCAGAGGAATACCACCTTACCACAAGCACCTCAAGAGGAGGCTTCTCTCAGCTCTAGGTATGTGAGAGGGACCCTGAGTTTGCGGCCTCAAGTGGAATGCACACCGCGATGCCCTGACTCGAAATAAGGCCGGATATCTCTGCAGTGACTTGAATGCAGGCTCGTCTTGCATCTCCCAAGACGAAAGGATGTCTGAATCCCCTGTGGAGACCACAGAGAAAGACCTAGTTCCCCACCTCATCGCGACCGGAGGCCTCACATCCTTTGAAAACTCCAGAGGTACGCGGAGATCAGTGCCTCCAAAGGAGACGATGCCTGACTCCTCGTGAAACTTGATAGGAGTCCCAGGATTCCTGTGGCACGTGGAATGGGACACTTGGTCTCCCGCCTCAGCTGGAGAGGCATCCCAATTGCCCTGCCAAGCCTCAAGGAAAATGCCGAGTTGTCCCTCGCAACTAGGCAGGAGTCCTAAAGTCGCTGAACAAACACGTGTGTGGAAGGGCCATCCCCGTCGTAACTCGAGAATATACCCCAGGTTCTCGCCGCAACTCGAGAAAAACCATGAGACTTCCCACTCGCCGTGAGATGAGGCCCGATTCCCCTGCACTGCGTGCAGAGCAATTCCGTGTTGCACATCAAACATGAAAGGAGCCTTGATTTCCTTGATGGCACTCCAGAGAAACCCCAAGAACACTGTTTCAAGGCTAGAGGTGTCCTGAGGTCACTGTAGCAACACGAAAGAGCTCCGTGGACCAAAAATCAACTCGAGATGAGAGGTTAGTCCCTGGCTTCGACTCCAGAGGAATACCGCCTTACCACAAGCACCTAAAGAGGAGGCTTCTCTCAGCTCTAGGTATGTGAGAATGACCTTGAGTTTGCGGCATCAAGTGGAATGGACACTGCGATGCCCAGACTCGAAATAAGGCCGGATAACCCTGCAGTGACTTGAATGCAGGCTCGTCTTGCATCTCCCAAGACGAAAGGATGTCTGAATCCCCTGTGGAGACCACAGAGAAAGACCTAGTTCCCCACCTCATCGTGACCGTGGGCCTCACATCCTTTGAAAACTCCAGAGGTACGCGGAGATCAGTGCCTCCACAGGAGACGATGCCTGACTCCTCGTGAAACTTGATAGGAGTCCCAGGATTCCTGTGGCACGTGGAAAGGGACCCTTGGTCTCCCGCCTCAGCTGGAGAGGCGTACCAATTGCCCTGCCAAGCCTCGAGGAGAATCCCGAGTTGTCCCTGGCAACTAGGCAGGAGTCCTGACGTCGCTGAACAAACACGTGGGTGGAAGGGCCATCCCCGTCGTAACTCGAGAATATACCCCAGGTTCCCGCTGCAACTCGAGAAAAACCATGAGACTTCCCCCTCAGCGCGAGATGAGGCCCGATTCCCCTGCACTGCGTGCAGAGGAATTCCGTGTTGCACATCACACATGAAAGGAGCCTTGATTTCCTTGATGGCACTCCAGAGAAACCCCAAGAACACTGATTCAAGGCTAGAGGGATCCTGAGGTCACTGTAGCCACACGAAAGAGCTCCGTGGACCAAAAATCAACTCGAGATGAGAGGTTAGTCCCTGGCTTCGACTCCAGAGGAATACCACCTTAGCACAAGCACCTCAAGAGGAGGCTTCTCTCAGCTCTAGGTATGTGAGAGGGACCCTGATTTTGCGGCATCAAGTGGAATGAACACTGCGATGCCCTCACGCGAAATAAGGCCGGATATCCCTGCAGTGACTTGCATGCAGGCTCGTCTTACATCTCCCAAGACGAAAGGATGTCTGAATCCCCTGTGGAGACCACAGAAAACGACCTAGTTCCCCACCTCATCGCGACCGGAGGCCTCACATCCTTTGAAAACTCCACAGGTACGCGGAGATCAGTGCCTCCAAAGGAGACGATGCCTGACTCCTCGTGAAACTTGATAGGAGTCCCAGGATTCCTGTGGCACGTGGAAAGGGACCCTTGGTCTCCCGCCTCAGCTGGAGAGGCGTCCCAATTGCCCTGCCAAGCCTCGAGGAGAATTCCGAGTTGTCCCTCTCAACTAGGCAGGAGTCCTGACGTCGCTGAACAAGCACGTGTGTGGAAGGGCCATCCCCGTCGTAACTCGAGAATATACCCCAGGTTCCCGCCGCAACTCGAGAAAAACCATGAGACTTCCCCCTCGCCGCGAGATGAGGCCCGATTCCCCTGCACTGCGTGCAGAGCAATTCCGTGTTGCACATCACACATGAAAGGAGCCTTGATTTCCTTGATGGCACTCCAGAGAAACCCCAAGAACACTGTTTCAAGGCTAGAGGGATCCTGAGTTCACTGTAAAAACACAAAAGAACTCCGTGGACGAAAAATCAACTCGAGATGAGAGGTTAGTCCCTGGCTTCGACTCCAGAGGAATACCACCTTACAACAAGCACCTCAAGAGGAGGCTTCTCTCAGCTCTAGGTATGTGAGAGGGACCCTGAGTTTGTGGCCTCAAGTGGAATGGACACGGCGATGCCTTGACTCGAAATAAGGCCGGATATCCCTGCAGTGAGTTGAATGCAGGCTCGTCTTGCATCTCCCAAGACGAAAGGATGTCTGAATCCCCTGTGGAGATCACAGAGAAAGACCTAGTTCCCCACCTCATCGCGACCGGAGGCCTCACATTCTTTGAAAACTCCAGAGGTACGCGGAGATCAGTGCCTCCAAAGGAGACGATGCCTGACTCCTCGTGAAACTTGATAGGAGTCCCAGGATTCCTGTGGCACGTGGAAAGGGACACTTGGTCTCCCGCCTCAGCTGGAGAGGCGTCCCAATTGCCCCGCCAAGCCTCAAGGAGAATCCCGAGTTGTCCCTCGCAACTAGGCAGGAGTCCTGCCGTCGCTGAACAAACACGTGTGTCGATGGACCTTCCCCGTCGTAACTCGAGAATATACTCCAGGTTCCCGCCGCAACTCGAGAAAAACCATGAGACTTCCCCCTCGCCACGAGATGAGGCCCGATTCCCCTGCACTGCATGCAGAGCAATTCCGTGTTGCACATCACACATGAAAGTAGCCTTGATTTCCTTGATGACACTCCAGAGAAACCCCAAGAACACTGTTTCAAGGCTGGAGGGATCCTGAGGTCACTGTAGCAACACGAAAGAGCTCCGTGCACCAAAAATTAACTCGAGATGAGAGGTTAGTCCCTGGCTTCGACCCCTGAGGAATACCACCTTACAACAAGCACCTCAAGAGGAGGCTTCTCTCAGCTCTAGGGATGTGAGAGGGACCCTGAGTTTGCGGCCTCAAGTGGAATGGACACCGCGATGCCCTGACTCGAAATAAGGCCGGATATCCCTGCAGTGACTTGAATGCAGGCTCGTCTTGCTTCTCCCAAGACGAAAGGATGTCTGAATCACCTGTGGAAACCACAGAGAAAGACATAGTTCCCCACCTCATCGCGACCGGAGGCCTCACATCCTTTGAAAACTCCAGAGGTACACGGAGATCAGTGCCTCCAAAGGAGACGATGCCTGACTCCTCGTGAAACTTGATAGGAGTCCCAGGATTCCTGTGGCACGAGGAAAGGGACCCTTGGTCTCCCGCCTCAGCTGGAGAGGCGTCCCAATTGCCCTGCCAAGCCTCGAGGAGAATACCGAGTTGTCCCTCGCAACTAGCCAGGAGTCCTGACGTCGCTGAACAAACACGTGTGTGGAAGGGCCAACCCCGTCGTAACTCGAGAATATACGCCAGGTTCCCGCCGCAACTCGAGAAAAACCATGAGACTTCCCCCTCGCCGCGAGATGAGGCCCGATTCCCCTGCACTGCGTGCAGAGCAATTCCGTGTTGCACATCCCACATGAAAGGAGCCTTGATTTCCTTGATGGCACTCCAGAGAAACCCCAAGAACACTGTTTCAAGGCTAGAGGGAACCTGAGGTCACTGTAGCAACACAAAAGAGCTCCGTGGACCAAAAATCAACTCGAGATGAGAGGTTAGTCCCAGGCTTCGACTCCAGAGGAATACCACCTTACCACAAGCACCTCAAGAGGAGGCTTCTCTCAGCTCTAGGTATGTGAGAGGGACCCTGAGTTTGCGGCCTCAAGTGGAATGGACACCGCGATGCCCTGACTCGGAATAAGGCCGGATATCCTTGCAGTGACTTGAATGCAGGCTCGTCTTGCATCTCCCAAGACGAAAGGATGTCTGAATCCCCTGTGGAGACCACAGAAAAAGACCTAGTTCCCCACCTCATCGCGACCGGAGGCCTCACATCCTTTGAAAACTCCAGAGGTACACGGAGATCAGTGCCTCCAAAGCAGACGATGCCTGACTCCTCGTGAAACTTGATAGGAGTCCCAGGATTCCTGTGGCACGTGGAAAGGGACCCTTGGTCTCCCGCCTCAGTTGGAGAGGCGTCCCAATTGCCCTGCCAAGCCTCGAGGAGAATCCCGAGTTGTCCCTCGCAACTAGGCAGGAGTCCTGACGTCGCTGAACAAACACGTGGGTGGAAGGGCCATCCCCGTCGTACCTGGAGAATATAACCCAGGTTCCCGCCGCAACTCGAGAAAAACCATGAGACTTCCCCTTCGCCGCGAGATGAGGCCCGATTAACCTGCACTGCATGCAGAGCAATTCCGTGTTGCACATCACACATGCAAGGAGCCTTGATTTCCTTGATGGCACTCCAGAGAAACCCCAAGAACACTGTTTTAAGGCTAGAGGTATTCTGATGTCACTGTAGCAACACGAAAGAGCTCCGTGGACCAAGAATCAACTCGAGATGAGAGGTTAGACCCTGGCTTCGACTCCAGAGGAAACCATCTTACCACAAGCACCTCAAGAGGAGGCTTCTCTCAGCTCTAGCTATGTGAGAGGGTCCCTGAGTTTTTGGCCTCAAGTGGAATGGACACCGTGACGCCCTGACTCGAAATTAGGCCGGATATCCCTGCAGTGACTTGAATGTAGGCTCGTCTTGCATCTCCCAAGACGAAAGGATGTCTGAATCCCCTGTGGAGACCACAGAGAAAGACCTAGTTCCCCACCTCATCGCGACCGAGGCCTCACATCCTTTGAAAACTCCAGATGTACGCGGAGATCAGTGCCTCCAAAGGAGACGATGCCTGACTCCACGTGAAAATTGATAGGAGTCCCAGGATTCCTGTGGCACGTGGAAAGGGACCCTTGGTCTCCCGCCTCAGCTGGAGAGGCGTCCCAATTGCCCTGCAAGCCTCGAGGAGAATCCGAAGTTTTCCCTCGCAATTAGGGAGGAGTCGTGCCGTCGCTGAACAAACACGTGGGTGGAAGGGCCATCCCCGTCGTAACTCGAGAATATAACCCAGTTTCCCGC
The DNA here is from genome assembly GCF_910594005.1 of Cervus elaphus. NCBI lineage: Eukaryota > Metazoa > Chordata > Mammalia > Artiodactyla > Cervidae > Cervus > Cervus elaphus. The sequence continues at coordinate 961,297 of NC_057842.1, read as the reverse complement.
CGCAACTCGAGAAAAACCATGAGACTTCCCCCTCGCCGCAAGATGAGGCCCGATTCCGCTGCACTGCGTGCGGAGCAATTCCGTGTTGCACATCACACATGAAAGGAGCCTTGATTTCCTTGATGGCACTCCAGAGAAACCCCAAGAACACTGTTTCAAGGCTAGAGGGATCCTGAGGTCACTGTAGCAACACGAAAGAGCTCCGTGGACCACAAATCAACTCGAGATGAGAGGTTAGTCCCTGGCTTCGATTCCAGAGGAATACCACCTTACCACAAGCACCTCAAGAGGAGGCTTCTCTCAGCTCTAGGTATGTGAGAGGGACCCTGAGTTTGCGGCCTCAAGTGGAATGGACACCGCAATGCCCTGACTCGAAGTAAGGCCGGATATCCCTACAGTGACTAGAATGCAGGTTCGTCTTGCATTTCCCAAGACGAAAGGATGTCTGAATCCCCTGTGGAGACCACAGAGAAAGGCCTAGTTACCCACCTCATCGCGAACGGAAGCCTCACATCCTTTGAAAACTCCAGAGGTACGCGGAGATCAGTGCCTCCAAAGGAGACAATGCCTGACTCCTCGTAAAACTTGATAGGAGTTCCAGAATTCCTGTGGCACGTGGAAAGGGACCCTTGGTCTCCCGCCTCAGCTGGAGAGGCGTCCCAATTGCCCTGCCAAGCCTCGAGGAGAATCCCGAGTTGTCCCTCGCAACTAGGTAGGAGTCCTGACGTCGCAGAACAAACACGTGTGTGAAAGGGCCATCCCCGTCGTATCTCGAGAATATACCCCATGTTCCTGCCGCAACTCGACAAAAACCATGAGACTTCCCCCTCGCCGCGAGATGAGCTCCGATTCCCCTGCACCGTGTGCAGAGCAATTCCGAGTTGCACATCACACATGAAAGGAGCCTTGATTTCCTTGATGGCACTCCAGAGAAACCCCAAGAACACTGTTTCAAAGCTAGAGGGATCCTGAGGTCACTGTAGCAACACGAAAGAGCTCCGTGGGCCAAAAATCAACTCGAGATGGGAGGGTAGTCCCTGGCTTCGACTCCAGAGGAATACCACCTTACCACAAGCACCTCAAGAGGAGGCTTCTCTCAGCTCTAGGTATGTGAGAGGGACCCTGAGTTTGCCCCCTCAAGTGGAATGGACACCGCGATGCCCTGACTCGAAATAAGGCCGGATATCCCTGCAGTGACTTGAATGCAGGCTCGTCCTGCATCTCCCAAGACGAAAGGATGTCTGAATCCCCTGTGGAGACCACAGAGAAAGACCTAGTTCCCCACCTCATCGTGACCGGTGGCCTCACATCCTTTGAAAACTCCAGAGGTACACTGAGATCAGTGCCTCCAAAGGAGACGATGCCTGACTCCTCGAGAAACTTGATAGGAGTCCCAGGATTCCTGTGGCACGTGGAAAGGGACCCTTGGTCTCCCGCCTCAGCTGGAGAGGCGTCCCAATTGCCCTGCCAAGCCTCGAGGAGAATCCCGAGTTGTCCCTCGCAACTAGGCAGGAGTCCTGACGTCACTGAACAAACACGTGTGAGGAAGGGCCATCCCCGTCGTAACTCGAGAATTTACCCCAGGTTTCCGCCGCAACTTGAGAAAAACCGTGAGACTTCACCCTCGCCACGAGATAAGGCCCGATTCCCCTGCACTGCGTGCAGAGCAATTCCGTGTTGCACATCACACATGAAAGGAGCCTTGATTACCATGGTGGCACTCCAGAGAAACCCCAAGAACACTGTTTCAAGGCTAGAGGGATCCTGAGGTCACTGTAGCAACACGAAAGAGCTCCGTGGACCAAAAATCAACTCGAGATGAGAGGTTAATCCCTGGATTCAGCTCCAGAGGTATACCACCTTACCACAAGCACCTCAAGAGGAGGCTTCTCTCAGCCCTAGGTATGTGAGAGGGACCCTGAATTTGCGGCCTCAAGTGGAATGGACACCGCGATGCCCTGACTCGAAATAAGGCCGGATATCCCTGCAGTGACTTGAATGCAGGCTCGTCTTGCATCTTCCAAGACGAAAGGACGTCTGAATCCCCTGTGGAGACCACAGAGAAAGACCTAGTTCCCCACCTCATCGCGACCGGAGGCCTCACATCCTTTGAAAACTCCAGAGGTACGCGGAGATCAGTGCCTCCAAAGGAGACGATGCCTGACTCCTCGTGAAACTTGATAGGAGTCCCAGGATTCCTGTGGCACGTGGAAAGGGACCCTTGGTCTCCCGCCTCAGATGGAGAGGCGTCCCAATTGTCCTGCCAAGCCTCGAGGAGAATCCCGAGTTGTCCCTCACAACTAGGCAGGAGTCCTGCCGTCGCTGAACAAACATGTGTGTGGAAGGGCCATCCGCGTCGTAACTCGAGAATATACCCCAGGTTCCCGCCGCAACTCGAGAAAAACCATGAGACGTTCCCCTCGCCGCGAGATGAGGCCCGATTCCCCTGCACTGTGTGCAGTGCAATTCCCTGTTACACATCACACATGAAACGAGCCTTGATTTCCTTGGTGGCACTCCAGAGAAACCCCAAGAACACTGTTTCAAGGCTAGAGGGATCCTGAGGTCACTGTAGCAACACGAAAGAGCTCCGTGGACCAAAAATCAACTCGAGATGAGAGGTTAGTCCCTGGCTTCGACTCTAAAGGAATACCACCTTACCACAAGCCCCTCAAGAGGAGGCTTCTCTCAGCTCTAGGTATGTGAGAGGGACCCTGAGTTTGCGGCCTCAAGTGGAATGGACACCGCGATGCCCTGACTCGAAATAAGGCCGGATATTCCTACAATGACTTGAATGCAGGCTCGTGTTGCACCTCCCAAGAGGAAAGGATGTCTGAATCCCCTCTGGAGACCCCAGAAAAAGACCTAGTTTCCCACCTCATCGCGACCAGAGGCCTCACAACCTTTGAAAACACCAGAGGTACGCGCAGATCAGTGCCTCCAAAGGAGACGATGCCTGACTCCTCGTGAAACTTGATAGGAGTCCCAGGATTCCTGTGGCACGTGGAAAGGGACCCTCAGTCTCCCACCTCAGCTGGAGAGGCGTCCCAATTGCCCTGCCAAGCCTCGAGGAGAATCCCGAGTTGTCCCTCGCAACTAGGCAGGAGTCCTGACGTCGCTGAACAAACACGTGGTTCGAAGGGCCATCCCCGTCGTAACTCGAGAATATACCCCAGGTTCCCGCCGCAACTCGAGAAAAACCATGAGACTTCCCCCTCGCCGCGAGATGAGGCCCGATTCCCCTGCACTGCGTGCAGAGCAATTCCGTGTTGCACATCACACATGAAATGAGCCTTGATTTCCTTGATGGCACTCCAGAGAAACCCCAAGAACACTGTTTCAAGGCTAGAGGGATCCTGAGGTCACTGTACCAACACGAAAGAGCTCCGTGGACCACAAATCAACTCGAGATGAGAGGTTAGTCCCTGGCTTCGACTCCAGAGGAATGCCACCTTACCACAAGCATCTCAAGAGGAGGCTTCTCTCAGCTCTAGGTATGTGAGAGGGAACCTGAGTTTGCGGCCTCAAGTGGAATGGACACCGCGATGCCCTGATTCGAAATAAGGCCGGATATCCCTGCAGTGACTTGAATGCAGGCTCGTCTTGCATCTCCCAAGACGAAAGGATGTCTGAATCCCCTGTGGAGACCACAGAGAAAGAACTAGTTCCCCACCTCATCACGAACGGAGGCCTCACATCCTTTGAAAACTCCAGAGGTACGCTGAGATCAGTGCCTCCAAAGGAGACGATGCCTGACTCCTCGTGAAACTTGATAGGAGTCCCAGGATTCCTGTGGCACGTGGAAAGGGACCCTCGGTCTCCCACCTCAGCTGGAGAGGCGTCCCAATTGCCCTGCCAAGCCTCGAGGAGAATCCCGAGTTGTCCCTCGCAACTAGGCAGGAGTCCTGACGTTGCTGAACAAACACGTGGTTCGAAGGGCCATCCCCGTCGTAACTCGAGAATATACCCCAGGTTCCCGCCGCAACTCGAGAAAAACCATGAGACTTCCCCCTCGCCGCGAGATGAGGCCCGATTCCCCTGCACTGCGTGCAGAGCAATTCCGTGTTGCACATCACAAATGAAAGGAGCCTTGATTTCCTTGATGGCACTCCAGAGAATCCCCAAGAACACTGTTTCAAGGCTAGAGGGATCCTGAGGTCACTGTACCAACAAGAAAGAGCTCCGTGGACCAAAAATCACCTCGAGATGAGAGGTTAGTCCCTAACTTCGACTCCAGAGGAATAGACCTTACCACAAGCACCTCAAGGGAAAGCTTCTCTCAGCTCTAGCTATGAAAGAGGGACCCTGAGTTTGCGGCCTCAAGTGGAATGGACACCGCGATGCCCTGACTCGCAATAAGGCCGGATATCCCTGCAGTGACTTGAATGCAGGCTCGTCTTCCATCTCCCAAGACGAAAGGATGTGTGAATCCCCTGTGGAGACCACAGAGAAAGACCTAGTTCTCCACCTCAATGCGACCGGAAGCCTCACATCCTTTGACAACTCCAGAGGTACGCGGAGATCAGTGCCTCCAAAGGAGACGATGCCTGAGTCCTCGTGAAACTTGATAGGATTCCCAGGATTCCTGTGGCACGTGGAAAGGGACCCTTGGTCTCCCGCCTCTGCTGGAGAGGCGTCCCAATTGCCCTGCCAAACCTCGAGGAGAATCTCAAGTTGTCCCTCGCAACTAGGCAGGAGTCCTGACGTCGCTGAACAAACACGTGGTTGGAAGGGCCATCCCTGTCGTAATTCGGGAATGTACCCCAGGTTCCCGCCGCAACTCAAGAAAAACCATGAGACTTCCCCCTCGCCGCGAGATGAGGCCTGATTTCCCGGCACTGCGTGCAGAGCAATTCCGTGTTGCACATCACACATGACAGGAGCCTTGATTTCCTTGATGGCACTACAGAGAAACCCCAAGAACACTGTTTCAAGGCTAGAGGAATCCTGAGGTCACTGTAACAACACGAAAGAGCTCCGTGGACCAAAAATCAACTCGAGATGAGAGGTTAGTCCCTGGCTTCGACTCCAGAGGAATACCACCTTACCACAAGCACCTCAAGAGGAGGCTTCTCTCAGCTCTAGGTATGTGAGAGGGACCCTGAGTTTGCGGCCTCTAGTGGAATGGACACCACGATGCCCTGACTCGACATAAGGCCGGATATCCCTGCAGTGACTTGAATGCAGGCTCGTCTTGCATCTCCCAAGACGAAAGGATGTCTGAATCCCCTGTGGAGACCACAGAGAAAGACCTAGGTCCCCACCTCATCGCGACCGGAGGCCTGACATCCTTTGAAAACTCCAGAGGTACGCGGAGATCAGTGCCTCCAAAGGAGCTGATTCCTGACTCCTCATGAAACTTGATAGGAGTCCCAGGATTCCTGTGGCACGTGGAAAGGAACCCTTGGTCTCCCGCCTCAGCTGGAGAGGCGTCCCAATTGCCCTGCCAAGCCTCGAGGAGAATCCCGAGTTGTCCCTCGCAACTAGGCAGGAGTCCTGACGTCGCTGAACAAATACGTGGGTGGAAGGGCCATCCCTGCCGTAACTCGAGAATATACCCCAGGTTCCTGCCGCAAATCGAGAAAAACCATGAGACTTCCCCCTCGCCGCGAGATGAGGCCCGATTCCCCTGCACTACGTGCAGAGCAATTCCGTGTTGCACATCACACATGAAAGGAGCCTTGATTTCCTTGATGGCACTCCAGAGAAACCCCAAGAACACTGTTTCAAGGCTAGAGGGATCCTGAGGTTACTGTAGCTACACGAAAGAGCGCCTTGGACCAAAAATCAACTCGAGATGAGAGGTTAGTCCCTGGCTTCGACTCCAGAGGAATACCACCTTACCACAAGCACCTCAAGAGGAGGCTTCTCTCAGCTCTAGATATGTGAGAGGGACCCTGAGTTTGCGGCCTCAAGTGGAATGGACACGGCGATGCCCTGACTCGAAATAAGGCCGGATATCCCTGCAGTGAGTTGAATGCAGGCTCGTCTTGCATCTCCCAAGACGAAAGGATGTCTGAATCCCCTGTGGAGACCACAGAGAAAGACCTAGTTCCCCACCTTACCGCGACCGGAGGCCTCACATCCTTTGAAAACTCCAGAGGTACGCGGAGATCAGTGCCTCCAAAGGAGACGATGCCTGACTCCTCGTGAAACTTGATAGGAGTCCCAGGATTCCTGTGGCACGTGGAAAGGGACCCTTGGTCTCCCGCCTCAGCTGGAGAGGCGTCCCAATTGCCCTGCCAAGCCTCGAGGAGAATCCCGAGATGTCCCTCGCAACTAGGCAGGAGTCTTGACGTCGCTGAAAAAACACGTGTGTGGCAGGGCCACCCCCGTCGTAACTCGAGAATATACCCCAGGTTCCCGCCGCAACTCGAGAAAAACCATGAGACTTCCCCCTCGCCGCGAGATGAGGCCCGATTTCCCTACACTGCGGGCAGAGAAATTCCGTGTTGCACATCACACATGAAAGGAGCCTTGATTTCCTTCATGGCACTCCAGAGAAACCCCAAGAACACTGTTTCAAGGCTAGAGGAATCCTGAGGTCACTGTAGCAACACGAAATAACTCCGTAGACCAAAAATCAACTCGAGATGAGAGGTTAGTCCCTAATTTCGACTCCAGAGGAATACCACCTAACCAGAAGCACCTCAAGAGGAGACTTCTCTCAGCTCTAGGTATGTGAGAGGGACCCTGAGTTTGGGGCCTCAAGTGGAATGGACAAAGCGATGCCCTGACGTGAAACAAGGCCGGATATCCCTGCAGTGACTTGAATGCAGGCTCGTCTTGCATCTCCCAAGATGAAAGGATGTCTGAATCCCCTGTGGAGACCACAGAGAAAGACCTAGTTCCCCACCTCATCGAGACCGGAGGCCTCACATCCTTTGAAAACTCCAGAGGTACGCGGAGATCAGTGCCTCCAAAGGAGACGATGCCTGACCCCTCGTGAAACTTGACAGGATTCCCAGGATTCCTGTGGCACGTGGAAAGGGACCCTTGGTTTCCCGCCTCAGCTGGAGAGGCGTCCCAATTTCCCTGCCAAGCCTCGAGGAGAATCTCGAGTTGTCCCTCGCAACTAGGCAGGAGTCCTGACGTCGCTGAAGAAACACGTGTGTGGAAGGGCCATCCCTGTCTTAACTCGAGAATATGCCCCAGGTTCCCGCCGCAACTCGAGAAAAACCATGAGACTTCCGCCTTGCTGCGAGATGAGCCCTGATTCCCCTGCACTGCGTGCAGAGCAATTCCGTGTTGCACATCACACATGAAAGGATCCTTGATTTCCTTGATGGCACTCCAGAGAAACCCCAAGAACACTGTTTCAAGGCTAGAGGGATCCTGAGGTGACTCTAGCAACACTAAAGAGCTCCGTGGACCAAAAATCAACTCGAGATGAGAGGTTAGTCCCTGGCTTCGACTCCAGAGGAATACCACCTTACCACAAGCACCTCAAGAGGAGGCTTCTCTCAGCTCTAGGTATGTGAGAGGGACCCTGAGTTTGCGGCCTCAAGTGGAATGGACACCGCGATGCCCTGACGCGAAATAAGGCCGGATATCCCTGCACTGACTTGAATGCAGGCTCGTCTTGCATCTCCCAAGATGAAAGGATGTCTGAATCCCCTGTGGAGACCACAGAGAAAGACCTAGTTCCCCACCTCATCGCTACCGGAGGCCTCACATCCTTTGAAAACTCCAGAGGTACGCGGAGATCAGTGCCTCCAAAGGAGACGATGCCTGACTCCTCGTGAAACTTGATAGGAGTCCCAGGATTCCTGTGGCACGTGGAAAGGGACCCTTGGTCTCCCGCCTCAGCTGGAGAGGTGTCGCAATTGCCCTGCCAAGCCTCGAGGAGAATCCCGAGTTGTCCCTCGCAACTAGGCAGGAGTTCTGACGTCGCTGAACAAACACGTGGTTGAAAGGGCCATCCCCGTCGTAACTCGAGAATATACCCCAGGTTCCCGCCGCAACTCAAGAAAAACCATAAGACTTCCCCCTCGCCGCGAGATGAGGCCCGATTCCCCTGCACTGCATGCAGAGCAATTCTGTGTTGCACATCAAACATGAAAGGAGCCTAGATTTCCTTGATGGCACTCCAGAGAAACCCCAAGAACACTGTTTCAAGGCTAGAGGGATCCTGAGGTCACTGTAACAACACGAAAGAGCTCCGTGGACCAAAAATCAACTCGAGATGAGAGGTTAGTCCCTGGCTTCGACTCCAGAGGAATACCACCTTACCACAAGCACCTCAAGAGGAGGCTTCTCTCAGCTCTAAGTATGTAAGAGGGACCCTGATTTTGCGGCCTCAAGTGGAATGGACACTGCGATGCCCTGGCTCGAAATAAGGTCGTATATCCCTGCAGTGACTTGAATGCAGGGTCGTCTTGCATCTCCCAAGATGAAAGGATGTCTGAATCCCCTGTGGAGACCACAGAGAAAGACCTAGTTTCCCACCTCATCGCGACCGGAGGCCTCACATCTTTGAAAACTCCAGAGGTACGCAGAGATCAGTGCCTCCAAAGGAGACGATGCCTGACTCCTCGTGAAACTTGATAGGAGTCCGAGGATAACTGTGGCACGTGGAAAGGGACACTTGGTCTAACGCCACAGATGGAGAGGCGTCCCAATTTCCCTGCCCAGCCTCGAGGAGAATCCCAAGTTGTCCCTCGCAACTAGACAGGAGTCCTGACGTCGCTGAACAAACACGTGTTTGGAATGGCCATCCCCGTCGTAACTCGAGAATATACCCCAGGTTCCCGCCGCAACTCGAGAAAAACCATGAGACTTCCTCCTCGCCGCGAGAAGAGGCCCGATTCCCCTGCACTGCGTGCAGAGCAATTTCGTGATACACATCACACATGAAAGGAGCCTTGATTTCCTTGATGGCACTCCAGAGAAACCCCAAGAACACTGTTTCAAGGCTAGAGGGATCCTGAGGTCACTGTAGCAACACGAAAGAGCTCCGTGGACCAAAAATCAACTCGAGATGACAGGTTAGTCAATAACTTCGACTGCAGAGGAATACTACCTTACCACAAGCACCTCAAGAGGAGGCTTCTCGCAGCTTTAGGTATGTGAGAGGGACCCTGAGTTTGCAGCCTCAAGTGGAATGGACACTGCAATGCCCTGACTCGAAATAAGGCCGGATATCCCTGCAGTGACTTGAATGCAGGCTCGTCTTGCATCTCCCAAGATGAAAGGATGTCTGAATCCCCTGTGGAGACCACAGAGAAAGACCTAGTTCCCCACATCATCGCGACCGGAGGACTCACATCTTTGAAAACTCCAGAGGTACGCGGAGATCAGTGCCTCCAAAGGAGACGATGCCTGACTCCTTGTGAAACTTGTTAGGAGTCCGAGGATAACTGTGGCACGTGGAAAGGGACACTTGGTCTACCGCCACAGATGGAGAGGCGTCCCAATTGCCCTGCCAAGCCTCGAGGAGAATCCCGAGTTGTCCCTCGCAACTAGGCAGGAGTCCTGACGTCACTGAACAAACACGTGTTTGGAATGGCCATCCACGTCGTAACTCGAGAATATACCCCAGGTTCCGGCCGTAACTCGAGAAAAACCATGAGACTTCCCCCTCGCCGCGAGATGAGGCCCGATTCCCCTGCACTGCGTGCAGAGCAATTCCGTCTTGCACATCACACATGAAAGGAGCCTTGATTTCCTTGATGGCACTCCAGAGAAATCCCAAGAACACTGTTTCAAGGCTAGTGGGATCCTGAGGTTACTGTAGCAACACGGAAGAGCTCCGTGGACCAAGAATCAACTCGAGATGAGAGGTTAGTCCCTGGCTTCTACTCCAGAGGAATACCAGCTTACCACAAGCACCTCAAGAGAAGGCTTCTCTCAGCTCTAGGTATGTGAGAGGGACCCTGACTTTGCGGCCTCAAGTGGAATGGACACCGCGATGCCCTGACTCGAAATAAGGCCGGATATCCCTGCAGTGACTTGAATGCAGGCTCGTCTTGCAATTCCCAAGACGAAAGGATGTCTGAATCCCCTGTGCAGACCACAGAGAAAGACCTAGTTCCCCACCTCATCGCGACCGGAGGCCTCACATCCTTTGAAAACTCCAGAGGCACGCGGAGATCAGTGCCTCCAAAGGAGACGATGCCTGACTCCTCGTGAAACTTGATAGGAGTCCCAGGATTCCTGTGGCACGTGGAAAGGGACCCTTGGTCTCCCGGCTCAGCTGGAGACGCGTCCCAATTGCCCTGCCAAGCCTCGAGGAGAATCCCGAGTTGTCCCTCGCAACTAGGCAGGAGTCCTGACGTCGCTGAACAAACACGTGGGTGGAAGGGCCATCCCCGTCGTAACTCGAGAATATACCCCAGGTTCCCGCCGCAACTCGAGAAAAACCATGAGACTTCCCCCTCGCCGCGAGATGAGGCCCGATTCCCCTGCACTGCGTGCAGAGCAATTCCGTGCTGCACATCACACATGAAAGGAGCCTTGATTTCCTTGATGGCACTCCAGAGAAACCCCAAGAACACTGTTTCAAGGCTAGAGGGATCCTGAGGTCACTGTAGCAACATGAAAGAGCTCCGTGGACCAAAAATCAACTCGAGATGAGAGGTTAGTCCCTGGCTTTGACTCCAGAGGAATACCACCTTACCACAAGCACCTCAAGAGGAGGCTTCTCTCAGCTCTAGGTATGTGAGAGGGACCCTGAGTTTGCAGCCTCAAGTGGAATGGACATGCAATGCCCTGACTCGAAATAAGGTCGGATATCCCTGCAGTGACTTGAATGCAGGCTCGTCTTGCATCTCATAAGATGAAAGGATGTCTGAATCCCCTGTGGAGACCACAGAGAAAGACCTAGTTCCCCACCTCATCGCGACCGGAGGCCTCACATCTTTGAAAACTCCAGAGGTACGCGGAGATCAGTGCCTCCAAAGGAGACGATGCCTGACTCCTCGTGAAACTTGATAGGAGTCCGAGGATAATTGTGGCACGTGGAAAGGGACCCTTGGTCTACCGCCACAGATGGAGAGGTGTCCCAATTGCCCTGCCCAGCCTCAAGGAGAATCCCGATTTGTCCCTCGCAACTAGGCAGGAGTCCTGACGTCGCTGAACAAACACGTATTTGGAATGGCCATCCCCGTCGTAACTCGAGAATATACCCCAGGTTCCCGCCGCAACTCGCGAAAAACCATGAGACTTCCCCCTCGCCGCGAGATGAGGCCCGATTCCCCTGCACTGCGTGCAGAGCAATTCCGTGTTGCACATCACACATGAAAGGAGCCTTGATTTCCTTGATGGCACTCCAGAGAAACCCCAAGAACACTGTTTCAAGGCTAGAGGGATCCTGAGGTTACTGGAGCAACACGAAAGAGCTCCGTGGACCAAGAATCAACTCGAGATGAGAGGTTAGTCCCTGGCTTCGACTCCAGAGGAATACCACCTTACCACAAGCACCTCAAGAGGAGGCTTCTCTCAGCTCTAGGTATGTGAGAGGGACCCTGAGTTTGTGGCCTCACGTGGAATGGACACTGCGATGCCCTGACTCGAAATAAGGCCGGATATCCCTGCAGTGACTTGAATGCAGGCTCGTCTTGCATCTCCCAAGACGAAAGGATGTCTGAATCCCCTGTGGAGACCACAGAGAAAGACCTAGTTCCCCTCCTCATCGCGACCGGAGGCCTCAAATCCTTTGAAAACTCCAGAGGTGCGCGGAGATCAGTGCCTCCAAAGGAGACGATGCCTGACTCCTCATGAAATTTGATAGGAGTCCCAGGATTCCTGTGGCACGTGGAAAGGGACACTTGGTCACCCGCCTCAGCTGGAGAGGCGTCCCAATTGCCCTGCCAAGCCTCGAGGAGAATCCCGAGTTGTCCCTCGCAACTAGGCAGGAGTCCTGCCATCGCTGAACAAACAGGAGTGTAGAAGGGCCATCCCCGTCATAACCCGAGAATATACCCCAGGTTCCCGCCGCAACTCGAGAAAAACCTTGAGACTTCCCCCTCGCTGCGAGATGAGGCCCGATTCCCCTACATTGCGGGCAGAGAAATTCCGTGTTGCACATCACACATGAAAGGAGCCTTGATTTCCTTCATGGCACTCCAGAGAAACCCCAAGAACACTGTTTCCAGGCTAGAGGGATCCAGAGGTCACTGTAGCAAGACGAAAGATCTCCGTGGACGAAAAATCAACTAGAGATGAGAGGTTAGTCCCTGGCTTCGACTCCAGAGGAATACCACCTTACCACAAGCACCTCAAGAAGAGGCTTCTCTCAGCTCTAGGTATGTGAGAGGGACCCTGAGTTTGCGGCCTCAAGTGGAATGGACACCGCGATGCCCTGACTCGAAATAAGGCCGGATATCCCTGCAGTGACTTGAATGCAGGCTCGTCTTGCATCTCCCAAGACGAAAGGATGTCTGAATCCTCTGTGGAGACCACAGAGAAAGACCTAGTTCCCCACCTCATTGGGACCGGAGGCCTCACATCCTTTGAAAACTCCAGAGGCACGCGGAGATCAGTACCTCCAAAGGAAACGATGCCTGACTCCTCATGAAACTTGATAGGAGTCCCAGGATTCCTGGGGCACGTGGAAAGGGACACTTGGTCTCCCGCTAAGCTGGAGAGGCGTCCCAATTGCCCTGCCAAGCCTCGAGGAGAATCTCGAGTTGTCCCTCACAACTAGGCAGGAGTCCTGACGTTGCTGAACAAACACGTGTTTGGAATGGCCATCCCCGTCGTAACTCGAGAATATACCCCAGGTTACCGCCGCAACTCGAGAAAAACCATGAGACTTCCCCCTCGCCGCGAGATGAGGCCCGATTCCCCTGCACTGCGTGCAGAGCAATTCCGTGTTGCACATCACACATGAAAGGAGCCTTGATTTCCTTGATGGCACTCCAGAGAAATCCCAAGAACACTGTTTCAAGGCTAGAGGGATCCTGAGGATACTGTAGCAACACGAAAGAGCTCCGTGGACCAAGAATCAACTCGAGATGAGAGGTTAGTCCCTGGCTTCGACTCCAGAGGAATACCACCTTACCACAAGCACCTCAAGAGGAGGCTTCTCTCAGCTCTAGGTATGTGAGAGGGACCCTGAGTTTGCGGCCTCAAGTGGAATGGACACCGCGATGCCCTGACTCGAAATAAGGCCGGATATCCTTGCAGTGAGTTGAATGCAGGCTCGTCTTTCATCTCCCAAGACGAAAGGATGTCTGAATCCTCTGTGGAGACCACAGAGAAAGACCTAGTTCCCCACCTCATTGCGACCGGAGGCCTCACATCCTTTGAAAACTCCAGAGGCACGCGGAGATCAGTACCTCCAAAGGAAACGATGCCTGACTCCTCATGAAACTTGATAGGAGTCCCAGGATTCCTGGGGCACGTGGAAAGGGACACTTGGTCTCCCGCCTAAGCTGGAGAGGCGTCCCAATTGCCCTGCCAAGCCTCGAGGAGAATCTCGAGTTGTCCCTCACAACTAGGCAGGAGTCCTGACGTTGCTGAACAAACACGTGTTTGGAATGGCCATCCCCGTCGTAACTCGAGAATATACCCCAGGTTACCGCCGCAACTCGAGAAAAACCATAAGACTTCCCCCTCGCCGCGAGATGAGGCCCGATTCCCCTGCACTGCGTGCAGAGCAATTCCGTGTTGCACATCACACATGAAAGGAGCCTTGATTTCCTTGATGGCACTCCAGAGAAATCCCAAGAACACTGTTTCAAGGCTAGAGGGATCCTGAGGATACTGTAGCAACACGAAAGAGCTCCGTGGACCAAAAATCAACTCGAGATGAGAGGTTAGTCCCTGGCTTCGACTCCAGAGGAATACCACCTTACCACAAGCACCTCAAGAGGAGGCTTCTCTCAGCTCTAGGTATGTGAGAGGGACCCTGAGTTTGCGGCCTCAAGTGGAATGGACACCGCGATGCCCTGACTCGAAATAAGGCCGGATATCCCTGCAGTGACTTGAATGCAGGCTCGTCTTTCATCTCCCAAGACGAAAGGATGTCTGAATCCCCTGTGCAGACCACAGAGAAAGACCTAGTTTCCCACCTCATCGCGACCGGAGGCCTCACATCTTTGAAAACTCCAGAGGTACGCGGAGATCAGTGCCTCCAAAGGAGACGATGCCTGACTCCTCGTGAAACTTGATAGGAGTCCGAGGATAACTGTGGCACGTGGAAAGGGACACTTGGTCTAACGCCACAGATGGAGAGGCGTCCCAATTGCCCTGCCCAGCCTCGAGGAGAATCCCGAGTTGTCCCTCGCAACTAGGCAGGAGTCCTGACGTCGCTGAACAAACACGTGTTTGGAATGGCCATCCCCGTCGTAACTCGAGAATATACCCCAGGTTCCCGCCGCAACTCGAGAAAAACCATGAGACTTCCTCCTCGCCGCGAGAAGAGGCCCGATTCCCCTGCACTGCGTGCAGAGCAATTTCGTGATACACATCACACATGAAAGGAGCCTTGATTTCCTTGATGGCACTCCAGAGAAACCCCAAGAACACTGTTTCAAGGCTAGAGGGATCCTGAGGTCACTGTAGCAACACGAAAGAGCTCCGTGGACCAAAAATCAACTCGAGATGACAGGTTAGTCCCTAACTTCGACTGCAGAGGAATACCACCTAACCACAAGCACCTCAAGAGGAGGCTTCTCGCAGCTTTATGTATGTGAGAGGGACCCTGAGTTTGCAGCCTCAAGTGGAATGGACACCGCGATGCCCTGACTCGAAATAAGGCCGGATATCCCTGCAGTGACTTGAATGCAGGCTCGTCTTGCATCTCCCAAGATGAAAGGATGTCTGAATCCCCTGTGGAGACCACAGAGAAAGACCTAGTTCCCCACATCATCGCGACCGGAGGACTCACATCTTTGAAAACTCCAGAGGTACGCGGAGATCAGTGCCTCCAAAGGAGACGATGCCTGACTCCTTGTGAAACTTGATAGGAGTCCGCGGATAACTGTGGCACGTGGAAAGGGACACTTGGTCTACCGCCACAGATGGAGAGGCGTCCCAATTGCCCTGCCAAGCCTCGAGGAGAATCCCGAGTTGTCCCTCGCAACTAGGCAGGAGTCCTGACGTCGCTGAACAAACACGTGTTTGGAATGGCCATCCACGTCGTAACTCGAGAATATACCTCAGGTTCCGGCCGTAACTCGGGAAAAACCATGAGACTTCCCCCTCGCCGCGAGATGAGGCCCGATTCCCCTGCACTGCGTGCAGAGCAATTCCGTCTTGCACATCACACATGAAAGGAGCCTTGATTTCCTTGATGGCACTCCAGAGAAATCCCAAGAACACTGTTTCAAGGCTAGTGGGATCCTGAGGTTACTGTAGCAACACGGAAGAGCTCCGTGGACCAAGAATCAACTCGAGATGAGAGGTTAGTCCCTGGCTTCTACTCCAGAGGAATACCAGCTTACCACAAGCACCTCAAGAGGAGGCTTCTCTCAGCTCTAGGTATGTGAGAGGGACCCTGACTTTGCGGCCTCAAGTGGAATGGACACCGCGATGCCCTGACTCGAAATAAGGCCGGATATCCCTGCAGTGACTTGAATGCAGGCTCGTCTTGCAATTCCCAAGACGAAAGGATGTCTGAATCCCCTGTGCAGACCACAGAGAAAGACCTAGTTCCCCACCTCATCGCGACCGGAGGCCTCACATCCTTTGAAAACTCCAGAGGCACGCGGAGATCAGTGCCTCCAAGGAGACGATGCCTGACTCCTCGTGAAACTTGATAGGAGTCCCAGGATTCCTGTGGCACGTGGAAAGGGACCCTTGGTCTCCCGCCTCAGCTGGCGACGCGTCCCAATTGCCCTGCCAAGCCTCGAGGAGAATCCCGAGTTGTCCCTCGCAACTAGGCAGGAGTCCTGACGTCGCTGAACAAACACGTGGGTGGAAGGGCCATCCCCGTCGTAACTCGAGAATATACCCCAGGTTCCCGCCGCAACTCGAGAAAAACCATGAGACTTCCCCCTCGCCGCGAGATGAGGCCCGATTCCCCTGCACTGCGTGCAGAGCAATTCCGTGCTGCACATCACACATGAAAGGAGCCTTGATTTCCTTGATGGCACTCCAGAGAAACCCCAAGAACACTGTTTCAAGGCTAGAGGGATCCTGAGGTCACTGTAGCAACATGAAAGAGCTCCGTGGACCAAAAATCAACTCGAGATGAGAGGTTAGTCCCTGGCTTTGACTCCAGAGGAATACCACCTTACCACAAGCACCTCAAGAGGAGGCTTCTCTCAGCTCTAGGTATGTGAGAGGGACCCTGAGTTTGCAGCCTCAAGTGGAATGGACATGCAATGCCCTGACTCGAAATAAGGTCGGATATCCCTGCAGTGACTTGAATGCAGGCTCGTCTTGCAACTCATAAGATGAAAGGATGTCTGAATCCCCTGTGGAGACCACAGAGAAAGACCTAGTTCCCCACCTCATCGCGACCGGAGGCCTCACATCTTTGAAAACTCCAGAGGTACGCGGAGATCAGTGCCTCCAAAGGAGACGATGCCTGACTCCTCGTGAAACTTGATAGGAGTCCGAGGATAATTGTGGCACGTGGAAAGGGACCCTTGGTCTACCGCCACAGATGGAGAGGTGTCCCAATTGCCCTGCCCAGCCTCAAGGAGAATCCCGATTTGTCCCTCGCAACTAGGCAGGAGTCCTGACGTCGCTGAACAAACACGTGGGTGGAAGGGCCATCCCCGTCGTAACTCGAGAATATACCCCAGGTTCCCGCCGCAACTCGCGAAAAACCATGAGACTTCCCCCTCGCCGCGAGATGAGGCCCGATTCCCCTGCACTGCGTGCAGAGCAATTCCGTGTTGCACATCACACATGAAAGGAGCCTTGATTTCCTTGATGGCACTCCAGAGAAACCCCAAGAACACTGTTTCAAGGCTAGAGGGATCCTGAGGTTACTGTAGCAACACGAAAGAGCTCCGTGGACCAAGAATCAACTCGAGATGAGAGGTTAGTCCCTGGCTTCGACTCCAGAGGAATACCACCTTACCACAAGCACCTCAAGAGTAGGCTTCTCTCAGCTCTAGGTATGTGAGAGGGACCCTGAGTTTGTGGCCTCACGTGGAATGGACACTGCGATGCCCTGACTCGAAATAAGGCCGGATATCCCTGCAGTGACTTGAATGCAGGCTCGTCTTGCATCTCCCAAGACGAAAGGATGTCTGAATCCCCTGTGGAGACCACAGAGAAAGACCTAGTTCCCCTCCTCATCGCGACCGGAGGCCTCAAATCCTTTGAAAACTCCAGAGGTGCGCGGAGATCAGTGCCTCCAAAGGAGACGATGCCTGACTCCTCATGAAACTTGATAGGAGTCCCAGGATTCCTGTGGCACGTGGAAAGGGACCCTTGGTCTCCCGCCTCAGCTGGAGAGACGTCCCAATTGCCCTGCCAAGCCTCGAGGAGAATCCCGAGTTGTCCCTCGCAACTAGGCAGGAGTCCTGCCATCGCTGAAGAAACACGAGTGTAGAAGGGCCATCCCCGTCATAACCCGAGAATATACCCCAGGTTCCCGCCGCAACTCGAGAAAAACCTTGAGACTTCCCCCTCGCTGCGAGATGAGGCCCGATTCCCCTACACTGCGGGTAGAGAAATTCCGTGTTGCACATCACACATGAAAGGAGCCTTGATTTCCTTCATGGCACTCCAGAGAAACCCCAAGAACACTGTTTCCAGGCTAGAGGGATCCTGAGGTCACTGAAGCAAGACGAAAGATCTCCGTGGACGAAAAATCAACTAGAGATGAGAGGTTAGTCCCTGGCTTCGACTCCAGAGGAATACCACCTTACCACAAGCACCTCAAGAAGAGGCTTCTCTCAGCTCTAGGTATGTGAGAGGGACCCTGAGTTTGCGGCCTCAAGTGGAATGGACACCGCGATGCCCTGACTCGAAATAAGGCCGGATATCCCTGCAGTGACTTGAATGCAGGCTCGTCTTGCATCTCCCAAGACGAAAGGATGTCTGAATCCTCTGTGGAGACCACAGAGAAAGACCTAGTTCCCCACCTCATGGCGACCGGAGGCCTCACATCCTTTGAAAACTCCAGAGGCACGCGGAGATCAGTACCTCCAAAGGAAACGATGCCTGACTCCTCATGAAACTTGATAGGAGTCCCAGGATTCCTGGGGCACATGGAAAGGGACACTTGGTCTCCCGCCTAAGCTGGAGAGGCGTCCCAATTGCCCTGCCAAGCCTCGAGGAGAATCTCGAGTTGTCCCTCACAACTAGGCAGGAGTCCTGACGTTGCTGAACAAACACGTGTTTGGAATGGCCATCCCCGTCGTAACTCGAGAATATACCCCAGGTTCCCGCCGCAACTCGAGAAAAACCATGAGACTTCCCCCTCGCCGCGAGATGAGGCCCGATTCCCCTGCACTGCGTGCAGAGCAATTCCGTGTTGCACATCACACATGAAAGGAGCCTTGATTTCCTTGATGGCACTCCAGAGAAATCCCAAGAACACTGTTTCAAGGCTAGAGGGATCCTGAGGATACTGTAGCAACACGAAAGAGCTCCGTGGACCAAGAATCAACTCGAGATGAGAGGTTAGTCCCTGGCTTCGACTCCAGAGGAATACCACCTTACCACAAGCACCTCAAGAGGAGGCTTCTCTCAGCTCTAAGTATGTGAGAGGGACCCTGAGTTTGCGGCCTCAAGTGGAATGGACACCGCGATGCCCTGACTCGAAATAAGGACGGATATCCCTGCAGTGACTTGAATGCAGGCTCGTCTTGCATCTCCCAAGACGAAAGGATGTCTGAATCCCCTGTGGAGACCACAAAGAAAGACCTAGTTCCCCACCTCATCGCGACCGGAGGCCTCACATCCTTTGAAAATTCCAGAGGTACGCGGAGATCAGTGCCTCCAAAGGAGACGATGCCTGACTCCTCGTGAAACTTGATAGGAGTCCCAGCATTCCTGTGGCACGTGGAAAGGGACCCTTGGTCTCCCGCCTCAGCTGGAGAGGCGTCCCAATTGTCCTGCCAAGCCTCGAGGAGAATCCCGAGTTGTCCCTCGCAACTAGGCAGGAGTCCTGACGTCGCTAAACAAACACGTGGGTGGAAGGGCCATACCCGTCATAACTCGAGAATATACCCCAGGTTCCCGCCGCAACTCGAGAAAAACCATGAGACTTCCCCCTCGCCGCAAAATGAGGCCCGATATCCTGCACTGCGTGCAGAGCAATTCCGTGTTGCACATCAAACATGAAAGGAGCCTTGATTTCCTTGATGGCACTCCAGAGAAACCCAAAGAACACTGTTTCAAGGCTAGAGGGATCCTGAGGTCACTGTAGCAACACGAAAGAGCTCCGTGGACCAAAAATCAACTCGAGATGAGGGGTTAGTCCCTGGCTTCGACTCCAGAGGAATACCACCTTACCACAAGCACCTCAAGAGGAGGCTTCTCTCAGCTCTAGGTATGTGAGAGGGATCCTGAGTTTGCAGCCTCAAGTGGAATGGACACCACCATGCCCTGACTCGAAATAAGGTCGGATATCCCTGCAGTGACTTCAATGCAGGCTCGTCTTGCATCTCCCAAGACGAAAGGATGTCTGAATCCCCTGTGGAGACCACAGAGAAAGACCTAGTTCCCCACCTCATCGCGACCGGAGGCCTCACATCCTTTGAAAACTCCAGAGGTACGCGGAGATCAGTGCCTTCAAAGGAGCCAATGCCTGACTCCTCGTCAAACTTGATAGGAGTCCCAGGATTCCTGTGTCACATGGAAAGGGACGCTTGGTCTCCCGCCTCAGCTGGAGAGGCGTCGCAATTGCCCTGCCAAGCCTCGAGGAGAATCCCGAGTTGTCCCTCGTAACTAGGCAGGAGTCCTGACGTCGCTGAACAAACACGTGGGTGGAAGAGCCATCCCCGTCGTAACTCGAGAATATACCCCAGGTTCCCGCCGCAATTCGAGAAAAACCTTGAGACTTCCCCCTCGCTGCGAGAGGAGGCCCGATTCCCCTACACTGCGTGCAGAGCAATTCCGTGTTGCACATCACACATGAAAGGAGCCTTGATTTCCTTCATGGCACTCCAGAGAAACCCCAAGAACACTGTTTCCAGGCTAGAGGGATCCTGAGGTCTCTGTAGCAACACGAAAGAGCTCCATGGACCAAAAATCAACTCGAGATGAGAGGTTAGTCCCTGGCTTCGACTCCAGAGGAATACCACCTTACCACAAGCACCTCAAGAGGAGGCTTCTCACAGCTCTAGGTATGTGAGAGGGACCCTGAGTTTGCAGCCTCAAGTCGAATGGACACCACGATGTCCTGACTCGAAATAAGGCCGGATATCCCTGCAGTGACTTGAATGCAGGCTCGTCTTGCATCTCCCAAGACGAAAGGATGTCTGAATCCCCTGTGGAGACCACAGAGAAAGACCTAGTTCGCCACCTCATCGCGACCGGAGGCCTCACATCGTTTGAAAACTCCAGAGGTATGCGGAGATCAGTGCCTTCAAAGGAGACGATGCCTGACTCCTCGTGAAACTTGATAGGAGTCCCAGGATTCCTGTGGCACAAGGAAAGGGACCCTTGGTCTCCCGCCTCAGCTGGAGAGGCGTCCCAATTGCCCTGCCAAGCCTTGAGGAGAATCCCGAGTTGTCCCTCACAACTAGGCAGGAGTCCTGACGTCGCTGAACAAACACGTGGGTGGAAGGGCCATCCATGTCGTAACTCGAGAATATACCCCAGGTTCCCGCCGCAACTCGAGAAAAACCATGAGACTTCCCCCTCGCCGCAAAATGAGGCCCGATATCCTACACTGCGTGCAGAGCAATACCGTGTTGTACATCACACATGAAAGGAGCCTTGATTTCCTTGATGGCACTCCAGAGAAACCCCAAGAACACTGTTTCAAGGCTAGAGGGAACCTGAGGTCACTGTAGCAACACGAAAGAGCTCCGTCGACCAAAAATCAACTCGAGATGAGAGGTTAGTCCCTGGCTTCGACTCCAGAGGAACACTACCTTACCACAAGCACCTCAAGAGGAGGCTTCTCGCAGCTTTAGGTATGTGAGAGGGACTCTGAGTTTGCAGCCTGAAGTGGAATGGACACCGCAATGCCCTAACTCGAAATAAGGCCGGATATCCCTGCATTGACATAAATACAGGCTCGTCTTGCATCTCCCAAGACGAAAGGATGTCTGAATCCTCTGTGGAGACCACAGAGAAAGACCTAGTTCCCCATCTCATTGCGACCGGATGCCTCACATCCTTTGAAAACTCCAGAGGTACGCGGAGATCAGTGCCTCCAAAGGAGACGATGCCTGACTCCTCGTGAAACTTGATAGGAGTCCCAGGATTCCTGTGGCACGTGGAAAGGGACACTTTGTCTCCTCCTCAGCTGGAAAGGCGTCCCACTTGCCCTGCCTAGCCTCGAGGAGAATCCCGAGTTGTCCCTCGCAACTAGGCAGGAGTCCTGACGTCGCTCAACAAACACGTGTGTGGAAGGGCCATCCCCGTCGTAACTCGAGAATATACCCCAGGTTCCCGCCACAACTCGAGAAAAACCATGAGACTTCCCCCTCGCCGCGAGATGAGGCCCGATTCCCCTGCACTGCGTGCAGAGCAATACCGTGTTGCACATCACACATGAAAGGAGCCTTGATTTCCTTGATGGCACTCCAGCGAAACCCCAAGAACACTGTTTCAAGGCTAGAGGGATCCTGAGGTCACTGTAGCAACAAGAAGGAGCTCCGTGGACCAAAAATCAACTCGTGATGAGGGGTTAGTCCCTGGCTTCGACTCAAGAGGAATACCACCTTACCACAAGCACCTCAAGAGGAGGCTTCTCTCAGCTCTAGGTATGTGAGAGGGACCCTGAGTTTGCGGCCTCAAGTGGAATGGACACCGCGATGCCCCGACTCGAAATAAGGCTGGATATCCCTGCAATGAATAGAATGCAGGCTCATCTTGCATCTCCCAAGACGAAAGGATGTCTGAATCCCCTTTGGAGACCACAGAGAAAGACCTAGTTCCCCACCTTATCGCGACCGGAGGCCTCACATCCTTTGAAAACTCCAGAGGTACGCGGAGATCAGTGCCTCCAAAGGAGACGATGCCTGACTCCTCGTGAAACTTGATAGGAGTCCCAGGATTCCTGTGGCACGTGGAAAGGGACCGTTGGTCTCCCGCCTCAGCTGGAGACGTGTCCCAATTGCCCTGCCAAGCCTCGAGGAGAATCCCGAGTTGTCCCTCGCAACTAGGCAGGAGTCCTGACGTCGCTGAACAAACACGTGTGTGGAAGGGCCATCCCCGTCGTAACTCGAGAATATACCCCAGGTTCCCGCCGCAACTCGAGAAAAACCATGAGACTTCCCCCTCGCCGCGAGATGAGGCCCGATTCCCCAACACTGCGGGCAGAGAAATTCCGTGTTGCACATCACACATGAAAGGAGCCTTGATTTCCTTCATGGCACTCCAGAGAAACCCCAAGAACACTGTTTCAAGGCTAGAGGGATACTGTGGTCACTGTAGCAACACGAAAGAGCTCCGTGGACCAAAAATCAACTCGAGATGAGAGGTTAGTCCCTGGCTTCGACTCCAGAGGAATTCCACCTTACCGCAAACACCTCAAGAGGAGGCTTCTCTCAGCTCTAGGTATGTGAGAGGGACCCTGAGTTTGCGGCCTCAAGTCGAATGGACACCACGATGCTCTGACTCGAAATAAGGCCGGATATCCCTGCAGTGACTTGAATGCAGGCTCGTCTTCCATCTCCCAAGACGAAAGGATGTCTGAATCCCCTGTGGAGACCACAGAGAAAGACCTAGTTCCCCACCTCATCGCGACCGAAGGCCTCACATCCTTTGAAAACTCCAGAGGTACGCAGAGATCAGTGCCTCCAAAGGAGACGATGCCTGACTCCTCGGGAAACTTGATAGGAGCCCCAGGATTCCTGTGGCACGTGGAAAGGGACCCTTGCTCTCCCGCCGCAGCTGGAGAGGCGTCCCAATTGCCCTGCCAAGCCTCGAGGAGAATCCCGCGTTGTCCCTCGCAACTAGGCAGGAGTCCTGCCATCGCTGAACAAACACGTGGGTGGAAGGGCCATCCCCGTCGTAACTCGAGAATATACCCCAGGTTCCCGCCGCAACTCGAGAAAAACCATGAGACTTCCCCCTCGCCGCGAGATGAGGCCCGATTCCCCTACACTGCGTGCAGAGCAATACCGTGTTGCACATCACACATGAAAGGAGCCTTGATTTCCTTGATGGCACTCCAGAGAAACCCCAAGAACACTGTTTCAAGGCTAGAGGGATCCTGAGGTCACTGTAGCAACACGAAAGATCTCCGTGGACCAAGAATCAAGTCGAGATGAGAGGTTAGTCCCTGGCTTCGACTCCAGAGGAATACCACCTTACCACAAGCACCTCAAGAGGAGGCTTCTCTCAGCTCTAGGTATGTGAGAGGGACCCTGAGTTTGCGGCCTCAAGTGGAATGGACACCGCGATGCCCTGACTCGAAATACGGCCGGATATCCCTGCAGTGACTTGAATGCAGGCTCGTCTTGCATCTCCGAAGAAGAAAGGATGTCTGAATCCCCTGTGGAGACCACAGAGAAAGACCTAGTTCCCCATCTCATCGCGACCGGAGGCCTCACATCCTTTGAAAACTTCAGAGGTACGCGGAGATCAGTGCCTTCAAAGGAGACGATGCCTGACTCTTCGTGAAACTTGATAGGAGTCCCAGGATTCCTGTGGCACGTGGAAAGGGAACCTTGGTCTCCCGCCTCAGTTGGAGAGGCGTCCCAATTGCCCTGCCAAGCCTCGAGGAGAATCCCGAGTTGTCCCTCGCAACTAGGCAGGAGTCCTGACGTCGCTGAACAAACACGTGGGTGGAAGGGCCATCCCCGTCATAAATCGAGAATATACCCCAGGTTTCCACCGCAACTCGAGAAAAACCATGAGACTTCCCCCTCGCCGCAAAATGAGGCCCGATATCCTCCACTGCGTGCAGAGCAATTCCGTGTTGCACATCACACATGAAAGGAGCCTTGATTTCCTTGATGGCACTCCAGAGAAACCCCAAGAACACTGTTTCAAGGCTAGAGGGAACCTGAGGTCACTGTAGCAACATGAAAGAGCTCCGTGGACCACAAATCAACTCGAGATGAGAGGTTAGTCCCTGGCTTCGACTCCAGAGGAATACCACCTTACCACAAGCACCTCAAGAGGAGGCTTCACTCAGCTCTAGGTATGTGAGAGGGACCCTGAGTTTGCGGCCTCACGTGGAATGGACACCGCGATGCCCTGACTCGAAATAAGGCCGGATATCCCTGCAGTGACTTGAATGCAGGCTCGTCTTGCATCTCCCAAGACGAAAGGATGTCTGAATCCCCTGTGGAGACCACAGAGAAAGACCTAGTTCCCCACCTTATCGCGACCTGAGGCCTCACATCCTTTGAAAACTCCAGAGGTACGCGGAGATCAGTGCCTCCAAAGGAGACGATGCCTGACTCCTCGTGAAACTTGATAGGAGTCTCAGGATTCCTGTGGCACATGGAAAGGGACCGTTGGTCTCCCGCCTCAGCTGGAGACGTGTCCCAATTGCCCTGCCAAGCCTCGAGGAGAATCCCGAGTTGTCCCTGTCAACTAGGCAGGAGTCCTGACGTCGCTGAACAAACACGACTGTGGAAGGGCCATCCCCGTTGTAACTCGAGAATATAGCCCAGGTTCCCGTCCCAACTCGAGAAAAACCATGAGACTTCCCCCTCGCCGCGAGATGAGGCACGATTTCCCCGCACTGCGTGCAGAGCAATTCCGTGTTGCACATCACACATGAAAGGAGCCTTGATTTCCTTGATGGCACTCCAGAGAAACCCCAAGAACACTGTTTGAAGGCTAGAGGGATCCTGAGGTCACAGCAGCAACATGAAAGAGCTCCGTGGACCAAAAATCAACTCGAGATGAGAGGTTAGTCCCTGGTTTCGACTCCAGAGGAATACCACCTTACCACAAGCACCTCAAGAGGAGGCTTCTCTCAGCTCTCGGTATGTGAGAGGGACCCTGAGTTTGCGGCCTCAAGTAGAATGGACACCGCGATGCCCTGAGTCGAAATAAGGCCGTATATCCCTGCAGTGACTTGAATGCAGGCTCGTCTTGCATCTCCCAAGACGAAAGGATGTCAGAATCCCCTGTGGAGACCACAGAGAAAGACCTAGTTCCCCACCTTATCGCGACCGGAGGCCTCACATACTTTGAAATCTCCAGCGGTACGCGGAGATCAGTGCCTCCAAAGGAGACGATGCCTGACTCCTCGTGAAACTTGATAGGAGTCCCAGGATTCCTGTGGCACGTGGAAAGGGACCCTTGGTCTCCCGCATCAGCTGGAGAGGCGTCCCAATTGCCCTGCCAAGCCTCAAGGAGAATCCCGAGTCGTCCCTCGCAACTAGGCAGGAGTCCTGACGTGGCTGAACTAACACGTGTTTGGAAGGGGCATCCCCGTCGTAACTCGAGAATATACCCCAGGTTCCCGCCGCAACTCCAGAAAAACCATGAGACTTCCCCCTCGCCGCGAGATGAGGCCCGATTCCCCTGCACTGCGTGCAGAGCAATTCCGTGTTGCACATCACACATGAAAGGAGCCTTGATTTCCTTGATGGCACTCCAGCGAAACCCCAAGAACACTGTTTCAAGGCTAGAGGGATCCTGAGGTCACTGTAGCAATACGAAAGAACTCTGTGGACCAAAAATCATCTCGAGATGAGAGGTTAGTCCCTAACTTCATCTCCAGAGGTATACCAGCTAACCACAAGCACCTCAAGAGGAGGCTTCTCGCAGCTTTAGGTATGTGAGAGGGACTCTGAGTTTGCAGCCTGAAGTGGAATGGACACCGCAATGCCCTAACTCGAAATAAGGCCGTATATCCCTGCAGTGACTTGAATGCAGGCTCGTCTTGCATCTCCCAAGACGAAAGGATGTCAGAATCCCCTGTGGAGACCACAGAGAAAGACCTAGTTCCCCACCTTATCGCGACCGGAGGCCTCACATACTTTGAAATCTCCAGCGGTACGCGGAGATCAGTGCCTCCAAAGGAGACGATGCCTGACTCCTCGTGAAACTTGATAGGAGTCCCAGGATTCCTGTGGCACGTGGAAAGGGACCCTTGGTCTCCCGCATCAGCTGGAGAGGCGTCCCAATTGCCCTGCCAAGCCTCAAGGAGAATCCCGAGTCGTCCCTCGCAACTAGGCAGGAGTCCTGACGTGGCTGAACTAACACGTGTTTGGAAGGGGCATCCCCGTCGTAACTCGAGAATATACCCCAGGTTCCCGCCGCAACTCCAGAAAAACCATGAGACTTCCCCCTCGCCGCGAGATGAGGCCCGATTCCCCTGCACTGCGTGCAGAGCAATTCCGTGTTGCACATCACACATGAAAGGAGCCTTGATTTCCTTGATGGCACTCCAGCGAAACCCCAAGAACACTGTTTCAAGGCTAGAGGGATCCTGAGGTCACTGTAGCAATACGAAAGAACTCTGTGGACCAAAAATCATCTCGAGATGAGAGGTTAGTCCCTAACTTCATCTCCAGAGGTATACCAGCTAACCACAAGCACCTCAAGAGGAGGCTTCTCGCAGCTTTAGGTATGTGAGAGGGACTCTGAGTTTGCAGCCTGAAGTGGAATGGACACCGCAATGCCCTAACTCGAAATAAGGCCGGATATCCCTGCATTGACATAAATGCAGGCTCGTCTTGCATCTCCCAAGACGAAAGGATGTCTGAATCCTCTGTGGAGACCACAGAGAAAGACCTAGTTCCCCATCTCATCGCGACCGGAGGCCTCACATCCTTTGAAAACTCCAGAGGTACGCGGAGATCAGTGCCTCCAAAGGAGACGATGCCTGACTCCTCGTGAAACTTGATAGGAGTCCCAGGATTCCTGTGGCACGTGGAAAGGGACACTTGGTCTCCCGCCTCAGCTGGACAGGCGTCCCACTTGCCCTGCCAAGCCTCGAGGAGAATCCCGAGTTGTCCCTCGCAACTAGGCAGGAGTCCTGACGTCGCTGAACAAACACGTGGGTGGAAGGGCCATCCCCGTCGTAACTCGAGAATATACCCCAGGTTCCCGCCGCAACTCGAGAAAAACCATGAGACTTCCCCCTCGCCGCGAGATGAGGCCCGATTCCCCTGCACTGCGTGCAGAGCAATTCCGTGTTGCACATCACACATGAAAGTGAAAGGTTTTTGCTGAACGATAAGACGCGGGATTCTTGGCCTCCGGAGGAGACGAATTCAATCCGGGGCCAGAGACGAGGCTGGATCGCTCAGAGCTTTTGTGTAATGAAGTTTTATTAAAGTATAGAGAAAGCTTCTGACATAGGCATCAGAAGGGGGCAAAAGAGTTCCCCCCTCCTAGTCTTAAGCTGTATGTTATATAGTCACTCACAGTTTGTTAATGAAATGAAAGGAATGTCATAAAATTTAGAATGGCATCAGATAATTCATCCCAGGCCATAAAACGATTGACTTGAATCTTTTAGAAGGGCAGAATACCAACAAATAGTTCCGTTTACATAGATTAGGAGAACAATACCTGAGGAAGTAAGTTAGGCCATTTAGCGGAACCAACTTGAAGATTGAGTCTGGGGTTCATTAACATAGCTTAAGACCACATTTCCATACGAAAAAGACATGTATTGGTTAACTCAAAGTTTGAGAGTGGTTAGCTTTAGGTGAGACCAGAATGTTAAGAGAAACCTCCTTTTAATTTGTATAGAGAAGGAAAAACAGATCGCTGGTTTGTTTCTTCTTGCCATTTAAGAGAGATAAAAATGTCTGGCACTTACAGCCTCTTTCCACCATTTGGAGACCCCTGGCCTTCCTGCCTGTTACCCTCTCAAAAGGAGCCTTGATTTCCTTGATTGCACTCCAGAGAAACCCCAAGAACACTGTTTCAAGGCTAGAGTGAACCTGAGGTCACTGTAGCAACACGAAAGAGCTCTGTGGACCAAGAATCAACTCGAGATGAGAGGTAAGTCCCTGACTTCGACTCCAGAGGAATACCACCTTACCACAAGCACCTCAAGAGGAGGCTTCTCTCAGCTCTAGGTATGTGAGAGGGACCCTGAGTTTGCGGCCTCAAGTGGAATGGACACCGCGATGCCCTGACTCGAAATAAGGCCGGATATCCCTGCAGTGAATTGAATGCAGGCTCGTCTTGCATCTCCCAAGACGAAAGGATGTCTGAATCCCCTGTGGAGACCACAAAGAAAGACCTAGTTCCCCACCTCATCGCGACCGGAAGCCTCACATCCTTTGAAAACTCCAGAGGTACGCGGAGATCAGTGCCTCCAAAGGAGACGATGCCTGACTCCTCGTGAAACTTGATAGGAGTCCCAGGATTCCTGTGGCACGTGGAAAGGGACCCTTGGTCTCCCGCGTCAGCTGGAGAGGCATCCCAATTGCCCTGGCAAGCCTCGAGGAGAATCCCGAGTTGTCCCTCGCAACTAGGCAGGAGTCCTGACGTCGCTGAACAAACAAGTGTGTGGAAGGGCCATCCCCGTCGTAACTCGAGAATATATCCCAGGTTCCCGCCGCAACTCGAGAAAAACAATGAGACTTCCCCCTCGCCGTGAGATGAGGCCCGATTCCCCTGCACTGCGTGCAGAGCAATTCCGTGTTGCACATCACACATGAAAGGAGCCTTGATTTCCATAATGGCACTCCAGAGAAACCCCAAGAACACTGTTTCAAGGCTAGAGGGATCCTGAGGTCATTGTAGCAACACGAAAGAGCTCCGTGGACCACAAATCAACTCGAGATGAGAGGTTATTCTCTGGCTTCGACTCCAGAGGAATACCACCTTACCAAAAGCACCTCAAGAGGAGGCTTCTCTCAGCTCTAGGTATGTGAGAGGGACCCTGACTTTGCGGCCTCAAGTGGAATGGACACCGCGATGCCCTGACTCGAAATAAGGCCGGATATCCCTGCAGTGACTTGAATGCAGGCTCGTCTTTCATCTCCCAAGACGAAAGGTTGTCTGAATCCCCTGTGGAGACCAGAGAGAAAGACCGAGTTCCCCACCTCATCGCAACCGGAGGCCTCACATCCTTTGAAAACTCCAGAGGTACGCAGAGATCAGTGCCTCCAAAGGAGACGATGCCTGACTCCTCGTTAAACTTGATAGGAGTCCCAGGATTCCTGTGGCACGTGGAAAGGGACCCTTGGTCTCCCGCCTCAGCTGGAGAGGCGTCACAATTGCCCTGCCAAGCCTCGAGGAGAATCCCGCGTTGTCCCTCGCAACTAGGCAGGAGTCCTGATATGGCTGAACAAACACGTGGGTGGAAGGGCCATCCCCGTCGTAACTCGAGAATATACCCCAGGTTCCCGCCGCAAATCGAGAAAAACCATGAGACTTCCCCCTCGCCGCGAGATGAGGCCCGATTCCCCTGCACTGCGTGCAGAGCAATTCCGTGTTGCACATCACACATGAAAGGAGCCTTGATTTCCTTGATGGCACTCCAGCGAAACCCCAAGAACACTGTTTCAAGGCTAGAGGGATCCTGAGGTCACTGTAGCAATACGAAAGAACTCTGTGGACCAAAAATCATCTCGAGATGAGAGGTTAGTCCCTAACTTCAACTCCAGAGGAATACCAGCTAACCACAAGCACCTCAAGAGGAGGCTTCTCGCAGCTTTAGGTATGTGAGAGGGACTCTGAGTTTGCAGCCTGAAGTGGAATGGACACCGCAATGCCCTAACTCGAAATAAGGCCGGATATCCCTGCATTGACATAAATGCAGGCTCGTCTTGCATCTCCCAAGACGAAAGGATGTCTGAATCCTCTGTGGAGACCACAGAGAAAGACCTAGTTCCCCATCTCATCGCGACCGGAGGCCTCACATCCTTTGAAAACTCCAGAGGTACGCGGAGATCAGTGCCTCCAAAGGAGACGATGCCTGACTCCTCGTGAAACTTGATAGGAGTCCCAGGATTCCTGTGGCACGTGGAAAGGGACACTTGGTCTCCCGCCTCAGCTGGACAGGCGTCCCACTTGCCCTGCCAAGCCTCGAGGAGAATCCCGAGTTTTCCCTCGCAACTAGGCAGGAGTCCTGACGTCGCTGAACAAACACGTGGGTGGAAGGGCCATCCCCGTCGTAACTCGAGAATATACCCCAGGTTTCCGCCACAACTCGAGAAAAACCATGAGACTTCCCCCTCGCCGCGAGATGAGGCCCGATTCCCCTGCACTGCGTGCAGAGCAATTCCGTGTTGCACATCACACATGAAAGTGAAAGGTTTTTGCTGAACGATAAGACGCGGGATTCTTGGCCTCCGGAGGAGACGAATTCAATCCGGGGCCAGAGACGAGGCTGGATCGCTCAGAGCTTTTGTGTAATAAAGTTTTATTAAAGTATAGAGAAAGCTTCTGACATAGGCATCAGAAGGGGGCAAAAGAGTTCCCCCCTCCTAGTCTTAAGCTGTATGTTATATAGTCACTCACAGTTTGTTAATGAAATGAAAGGAATGTCATAAAATTTAGAATGGCATCAGATAATTCATCCCAGGCCATAAAACGATTGACTTGAATCTTTTAGAAGGGCAGAATACCAACAAATAGTTCCGTTTACATAGATTAGGAGAACAATACCTGAGGAAGTAAGTTAGGCCATTTAGCGGAACCAACTTGAAGATTGAGTCTGGGGTTCATTAACATAGCTTAAGACCACATTTCCATACGAAAAAGACATGTATTGGTTAACTCAAAGTTTGAGAGTGGTTAGCTTTAGGTGAGACCAGAATGTTAAGAGAAACCTCCTTTTAATTTGTATAGAGAAGGAAAAACAGATCGCTGGTTTGTTTATTCTTGCCATTTAAGAGAGATAAAAATGTCTGGCACTTACAGCCTCTTTCCACCATTTGGAGACCCCTGGCCTTCCTGCCTGTTACCCTCTCAAAAGGAGCCTTGATTTCCTTGATTGCACTCCAGAGAAACCCCAAGAACACTGTTTCAAGGCTAGAGTGAACCTGAGGTCACTGTAGCAACACGAAAGAGCTCTGTGGACCAAGAATCAACTCGAGATGAGAGGTAAGTCCCTGACTTCGACTCCAGAGGAATACCACCTTTCCACAAGCACCTCAAGAGGTGGCTTCTCTCAGCTCTAGGTATGTGAGAGGGACCCTGAGTTTGCGGCCTCAAGTGGAATGGACACCGCGATGCCCTGACTCGAAATAAGGCCGGATATCCCTGCAGTGACTTGAATGCAGGCTCGTCTTGCATCTCCCAAGACGAAAGGATGTCTGAATCCCCTGTGGAGACCACAAAGAAAGACCTAGTTCCCCACCTCATCGCGACCGGAAGCCTCACATCCTTTGAAAACTCCAGAGGTACGCGGAGATCAGTGCCTCCAAAGGAGACGATGCCTGACTCCTCGTGAAACTTGATAGGAGTCCCAGGATTCCTGTGGCACGTGGAAAGGGACCCTTGGTCTCCCGCCTCAGCTGGAGAGGCGTCCCAATTGCCCTGGCAAGCCTCGAGGAGAATCCCGAGTTGTCCCTCGCAACTAGGCAGGAGTCCTGACGTCGCTGAACAAACAAGTGTGTGGAAGGGCCATCCCCGTCGTAACTCGAGAATATACTCCAGGTTCCCGCAGCAACTCGAGAAAAACAATGAGACTTCCCCCTCGCCGTGAGATGAGGCCCGATTCCCCTGCACTGCGTGCAGAGCAATTCCGTGTTCCACATCAAACATGAAAGGAGCCTTGATTTCCTTGATGGCACTCCAGAGAAACCCCAAGAACACTGTTTCAAGGCTAGAGGGATCCTGAGGTCACCGTAGCAACACGAAAGAGCTCCGTGGACCAAAAATCAACTCGAGATGAGAGGTTATTCTCTGGCTTCGACTCCAGAGGAATACCACCTTACCAAAAGCAACTCAAGAGGAGGCTTCTCTCAGCTCTAGGTATGTGAGAGGGACCCTGACTTTGCGGCCTAAAGTGGAATGGACACCGCGATGCCCTGACTCGAAATAAGGCCGGATATCCCTGCAGTGACTTGAATGCAGGCTCGTCTTTCATCTCCCAAGACGAAAGGATGTCTGAATCCCCTGTGGAGACCAGAGAGAAAGACCGAGTTCCCCACCTCATCGCGACCGGAGGCCTCACATCCTTTGAAAACTCCAGAGGTACGCAGAGATCAGTGCCTATAAAGGAGACGATGCCTGACTCCTCGTGAAACTTGATAGGAGTCCCAGGATTCCTGTGGCACGTGGAAAGGGACCCTTGGTCTCCCGCCTCAGCTGGAGAGGCGTCCCAATTGCCCTGCCAAGCCTCGAGGAGAATCCCGCGTTGTCCCTCGCAACTAGGCAGGAGTTCTGACATGGCTGAACAAACACGTGGGTGGAAGGGCCATCCCCGTCATAACTCGAGAATATACCCCAGGTTCCCGCCGCAAATCGAGAAAAACCATGAGACTTCCCCCTCGCCGCGAGATGAGGCCCGATTCCCCTGCACTGCGTGCAGAGCAATTCCGTGTTGCACATCACACTGGAAAGGAGCCTTGATTTCCTTCATGGCACTCCAGAGAAACCCCAAGAACACTGTTTCAAGGCTAGAGGGATCCTGAAGTCACTGTAGCAACACGAAAGAGCTCCGTGGACCTCAAATCAACTCGAGATGAGAGGTTAGTCCCTGGCTTCGACTCCAGAGGAATACCACCTTACCACAAGCACCTCAAGAGGAGGCTTCTCTCAGCTCTAAGTATGTGAGAGGGACCCTGAGATTGTGGCCTCAAGTGGAATGGACACCGCGATGCCCTGACTCGAAATAAGGCCGGATATCCCTGCAGTGACTAGAATGCAGGCACGTCTTGCATCTCCCAAGACGAAAGGATGTCTGAATCCCCTGTGGAGACCACAGAGAAAGACCTAGTTCCCCACCTAATTGCGACCGGAGGCCTCACATCCTTTGAAAACTCCAGAGGTACCCGGAGATCAGTGCCTCCAACGGAGACGATGCCTGACTCCTCGTGAAACTTGATAGGAGTCCCAGGATTCCTGTGGAACATGGAAAGGAACACTTGGTCTCCCACCTCAGCTGGAGAGGCGTCCCAATTGCCCTGCCAAGCCTCGAGGAGAATCCCGAGTTGTCCCTCACAACTAGGCAGGAGTCCTGACGTCGCTGAACAAACACGTGGGTGGAAGGGCCATCCCCGTCGTAACTCGAGAATATACCCCAGGTTCCCGCCGCAACTCGAGAAAAACCATGAGACTTCCCCCTCGCCGCGAGATGAGGCCCGATTCCCCTTCACTGCGTGCAGAGCAATTCCGTGCTGCACATCACACATGAAAGGAGCCTTGATTTCCTTGATGGCACTCCAGAGAAACCCCAAGAACACTGTTTCAAGGCTAGAGGGATCCTGAGGTCACTGTAGCAACACGAAAGAGCTCCGTGGACCAAAATCAACTCGAGATAAGAGGTTAGTCCCTGGCTTCGACTCCAGAGGAATACCACCTTACCACAAGCACCTCAAGAGGAGGCTTCTCTCAGCTCTAGGTATGTGAGAAGGACCCTGATTTTGCGGCCTCAAGTGGAATGGACACTGCGATGCCCTGACGCGAAATAAGGCCGGATATCCCTGCAGGGACTTGAATGCAGGCTCGTCTTGCATCTCCCAAGACGAAAGGATGTCTGAATCCCCTGTGGAGACCACAGAGAAAGACCTAGTTCCCCACCTCATCGCGACCGGAGGCCTCACATCCTTTGAAAATTCCAGAGGTACGCGGAGATCAGTGCCTCCAAAGGAGACGATGCCTGACTCCTCGTGAAACTTGATAGGAGTCCCAGGATTCCTGTGGCATGTGGAAAGGGACCCTTGGTCTCCCGCCTCAGCTGGAGAGGCGTCCCAATTGCCCTGCCAAGCCTCGAGGAGAATCCCGAGTTGTCCCTCGCAACTTGGCAGGAGTCCTGACGTCGCTAAACAAACACGTGGGTGGAAGGGCCATACCCGTCATAACTCGAGAATATACCCCAGGTTCCCGCCGCAACTCGAGAAAAACCATGAGACTTCCCCCTCGCCGCAAAATGAGGCCCGATATCCTGCACTGCGTGCAGAGCAATTCCGTGTTGCACATCAAACATGAAAGGAGCCTTGATTTCCTTAATGGCACTCCAGAGAAACCCAAAGAACACTGTTTCAAGGCTAGAGGGATCCTGAGGTCACTGTAGCAACACGAAAGAGCTCCTTGGACCAAAAATCAACTCGAGATGAGGGGTTAGTCCCTGGCTTCGACTCCAGAGGAATACCACCTTACCACAAGCACCTCAAGAGGAGGCTTCTCTCAGCTCTAGGTATGTGAGAGGGATCCTGAGTTTGCAGCCTCAAGTGGAATGGACACCACCATGCCCTGACTCGAAATAAGGTCGGATATCCCTGCAGTGACTTCAATGCAGGCTCGTCTTGCATCTCCCAAGACGAAAGGATGTCTGAATCCCCTGTGGAGACCACAGAGAAAGACCTAGTTCCCCACCTCATCGCGACCGGAGGCCTCACATCCTTTGAAAACTCCAGAGGTACGCGGAGATCAGTGCCTCCAAAGGAGCCAATACCTGACTCCTCGTCAAACTTGATAGGAGTCCCAGGATTCCTGTGTCACATGGAAAGGGACCCTTGGTCTCCTGCCTCAGCTGGAGAGGCGTCCCAATTGCCCTGCCAAGCCTCGAGGAGAATCCCGAGTTGTCCCTCGAAACTAGGCAGGAGTCCTGACGTCGCTGAACAAACACGTAGGTGGAATGCCATCCCCATCGTAACTCGATAATATAGCCCAGGTTCCCGCCGAAACTCGGGAAAAACCATGAGACTTCCCCCTCGCCGCGAGATGAGGCCCGATTCCCGTACACTGCGTGCAGAGCAATTCCGTGTTGCACATCACACATGAAAGGAGCCTTGATTTCATTGATCGCACTTCAGAGAAACCCGAAGAACACTGTTTCAAGGCTAGAGGGATCCTGAGGTCACTGTAGCAACACGAAAGAGCTCCGTGGACCAAAAATCAACTCGAGATGAGAGGTTAGTCCCTGGCTTCGACTCCAGAAGAATACCACCTTACCACAAGCACCTCAAGAGGAGGCTTCTCTCAGCTCTAGGTATGTGAGAGGGACCCTGAGTTTGCAGCCTCAAGTCGAATGGACACCGCGATGCCCTGATTCGAAATAAGGCCGGATATCCCTGCAGTGACTTGAATGCAGGCTCATCTTTCATCTCCCAAGACGAAAGGATGTCTGAATCCCCTGTGGAGACCAGAGAGAAAGACCGAGTTCCCCACCTCATCGCGACCGGAGGCCTCACATCCTTTGAAAACTCCAGAGGTACGCAGAGATCAGTGCCTCCAAAGGAGACGATGCCTGACTCCTCGTGAAACTTGATAGGAGTCCCAGGATTCCTGTGGCACGTGGAAAGGGACCCTTGGTCTCCCGCCTCAGCTGGAGAGGCGTCACAATTGCCCTGCCAAGCCTCGAGGAGAATCCCGCGTTGTCCCTCGCAACTAGGCAGGAGTTCTGACATGGCTGAACAAACACGTGGGTGGAAGGGCCATCCCCGTCATAACTCGAGAATATACCCCAGGTTCCCGCCGCAAATCGAGAAAAACCATGAGACTTCCCCCTCGCCGCGAGATGAGGCCCGATTCCCCTGCACTGCGTGCAGAGCAATTCCGTGTTGCACATCACACTGGAAAGGAGCCTTGATTTCCTTCATGGCACTCCAGAGAAACCCCAAGAACACTGTTTCAAGGCTAGAGGGATCCTGAAGTCACTGTAGCAACACGAAAGAGCTCCGTGGACCTCAAATCAACTCGAGATGAGAGGTTAGTCCCTGGCTTCGACTCCAGAGGAATACCACCTTACCACAAGCACCTCAAGAGGAGGCTTCTCTCAGCTCTAAGTATGTGAGAGGGACCCTGAGTTTGTGGCCTCAAGTGGAATGGACACCGCGATGCCCTGACTCGAAATAAGGCCGGATATCCCTGCAGTGACTAGAATGCAGGCACGTCTTGCATCTCCCAAGACGAAAGGATGTCTGAATCCCCTGTGGAGACCACAGAGAAAGACCTAGTTCCCCACCTAATTGCGACCGGAGGCCTCACATCCTTTGAAAACTCCAGAGGTACCCGGAGATCAGTGCCTCCAACGGAGACGATGCCTGACTCCTCGTGAAACTTGATAGGAGTCCCAGGATTCCTGTGGAACATGGAAAGGAACACTTGGTCTCCCACCTCAGCTGGAGAGGCGTCCCAATTGCGCTGCCAAGCCTCGAGGAGAATCCCGAGTTGTCCCTCACAACTAGGCAGGAGTCCTGACGTCGCTGAACAAACACGTGGGTGGAAGGGCCATCCCCGTCGTAACTCGAGAATATACCCCAGGTTCCCGCCGCAACTCGAGAAAAACCATGAGACTTCCCCCTCGCCGCGAGATGAGGCCCGATTCCCCTTCACTGCGTGCAGAGCAATTCCGTGCTGCACATCACACATGAAAGGAGCCTTGATTTCCTTGATGGCACTCCAGAGAAACCCCAAGAACACTGTTTCAAGGCTAGAGGGATCCTGAGGTCACTGTAGCAACACGAAAGAGCTCCGTGGACCAAAAATCAACTCGAGATGAGAGGTTAGTCCCTGGCTTCGACTCCAGAGGAATACCACCTTACCACAAGCACCTCAAGAGGAGGCTTCTCTCAGCTCTAGGTATGTGAGAAGGACCCTGATTTTGCGGCCTCAAGTGGAATGGACACTGCGATGCCCTGACGCGAAATAAGGCCGGATATCCCTGCAGGGACTTGAATGCAGGCTCGTCTTGCATCTCCCAAGACGAAAGGATGTCTGAATCCCCTGTGGAGACCACAGAGAAAGACCTAGTTCCCCACCTCATCGCGACCGGAGGCCTCACATCCTTTGAAAATTCCAGAGGTACGCGGAGATCAGTGCCTCCAAAGGAGACGATGCCTGACTCCTCGTGAAACTTGATAGGAGTCCCAGGATTCCTGTGGCATGTGGAAAGGGACCCTTGGTCTCCCGCCTCAGCTGGAGAGGCGTCCCAATTGCCCTGCCAAGCCTCGAGGAGAATCCCGAGTTGTCCCTCGCAACTAGGCAGGAGTCCTGACGTCGCTAAACAAACACG
The DNA here is from genome assembly GCF_910594005.1 of Cervus elaphus. NCBI lineage: Eukaryota > Metazoa > Chordata > Mammalia > Artiodactyla > Cervidae > Cervus > Cervus elaphus. Next base: position 924,210 of record NC_057842.1, on the reverse strand, counting down.
TGGGTGGAAGGGCCATACCCGTCATAACTCGAGAATATACCCCAGGTTCCCGCCGCAACTCGAGAAAAACCATGAGACTTCCCCCTCGCCGCAAAATGAGGCCCGATATCCTGCACTGCGTGCAGAGCAATTCCGTGTTGCACATCAAACATGAAAGGAGCCTTGATTTCCTTAATGGCACTCCAGAGAAACCCAAAGAACACTGTTTCAAGGCTAGAGGGATCCTGAGGTCACTGTAGCAACACGAAAGAGCTCCTTGGACCAAAAATCAACTCGAGATGAGGGGTTAGTCCCTGGCTTCGACTCCAGAGGAATACCACCTTACCACAAGCACCTCAAGAGGAGGCTTCTCTCAGCTCTAGGTATGTGAGAGGGATCCTGAGTTTGCAGCCTCAAGTGGAATGGACACCACCATGCCCTGACTCGAAATAAGGTCGGATATCCCTGCAGTGACTTCAATGCAGGCTCGTCTTGCATCTCCCAAGACGAAAGGATGTCTGAATCCCCTGTGGAGACCACAGAGAAAGACCTAGTTCCCCACCTCATCGCGACCGGAGGCCTCACATCCTTTGAAAACTCCAGAGGTACGCGGAGATCAGTGCCTCCAAAGGAGCCAATGCCTGACTCCTCGTCAAACTTGATAGGAGTCCCAGGATTCCTGTGTCACATGGAAAGGGACCCTTGGTCTCCTGCCTCAGCTGGAGAGGCGTCCCAATTGCCCTGCCAAGCCTCGAGGAGAATCCCGAGTTGTCCCTCGAAACTAGGCAGGAGTCCTGACGTCGCTGAACAAACACGTAGGTGGAATGCCATCCCCATCGTAACTCGATAATATAGCCCAGGTTCCCGCCGAAACTCGAGAAAAACCATGAGACTTCCCCCTCGCCGCGAGATGAGGCCCGATTCCCGTACACTGCGTGCAGAGCAATTTCGTGTTGCACATCACACATGAAAGGAGCCTTGATTTCATTGATCGCACTCCAGAGAAACCCGAAGAACACTGTTTCAAGGCTAGAGGGATCCTGAGGTCACTGTAGCAACACGAAAGAGCTCCGTGGACCAAAAATCAACTCGAGATGAGAGGTTAGTCCCTGGCTTCGACTCCAGAAGAATACCACCTTACCACAAGCACCTCAAGAGGAGGCTTCTCTCAGCTCTAGCTATGTGAGAAGGACCCTGATTTTGCGGCCTCAAGTGGAATGGACACTGCGATGCCCTGACGCGAAATAAGGCCGGATATCCCTGCAGGGACTTGAATGCAGGCTCGTCTTGCATCTCCCAAGACGAAAGGATGTCTGAATCCCCTGTGGAGACCACAGAGAAAGACCTAGTTCCCCACCTCATCGCGACCGGAGGCCTCACATCCTTTGAAAATTCCAGAGGTACGCGGAGATCAGTGCCTCCAAAGGAGACGATGCCTGACTCCTCGTGAAACTTGATAGGAGTCCCAGGATTCCTGTGGCATGTGGAAAGGGACCCTTGGTCTCCCGCCTCAGCTGGAGAGGCGTCCCAATTGCCCTGCCAAGCCTCGAGGAGAATCCCGAGTTGTCCCTCGCAACTAGGCAGGAGTCCTGACGTCGCTAAACAAACACGTGGGTGGAAGGGCCATACCCGTCATAACTCGAGAATATACCCCAGGTTCCCGCCGCAACTCGAGAAAAACCATGAGACTTCCCCCTCGCCGCAAAATGAGGCCCGATATCCTGCACTGCGTGCAGAGAAATTCCGTGTTGCACATCAAACATGAAAGGAGCCTTGATTTCCTTAATGGCACTCCAGAGAAACCCAAAGAACACTGTTTCAAGGCTAGAGGGATCCTGAGGTCACTGTAGCAACACGAAAGAGCTCCTTGGACCAAAAATCAACTCGAGATGAGGGGTTAGTCCCTGGCTTCGACTCCAGAGGAATACCACCTTACCACAAGCACCTCAAGAGGAGGCTTCTCTCAGCTCTAGGTATGTGAGAGGGATCCTGAGTTTGCAGCCTCAAGTGGAATGGACACCACCATGCCCTGACTCGAAATAAGGTCGGATATCCCTGCAGTGACTTGAATGCAGGCTCGTCTTGCATCTCCCAAGACGAAAGGATGTCTGAATCCCCTGTGGAGACCACAGAGAAAGACCTAGTTCCCCACCTCATCGCGACCGGAGGCCTCACAACCTTTGAAAACTCCAGAGGTACGCGGAGATCAGTGCCTCCAAAGGAGCCAATGCGTGACTCCTCGTCAAACTTGATAGGAGTCCCAGGATTCCTGTGTCACATGGAAAGGGACCCTTGGTCTCCTGCCTCAGCTGGAGAGGCGTCCCAATTGCC